>NW_004444011.1:3604113-3757156 GCF_000243295.1 Trichechus manatus latirostris | reverse complement strand
GTTAACCAATGTCATAAAACAATATGTGTACTGACTGTTTAATGAGAAACTATTTGTTCTGTAAACCTTCATCTAAAGTACAATTTTAAAAAAAGCATAATATTAAAAAAAAAAAAAAAGGAAGAAAGAAAACCCTATAGATCGTAATGGTCCAGTTTGCAGCCAGTCATGAGGATGGCACAGGACCCAGCAGCATTTTGTCCTGTTGTGCATGGAGTTGGGGGCTGACTCGCCGGCAGCTAACAACAACATACAAAATATACCCAGTGTTCACCTGAGAAACCACTCGTCTCTTCTGGGTGGCTCTCAGTCTAGTATTGGAGTCACCATTCTTTAGCACTGAGGGTTTTTCATGGGACCCAGCAATACCCAGAGGCATCTCTGGAAAGTTGAGACAGAGGAAGGAGGGAGGTAGAAGAGGTAGGGGTAATATACAGGAAAATTACAAAGAGGAGACGGGCAAGTGCAGAGTGACACAGGACCACCATCAGTTGCCTCAGTTACCAGGTGTTGTTGTTAAAGGTAACTACAGAGTGTCAGTGCTGCCGCCTTAGAAAGGGAGGACAAAACTTGAGGCCTGGAGCGAGTTTTTCAAAGGTGAAAATGAGCCCAAGAGTTTCACAGGAATATCGTGGTCTTTGCCAGGTCCCCTGCTTCAGAAGTAGAAATTTTTTAGTTAAAGGAGGTAGGAAAACACATCTACCCGTTTTCTGCTTATTTTCTGGATAGTGATTCTGAGTATTGGAGACTATCTGAAAGGAAGGTTGTGGAGCTCAGACTAATCTTGAAAACAGCAATTTTCTGTTTTCAAAATGAATGGGCTCCTGTGCCCGTGAAGCCTCCTTCTGGGACAGTGGTTCCTTGACACAGCGAGGACCAATCAGCTCTCCTCCCAGCCGACCCTGAGCCCGAGTGTGTTCACAAATGCAATATCCACCGATGGAATGACTGTAATTTTGTCTGTTGCCAGAATGGGAGTTAAATATTATTGAAACATGAACGGTATCAGTTTATACATCACACATTTTGTAACTTACGATGACTTTTAACTTTTGATCATTTAATTGGTGACTGGACTGGTTTATCTTGATATTATCTAAAAGTGGGGGAATAAAAGGAGCTTATCAAAAAGATATCTAGTGTAATTAAGATCGTAAAGAGGATAGTTATCTACTAAGCTGCAAAATTGTTAAACACTTTAGGCATTGGTTTCTACCCAAAGGACGGATTGTGGAGCCGAGTCTAGACCACCTTCAGCTAGTGCTTTAATGTGATCAGTATAAATCCTGATGATGTAAGAAACACCTGGTTTCTTTTACCTGCCTCAGGTGATGAGTACTTCTTTCGATATTCCACAATCCAGGCTATTAGTTGGTTCTAATTACTGAAGTTTGAGCTGCTTAAAAGTAAGCTCAGCTGGCAGCAGAAGCTATTTTATAGTATTATTTGGATGGGGTATGGTATCCATGAGTGGTGCAAATGGTTAACATGCTTGGCTGTTAACTGAAAGAGTTCACGCAGAGATACCTTGGAAGAAAGGCCTGGCGACCTACTTGTGAAAGATTAGCCATTGAAAACCCTTGGAGCAAAGTTCTACTCTAACACTGTGAAAGATATGGGGTTGGTGTCGGACTTCCTCTAACTTCACAAGGGGGAAGGAGAATCAAGATCAACAGCTCAAGGCTGATTCTTGTGAGGCAGAAGGCACACATGCCTCCTCCCTCCACCATTTTTACCAATTCTGACACCAACCATCCTTCCCATAGCACTCTGTACTTCTCTGCTGGGTTTGATGATTCATTGCAGTGGCCACATAGAACTCACAGACAGTACTCAGAATTATAGGGTATGTTAGGGAAGTAACAGTTACAGTTCAGGCTCAGGAATGTTCAGGATACAGTTCTATCAGGATAACCTCTTCCTAGCCGTGCTCACAGGCATGCCTCTCCCTGGCTTTCTCGCTCTGTGGGCCGGGAAGCCCGCTGCATGGTCTCTCCTGTTGGTCTTTCCTGCCACCACTTCTCACCGTCTACACGGTTACAGCTCACTTCTGTGTCTCCTGGGTCCAGGAGCTTCTCAGCACAGGAATCCCGGGTCCAAAAGATGCGCTCTCCACTCCTGGCTGTTCTTACTTAGTGGTGATGGGATCCTCTCTCTCCCGCCTCTGGGGGGGCTCATTTCAGACCCAGTGGAATGGCAAAACTAACCAATCCCTTTGGTGGGCCACAATTACCCTATCACACAGTCCTCCCCAGTCACTTGGGTGGGAGTTACAAGACCATGGCTGGAAAGGCCACACAAAGGTAATCCATTGCACCACAGGCGACACACATGGGGTCACAATGAATTGGAATTGACTCAATGGCAACTGATGTGTATGGTAACCAGTAATCTTGACCTGATTTTCCCAAGACCGAAGGGGTTCCCAGGACATGTACCTTTCAGTTTTAAAGATGAGAAAGTCTTTGGCAAACCAGAATGAGTTGTCATTGAGGAAATGGATTTGGCCATAAACATGAGCATAACATTTCAAAGTATTAAGTTGTTGCCGTTCTGAATGTCCCTGAACCCATTTTACAGTGTAGAGTGGACTGTTCCCAAAGTTCCCTGTACCCATGAGTATCCAAATCTATTAAAACTTGACATGTTTTTATTAGGAACACCAAAATGGATTTATGGTATGTCTAATTCCACTTGTCGACAGACACCGATGTTTTGGTGACTCTGTGTTCTAACTTGGTATTTTGTAGACTGGTGAGGTGTCGAGGCAGGCTTAGAGGACAGGACCCTAGCCTCCCACCCTCTTCTTCAACCAAGGCATTGCCACCTTCATCTCTCAGGAGAGAGGCTTGTGCAGCTAAAATTTAAAAAATAACAATATAATTCCAAGTCAGTGGACCAGAGGCCTGTGTATCCCTTACTGGTTCCAGCATTTTGTGGTCTTCTGTGGTGGATTTGCTAATTTTTAAAGGCTTTGGATGGAATGAGTTTATAAAAGACTGCCTTTTGAAATGGTTCTAATAATAGTGAGAGATGCTACTCACTGTGTGGCCCTTTTATTTTTAGTAGCAGTGTTGGAAAATTCAGGTTATGTTTCTTCTGAGCATCTGGGGGGCTGGCGAGATTGTGTAGTCTAGAAAATGCTAGAATTATAAATTATTATAAACGTCAGCCCGGTGGGGAAATTCATATACCAAAAATACTGCAATATATAAATTAGCCTGGATTTTCACCTAGTTCATTGCCCAAAAATGTATACATTGGCCGAAGAGAAAAAACTCAGAATGACTTCCACAGAGAAAGATGAATACATTTGACCATGCTATTTTTTGGTCAAATGTGGTTTTGTATCAGATTTCTTACTTGTCCAAACCCGCACCCCAATTTTTAGTTCATTTGTTTTTGTTACCGTCGTTATAAATCTTTTAGTGTGGATTTATTTCTCTGTTAGAATAAATTCATTCAAATTGTAATACTACAAATTGTAATTGTAATAGTTTTTAGTGTAAACCAAACATGTTATGGATTTTCTCTGAGCCATTATTTATTTTTACCCTTTTGATGTTTATTTTCACTGGAATACTGAATTTTCTACTGGGCTGCTGACATTCTTAGATATGTGAGGGCTGAGGTTAGGTTTAGGGTTGGGGCTAGGGTTAGGGTCAGGGTAGTATTTAAATGGGATGGATTCTTTTTATGGAAAACCAGCTACCCTCTGTGAATAACAAGTACCCCTCATTGAAAAAGAAAAATCACATTGCCTTGGTATCTCTGAACTGCAGTTCCATAAATATTACTATGCATGATGGAACAACATTTTTATTCAGAAGGGCAGATATTGCCAGCACAAATGAAATAAAAGAGAAAATAATTTCCAATAAGTTCCAGCTTTAATCATAAGAAATATGTGAGAAAGAGAGCTTGCCACCAAAGGTTTTGTGCACAGTGAGCCAACTGGCTCTTTTACTCTAAAGTGCATGCCCTTAGGAGAAATTGGATAAAATGGATGTTTTTCCTAACATTTTCTGCCTTGGGTTTTGCTTTATAAGGTCAAATGTTATCCTTGTCTTTTAAGCCATCCATATATTCAGTTATGTGGGTGGGGCTTGGCTCATCATTGGAACAGAGGTGGGCTCAAGTTTATTATTTGGGAGGGCATAGCTATATCCAGGCTGATTTTAATGAAATTACTGCCTACAAAATGTTATATTAGAGGCAGTGTTGAAAATGTTGTTTGTACTAAATCAAAGAGAATTTATCTTATAAAAACATCCTATTTGTCATCAGACTGGGTACTTTTCCTTGTCTACCTTGATTACTTCTAAATATGATGACACAGAAAAAAAGTTTAAATTAACATTACCCCTGAAAAATTATAAACTCATCATTTGTGACAAGGGCTTTGTTCCGTGGGCATTTACCTTTGTTTTTATGGTAAAATACGACATAGGTAAAAATAATTATATCAAACTTCAAGGGAGTGCCATAATAGGGCAGGGTAATGGGGAGAAGAGATTTTTTGTTTGTTCCTTTGCTAGTTGCCATCGAGTCAGTTATGACTCATGATGACCCCATGTGTGCAGAGTAGAACTGCTCAATAGGGTTTTCAAGGCTTTGATCTTTTGGAAGCAGATCACCAGGCCTGCCTTCCAAGGCAACTCTGGGTGGGTTTGAACCGCCAACCTTTTGTCTAGTAGTGGAGTGCTTAACCGTTTGTGCTACTTAGGGACTCCATAGAGGAGAGGTAGTGAAGATTAAAAAATATATTGCTGGAAATCAGATTGACGGTAGGTTTGGTGGAAGATATAATAAATTTAATTTGAAGCATTTGAGCTGAAGCATCTGTGGGAATTTTTCCTTTAGAATATGTACATATGTCGAATATACATGCATATTGACATGCATATAGAACGTGTATATGTTGAGATTCATTTAAAACATGCACTTTTTTTTTTTTTTTAAACATGCACATATTTTGACATGCGTTTCGAATGTGCATTTCTGGGCTGCAGCCATCCATGTACAGGTCAGAAGTTCCTAAGCTTTCTCTGTTCGTGGTGCTCTCAGTGTCTCAGTAACTATTCACAGCATCCCTAGGCCAAAAGAAATACCTAACAGTTCTGTTTGTTTATTAAGCAGTAAGTTCCAAACAACTTGATAAGTATTCATGTCCTAATGACATAATTACCAATTGAAGAAATAATCACAGAAATTGAAAGAAAAAAATCTTTTAATTTCATTTTTCAATATCCAGTTAGTTACCAATGGGGTGTGTTCGCCTGTTGGGCACTGCACAACTCAAGTCTTGGAATTAGATTGGACACAGTCACCCTCATTTCCTGTTCCGTGTTGATTTGTATTGCATTTTATCATGGCAAACACTGAGAACCCAGCTTTGCAAAGATGACATAATCAAAGGAATCTAAAATAGAAAATGTGAGCAACCCGAAGCTAGTTGTTTGCACAGAGTCTGGGAGGTGTCGAGTAGTACTGTACTTCCTTTGAAAATTTAAACTATCCCACAGTGCCACTGTGAGTTCCCTGTGGAATCCTGGGGTACCTGTGCACACAGTTTGGAAACTGTGGGTATAGGTGTGGCAGTAGTCATGGGGACCAGAGAACTCAGCCAGGGAGAGCTTAGAGGGTAGAGAGAGAAGCAATGAGCACCACAGAGAACACATGTAAAGAGGAAGCAGCACAGAGGAGTTTTTGAGAGGAGATTTTTAAGGGAAATTAGAGACATAGGGGAAAAAATTGATATGCTAACTGAAAAGAGCAAGAAAATGTAATTATAACTAAATAAACCTAGGCATAGGAAAGAAAGCAGGAGGAAATATTCTATAAAGCTTACATGGTTGGGGGAATTAGGATACTGGGAATCTGGGAATATTTTCACCCTTTTTTCAGCTTTCTAAAAAAATTTTTTTAAGATCTATGTCTTCATTCACCATACTTATTCAATCTGTATGCTGAGCAAATAATCTGTGAAGCTAGACTACGTACATAAAGAAGAATAGGGAATCAGAGTTTAAAGAAGACTCATTAAGAACCTGCGTTATGCAGATGACATAACCTTGTTTGCTGAAAGTGAAGAGGACGTGAAGCATTTACTGATGAAGATCAAAGACTATAGCCTTCAGTATGGATTGCACCTCAGCATAAAGAAAACAAAAATCCTCGCAACTGGACCAATAAGCGACATTATGATAATGGAGAAAATATTGAAGTTGTCGAGGATTTCATTTTACTTGGATCCACATTCAACACCCATGGAAGCAGGGGTCAGGAAATCAAAGAACACATTGCATTGGGTAAATCTGCTGCAAAAGACCCCTTTGAAGTGTTAAAAATCAAAGATGTCACCCTGAAGACTAAGGTGCGCCTGACCCAAGCCATGGTGTTTTCAGTTGCCTCATATGCATGGGAAAGCTGGACAACGAATAAGGAAAACCAAAGAAGAATTGATGCCTTTGAATTATGGTGTTGGCGAAGAATATTGAATATATCATGGACTGCCAAAAGAACGAGCAAATCATTCTTGGAAGAAATCCAGCCGAATGCTCCTTAGAAGCAAGGATGGCAAGATCTCATCTCACGTACTTTGGACATGTTATCAGAAGGGATCAGTCCCTGGAGAAAGACATCATGCTTGGTAAAGTAGAGGGCCAGTGAGAAAGAGGAAGACCCTCAACAAGATGGATTGACACCATGGCTGCAATAATGGGCTCAGGCATAGCAAGGATTGTGAGGATGGCGTAGGACCAGGCAGTGTTTCATTCTGTTGTACATAGGGTCATTATGAGTTGGAACTGACTCGATGGCACCTAACAACAACATGACTTCATTATTTAACAAAAAAATATATTTACAACCACTCCCCGCCCCCTCCCAATCCTTTCTAGCTCTCCTGTTGCTCAACTGCTTCCAAGTCATCTTTTTTTGTTTGTTTCAGTTTCAGCATTGCGATGTGGGGGCAAGGGGAGTAAAGTTGGGGGAGATATTAAAAGAAGGGTGTTGCAGAAGAAAATACTTCCATGTTTGCTTTTCTTCCTGAAGCTTTCTGTAAAGTTGGGGAGGTAAGACATGAAGCAGTTTAGCAGCGTGAGGCAGTTTACTGAAGTGTCAGAAAGAAGCAAAGGCCACGTGCGCTAGAGTGGGAGGTAGAAGAGGTTGGGAAGTTGTGTGAGGAGCAGCTGGAGCAGCCTCTGGTGGAGGGTGTGAGAATTGCACAGGTGGGGCAGAAGTTGGAGAGGAATGGTGCAGGATGCACCTGGGGTTAAGGCTTAGCATAGCATTTGGACAAGGCCCCAGTAACTGGCCCTCAAAAGGGGCCTTAAGTGCTGATGTGTGGCCCTGCTTTAATGCAGAGCCATAGTTTAAAAACGAAAACAGCATTAAAACCATGAGCCCTTGCCAAAGCACTTTAAGTCTCTTGGCATTTATTTAAATTAATTCATATATCCAGCATTATTGTATTTTTATGCAAATAACAGACGCCGTCTATGTTTGTCTGCTGACCACTCCCTCCCTCTGCAAGGTATTTTCATAAGCACCGATATTGTAAAAAAAAAAAAATTGGCATAGTGGCGGTACGAAAATAACTCACCGGGGGAGGGAGTGGTTGGCAGAGAAATGTAGAAGCCGCGTGTTATTTGTGTTAAAATGTGGTATTAACTGTACATTCAGGTAAAATGTGTCTCTGAGATAACTACAGTCCATGTTCATTATACAACAATATCACAAAAGGAAAAGGTGACATAATTAAGAATAAAATCCCAGATTTTTTTGCAATTACTGTCATCTTGTTACTGGTTGTTTCATCAGGTAGGAGTAGCGACTCCAAGAGAACCATCTGGCTGGAACCAGTGGGTTTATGTGTTTGATATGACATGAGATTTAGTACCTACAAATAAATTTTTATTTTGAAGAAAAAACAAAGGACAAGGAAAGCATCTTATTCTAAGTCTCCAAGAAGGTTATGTTTTTGATTCTGCAACACAGAAAATACAAACAAATCTGTAATTACACTTCATGCATGGAAATCTGAAGAAGAAAAATAAATTGTTACCTATCCACCAACAAGCCATAAATCAGACATAGAATGGCTAATCACAAATAGTTTTTGCAAATTGTATGCTCCGTGCTGATTACTTTCTTCTGTCGTAAACAATTAAGAATTTAGGTTGGCAGTACTTTTTTGAAGTATACTCAGAGTCATAAAGTTCATTTTAAATTCTCCTAATCCTGGTTTACACTTTCTGTTCTTTTTTTCTGTTAAATGTTATCTTCAAGAGGCCCATATTATACTCTGACTACTGCCTTGGGGCAGTTTTCATACAACCATAGCACCTAATCATTTATCAAAATAGCCAGGTCTCTGATGGCTGAGGAAACGCAACCATTTTTACTGTGTAAAAAACAAAACAACTTGCAGTTGTTAGGTGCCGTTGAGTCGATTTTGACTCATGGTGACTCTGTGTGACTCAGTAGAACTGCCGAAGGGTTTTCTAGTTTGTAATCTTTGCGGGAACAGATTACCAGGTCTTTCTCCTGAAGAGTTACCAGGTGGGTTCGGACCGTCAACCTTTTTGTTAACAGCCAAGCACTTAACAGTTGCACCACCAGAGCTCCTTACAACTTGTAGTAGCAGTCACCATAAATTGATTTCATGGGATGGAGGTGGTTTTAAAGGCCCTGGCCTTGGTTCTCTACCTTTTCTCATTGTCCTCAGAATCACCTGGAATCTCTTAAACTACAGATGATTGGACCCCACCACAGAAATTATGTTTCAGTTATTATGCAGCAGAGGCCCAGGCTGCAGTGGTTCTGGTCAAAGGTGTGGGTAATGTCTTGAATAGTTACACCCAAGGAGTGCAAGCAACGGTGGGAGGGTCTGAGTTCTCTCAGGCTGGGAGAACTGAGCACTGAGAAAGGGAGAGAATGGCAGTGGGAGGTCAGGAGAGTAAGGAGAGGCCTCTGGACACTAAGTTGGCCAAGGAATTATCCCAGTGATGGGAATTTCAGGCATTGTGAGGTATTTGTTCATGTGGACTAGATGGGCGTTTAATTCACATTTGGTTCACTGTCCTTCAAACCACACAAAATGAGTAGATGTCTGTTTGCCCCTAAGAAGGACCAAATCTGTTCTGGGTTTCCAAGCAGTTTCCACCTCCTAGGCTACTCAGGAGAATTCTGAAGCTAGTATACATCCATTTGCTTAGAGTGAAGATTTTTATCCTCAGACTCAGGCTCATCGATTGTTTATTTTGTAGTCCTACTCTTTTAGTTACCTTTGCAATGTCTCTTAGACGCCCCCCCCCTTAAAAAAAAAGTGATATTGATACTTGTTTATGTGCTGGTCTTGTCAAGCCTTGTAGTAAGCTTGTACTGCTATTGAACTAGGAGATAGGCACAGAATGAATAGACCATACTACTTTTCATCCCTGTGATTCTTGCTTGAATAAAACAACTTCTTCAGACGTTTAAGAGAGTGATTTGGTATTATGGTTTATAAGTTATTTCTTCCTCTTTTATTTGTAAAGGAGTGACCCTGGCTTCAACCTTTTTATTCCCTCAAGAGCCTAGACTTCTCCTGGCCCAGAGCAACCTTATCGAACATTGGATTAATGAAGTGACCTATTTATCAATTTAATTTATGCATATGCCCGTAGAGTTTTGCATGTGCTCCAGAGGCTGACCAAATAAGGCAAACCATAATTCAATTGAATAAGTCCTCCCATACCAGGAGAAACCTCTGACAATGCTACATTTCTCCTTTTGCAGAGAATTTTATGGGAATCAATGGCAAAGGTTAGTTGGTGTCCCTAGATACTCTTTATTAAATACAATTCATTTTGAGTGAACTTTACTTTTTAGTAATAGTTCTTTATTTGTGAAGTGCAGGTTGCAAACAGCCTAATCAGCCCTCCGGCTTTTGGTTACTAGCATTCCATCTGCTTTATAATGGCATTGATAGGAAGGAAGAGAGTATTGATTCTTTTTTTCTGGAAGAAATATTTGTGTGGCATTAAGATTGCCCCAGATGCAGATGGACTTTGAAGGAAATGGCAATGTCTTTGTTTGGTTGTGTGTGTTTGACTAACTTATGGTTATCATATTTCTTCTTAGTTCATGGTGGCACAACGGTTAAGTGCTCGGCTGCTAACCAAAAGGTTGGGGGTCGAACCGACCCAGCCACTCCTCAGGAGAAAAGACCAGTCGATCTGATCCCATAAAGATTACAGCCTAGAAAACCCTATGGGGCAGTTCTAGTCTGTCATATGGGGTGACTATGAGTCGAAAATCAACTCGACGGCACCTGACAAAAACAACAATCTGAGAGTTAATGTGCCGTAGGAATTATAAGCACAAATTTTCTAAAAATCAAAGGAGGTATAATAATTGTAATAATAAAATGTTACAGATTAAACATTAGATCTAAGGCTAAGGAATCAGTCACTATGGAGGAAAAAAAATACATGGATAAAGGACTCAACCCCAACTGGGAGAATTCCTACAAAATCCTTGATTTTGATTCCCAGACTCTGGCTCATTGGTGGTTTATTTTGTAGTCCTACTCCTTCAGTGATCTTTGCAATGTCTCTTAGACCCCATTTTTTAAAAAAGATGATGTTGATACTTGTGTATGTGCTGGTCTTGTCAAGTCTTGTAAGCTTGCACTGCTATTGTGCTAATTTCTTGGATAGGAGCCTAAGATTATTTTGTTTTCATCATAATGCTTGTACTTGCTTTTACTCACAGTTAACTCTTAAAAGGGCCTTGCTTTCTTGGGTTGATCGTGTGTTCGACCCCTCAGGTATTGACTCTGCAGAACTTGAGTTGGAGAGGGTATGAACAGATGACCTTCTCGGGGCTGCGCAATTGCCACTTTCTCAGTTTGAAATAATCCAAGAAATTCTCATCCCGTTTATCAAAGAACAATGCCAATGCCACCTGGCAATAAACAGGAAATTTAAATTGAAGCTAAGTTTTCTAACTTGACTGCAGTCTTTCAATATTTGCTTGTATGTGCGTCAAGTTCTTTAAAGCTAGTATTTTGTATTTAAGATTTTCTTTTCCCTTTTCATGTTTGAAGCTTAGCTCTTTGATTTCAAGAAGGAAATATCAGACAGGCTATGGAAGTTCAGCTCTCTCTGCTGGCATCACTTCCTGAAGTTACGGATAAACTGGGAACTGCTGTTGTTGTTAGATGCTCTTAAGTCAGTTCCTACTCGTAGTGACCTTATAGGACAGAGTAGAACTGCCCTATAGAGTTTCAAAGGAGCGGCTGGTGGATTGAACTTTTGGTTAGCAGCCGAGCTCTTAACCACTGCGCCAGCAGGGCTCCAAAGTGGGAATTATTAGAGGGAAATGTGGAAGCAAGACTGAGATGAGGGAGGAGGACATGGCTGGTCCCTGGGTTGGCATCTAAGAATGAGAGTGTGAAGGTCATTTAAGTCCCTCCTGTTCACCTTACACAAGAGGGTTCAGAGAGAATATAGGGTCTCAGCCAGTTCATGGCAACTCATCTTCTGACTCCTTTATCAACTGCCTTTTCCACCACAGTATGGGTGAATTTTCTTTCATCTGTCAGGACAGACTAGTTACAAGCAGCTAGTTAATAAGTTTAGAGAAAATTACGCTCTAAATTATGAGTTTATAGAAAACTCAGTAGTGGGAATTGGAGTTTTGCTTTGTATGTGGGTATGTGTAAACATGATACCAGTAAAAACTGGTAGATTGCCAGGCATTTCTTTCGAGGCACCTCTGGGTGGACTCAAACCTCCAGTCTTTCAGTTAGCAGCGGAGTGTGTTAACTGTTTGCACTATCCAGGGACGCTGTGGACATGATAGTGTATGTGTATGTACCCTTCAGAGGGATGAAGGAGGGGAAATGATGAAGAAATATGTAAATTTGCCAGTTTATCTCCTAAACTGAATTTTAGTATTTTGTAGTCTTTCTAGCGTATATCATTTTCTGTATGAATTTATGTTCTTTGGATTAGATTTTACAGGATTAGATTTGGGGTTCTTGTTCCCCAAATCAAGGCCTCATAAGCTTATTTAAGGTTACAAGTGGTGACATATACATTGGTTAAGTCCTTTGCACACGCTAGCTGTCTGTATTACTGATTTAAAAGTATGACTCTCAGTACCAAGGGTAGGTTACTATCCACCTCAAACCTCGACACACTGTTTTGCATTACTCATTGGTACATTGCTTGAGAAAGGCTGACCCTAGGAATATAAGTGGGTAAATAACAGATGTTACTTGAATAACTTGTTAGACAAAATATGTATGTTATTTAAAAATTGCCTTTAAATGTTTTTATTTAAATGTGAAATTTGTCTTTAAATTTAAAAAATTTTATTTGTTAAAGGAATTTATCCTGGCAATGAACTTTATTCCCTAAGTTGGAATTCAGAGGAGTGCCATAAGGGTGAATCCTAGGATATGGATTTCTTCTCCTTTGCCTGGGGTCTGGCATGCTGTGTTTGAGGTCCTCAAGACCATGTTTAGGTTTAATTATTCACTAGAACAACTCGCAGAACTCAGAAAAGCTGTTATACTCATGGTTGCAGTTTATATATAGGATACAGATTAAAATCAGCAACAGAAAAAGTTGTATTGGACATAGTCCAGGAGAATAAGGCCTGGTAGTCTTCTTCCAGTAGAACCACAAAGACAGACTAAATTCTCCCAGCAACCATGTCTGACAGCATGCATAAAGTATTGCCAATCAGGGAAGCTCACCCAAGCCTTGGTGTCCAGGGATTTTATTGGGAGTTAGTCACATAAAGGAGTTCTTAGGTGGCACAAATGGTTAATGTGATTGCTGCTAACCAAAAAGTTAGTGGTTGAAGTCCACCCAGAGGCACCTTAGAAGAAAGTCCTGGCAATCTACTTCTGAAAAATCAGCCATGGAAAACCCTAATGAGCACAGTTGTACTCTGACACACATGAGATTGCCATGAGTCAGAGTCAACTCAATGGCAACTGGTAATCACATATGGGAGGCGTTGGTGGTTCAGTGGTAGAATTCTTGCCTTCCATGCAGGAGATCCCGGTTCAGTTTCCAGCTAATGCACCTCATGCACAGCCACCACCCATCTGTCAGTGGAGGTTGCTATGATGCTGAATGGAGCCCTGGTGGCACAGTGGTTAAGAGCTTGGCCACTAACCAAAAAGTCAACAGTCTGAATCCACCAGCTGCTCCTTGGAAACCCTATGGGGCAGTTCTACTGTGTCCTAAAGGGTCGCTATGAGTCGGAACCGACTTGACGGCACATAACAACAATAGTGCTGAATAGGTTTCAGTGGAGCTTCCTGACTAAGGTAGACTAGGAAGAAAGGACTGGCATTCTACTTTTGAAAATCAGCCAATGAAAACCCTATGGATCCTAATAGTTCAATCTGCAACCGATCATGGGGTTGGAGCAGGACTGGCAGTGTTTCATTTCGTTGTGCATGGGATCTCCGTGAGTGGAGGGCCAACTCGATGGCAGCTAACAACAACAGTCACATAGGCATGGAGTGCCTGCGTGACTGACCTTAGCTACTCAATCTCCCTGCCACCAGAGGTCAAACTGATGCAGCATGGCCGAGGGCCCCAGGCAAACAAAAACAGGCATTCACTGTAAATGACATAGTTAGCATAAACTATCTGGTTTATGCATGTCATCCAAGTCCTGGAAATTAACATCTTAAAGGAGAAATTCTTACATACGAAAATCTCATTTGCATTCTCTACCCTCTCACTCTCTAAGAATTAGAGAGATGCTATTTATTAATTTTGATAGCAGAATACTTTGGTCTAACTCATGAAGTACACATAGTTGTGGTAGCCTAGTTTGAGAATAACTGAAAACAGCTCTTCATAAAACAGGTGGTGTACTTATATAATTCATTTTTTCCAGT
Organism: Trichechus manatus latirostris; assembly: GCF_000243295.1. NCBI lineage: Eukaryota > Metazoa > Chordata > Mammalia > Sirenia > Trichechidae > Trichechus > Trichechus manatus. The sequence goes on along the minus strand of NW_004444011.1, from coordinate 3,743,238 downwards.
CTGCTCTAACATTTCTTGAATCTAAAGGTGTGAAGGGCATGGTTACTGAAAACAAATACTATATGTGAATGGTGCTGTGTTATTAAATGTCATGCTTCTCAATTTGTTGGTCATGTATTATCTTAAACAAAAATGATTTTCTTACTCTTATGCTTTTGCATTTCCTCAACTGGGCTGTTCATTAAAAGGTTTGTGACGTTCTTGTTTTTCCAATGAATAAGGAAATCTGAGTTGCTCTTGGACACTTTCACAGTTATATGAATGAATCAAAAAACCAAAACCAAACCCATTGCTGTCGATTCTGACTCACAGTAACCCTACAGGACAGGGTAGAACTGCCCCATAGGATTTCAAAGGCTGTAAATCTTTACAGGAGCAGACTGCCACATCTTCCTCCCATGAAGCAGCTGGTGGTTTTGAACCGCTGACCTTTCCGTTAACAGCTGAGCACTTAACCACTCCGTCACCAGGGCTCCATATGAATGAATACTGGCCTTAAAAATCCTTACACACAGGAGAGAGACAGCTGGAAATAGAATGGGTATTTGATGATAACTAAGGAAGAGAATGATACGAAAACGCTGATGGTTTGTAAATGACGCCTAATAAATTAAGCAGAGAAAAGTGGTAAATTTTCCACACTGAAAATGTTTTGTGCACACTACTTTTATTTTTTTCTTTTGTTGAATTGTACTTATTTTTTGGCATTTTTGAAAGACAGCATAATACACACCTACTCCTTACTTATCAAATATCTTGTTACCCAACATTTTGCATTTAGAACAATAGTAAAAAATTTACTATTTGACTGTTTTGCGCATTAACGATGTAGTTTGGCAGCAACCCTTTCATGACCAATGGGACATATAGCACACACCTACATTTTCCGCCTCTAGGGTCTAGAGTGACATAGGTGTCCCACATAATACTTTATGATCTGATGTGGTCATCCTCCATTTTTGTATAACACCCTGGTCTTTGGAACCTAACCATGTTAATAAGTGAGAAGTGGGTGTATATGATTTTGATTTGTTTTCTGGAAGATAAGATCAAAAGGACAAGCTCCTCAAATTTATATTAGAGTAGATGCAAGCTAGTCGTAATCTTCTAAATTGCTATTGCTTATCCTTTGGTGAGAGCTAGCTTGGGTATTGTCAGCATTTTAGAAAATCATTTCATGAGTTTTGCCTTCACAAGATTTGGTAAGATGCCAAATACAGACGTTTCATAGATATCAGTTCAACAAGCTAGCATCACTTGCAGTACCTAGACCATTTATGGCATATATAAGTCAGTTTAAGAATCTCTCCCAAATCCTAGTTACCTATGTGATTTTAAATGTGTTTTGGCTATTGTATTAATTGATATAAAGTCCCTTTTCAATGTAAACTTAAGGGAATTGCTGGTTGGGTGCTAGTTCTTTACATTTATTAATGCCTTTAATTCTCCCACAACCCCTTTGAGATATGTAGTTTTGTTTTTAGTCCCATTTTACCTGTGAGGAAACGAAGGCACGGAGGACTTATGAAACTTGCCCAAGATCACAGCTAACAACCAGCAGAGCCAGGATTCAAACTGTATTTGTAAAGAGTGCATTCTTACCTCTATATGCATTATTTCCTTCAGTTCTGGAATTCTGGGATCTAATGTTCCCCACTCGGTACATGTAATCATGATGTACCCTATTCCAGAGACTAGATGTTAATGTAACCTCTAGGTGACTTTGTGGTTCCCTGATTGAGGAACGCCTAGACTGCTGAGCAATGAAACAACTCTATTGACAGAGATACCAATTTACTAATTTTTTTGTTCATACCAGGAATAAACGAATATCAATACGTTATGTTTTCAATTTTTCGGGACTGTGTTCTTTTTCGTCCTCTTTGTAACTACAAAATGTTCTCACAGACAACACAATATCTGTCTCAGTTCCCTAGGGCTGTCGTAGCAATTTACCACTAAGTGGGTGGCTTTAAAGAACAGACACTTATTTTCTCATACTTTCGGAAGCTAGAAGTCCGAATTCATGGTGGCAGCCATGTTGATTCCTTCTGGTGGCTGTGAGAGAGGAACTGTTCCATGCCTCTCTCCTAGCTTCTGGTGGCTGCTGGTTATCCTTAGTGCTCCTTTGCTACTTACAGATGCATCTGTCTTTGTTGTCATATGGTGTCTGTCTTCCCCAATGTGTGTCTCTGTTTTGTGCCTGTCCTTCTCTTTTATAAGATGCCCCTCAAAAGGAATTAGGATTAGGTCCCACCCTACTCCAGTATGGCTTTGTAAACTTAACTGATAACATAAGTAAAGAAAAAAATCCATTTCCCCAAACAAGGTCACATTCACAGGTGCAGAGGTTAGAACTTCAACATAATCTGTTTGGGGGACACAGTTCAATCCATAACAGTATATCTCTTTATTTCTTAATTTTCAAGAGCCACATTTATTTCTTGTTCATGGCTCTTCTTGGACCCACGGGAAACTATGCACTTAACTGAGCTGACACATTACCATGTAAGCTGGGATCCCTGTTTTATTAACTGAATTTGCAACATGAGATATCCAGTCAGTGGTTTTCTGCATGTATCTTCCCAATTTTCACAACTAATGTCATTACTTTATAGGGTACACTAGCAACACTGTTACCAGTTACACTATATTATACTTATACTATAGTGTGTGTGTGTGTGTAGGGGGATGGTTTGTTTGTTTTTTTTTCCTGTCATTCTTCTTGGTGCTCAGAGGAAAATAAGAATTATTTTTTATTACCTAAGTAATCAAAAAATATTTAGTATGATAAAACCATGTGTATATTCCTCTTCCTGCAGAACCAAAGGAAAAAGGCAAATTGTCTAAAGATGTAAGCACATCAGTCATTGGTTTATCAATGGTTTGTAGATCTAAGGGGGCAGTGATACATGCCCTAACCTCTGATGGGCCAGATCAATGGGAAATTAAATATCAACAGCCTGTGTTTAGTAAACCCTAGGTTATTTAACTTCTCTGAGGCTTGATGTACTTATTTTTTAAACAGGAATAAAAATACAAAACTTACCGAGTTTATTGATATTTAAGTATAATTCATATAATGTTCTTAGTACTGTGCCTGGCCCCTAGTATAGGCACTCAATAAGTACTACTCACTGGTAGGTTGCTGTAGCGAACCTGAACAGGTTTGGAAATTCAGCCATTAGCAAAGAAATCACAAATGGAAAGAGGCTGGCAAGTACACAAAGCCAAAACTGTTTTACATATTTGCTTAAAATATAAGAGATAAGTAGGGGAAATGGGCAAAGAAATCTCTGTTTTTGACTTAGACCTTGCTTGACTTATCTAATGCATAAGTAACTTACCTAAGAATTCTAATATGGACTGTTTAAGAATAGGTAGGGACTTGAAAAATCAGGGTATGTTGTCCTTGCATCATTTTCTTTGTGCTTTAAGAGGATGTAAAAGGAGATCAACAGGCAGAAAGTCGATAGGTTAAGAAAGTACAATTTTTAAGAAGCAGAGAGAATGCTTTAAAGGAATTTTGATGTAGATCTCTCATTTAAGAGAAGCCATGGCCAGGCTTTCTGAAAATCTGACCAAGGCTGTCAAGCCATAGACCTTGACAGTATTGGGAATCTCATTGCCCCCTTCTGCCTTTTACAGCCAAATAAATTCATAGAGAACCAGTGGGAACATGTTGTGTTGGCGAAAGCAGAAGAATTAACTAGCATGGCTGCCCTTTCAGAAAATAACTCTTCCACACGTGAGGAGTTGGATCTAATTGTGATTTCTTGGGATCTTCAAAGACTAAATATCAGCAGTTTTAATAAAGTTGAATGTTAAGAAAGTGGATTCCAGGAATTTAAGAAGAAACTATCTGTAGAGATTGAATGGAAAAAGACATGGGAATCCAGCAGTACTGACTGTGCTTTAGTGAAATCTGGTTATAGAAACAATGAAAGACCATTCTAAGGAAGGTAGTGAAGTTGAGAGGAAACCCAACAGGATGAACAAAGAGCCGCTTGAATAGCTGAGACATTAGCAGGAATGCTACAGCAAAGTAGAGGGGATGGCACGGGGCCAAGGAGGAGTACAAAGAAATAGCAGCAGGATAAAGTCAGGAAAGCTCAAGCAGGAAATGAGATGCAACTTTCAAACACATCAAGGGAAACATTCTTCAAATATATTAGAAATAACAGGACAGGAAATGTAGTTTCTGTTAGGTACAGGCGTGAATCGATTTTAAATGACAGCGGTAGGTCAAGTTGTCTATTTTTTTTTTCCCCTAAAAACAAAACTTCTTTGTTTTAAAATAATTTGGTAGTATTGACTGGGAGTTGGGGAGTAAGCAAAATTATTGGAAGACCTGGTAAAAGGCTGTTTTAGAAGGCTGCTTATATTAAAATCTGAAGGCACCAATGGCTTATCTACAGGATACTAAAATCTTATTTGAATGATAAGCCGCACAGGACACCAGTTTGTAGAGAGAATATGGAACTACAAAAGGAGCAACATGCCATTTCTATGTAGCACAGATGAATGACCTTGAAATGACAAATTGGGAAGTATTTATGACCTGGAAGAAATTTGGAGACTGGGGGGATGGGTAGCATCACCAAATAGATTTAGAAACACCTTGAAGGCTGTAAGGTAGCAGGTATTACCAGTGTGATTTGGAAGAGGGCAAGTTCTGTCAGACTAATGCAGTCTCTCTCTGTGACAGAGTGACAGTCCAGTAGATTGAGGGAAAGTAAAAAAATGTAATCTAGTTTGATTTTAGGAGAACTGCTGATGCTCGTGCATAAGTCACCTCTATCAGACCACAAAGAAATTATTATATTATACTATACAAGTCTTTGAGAGGAGTCTTAGGCTGGTTTCTTTAGAGATGCAAAACCAGTAAAGCATATATATAGAGAGAGATTTATATCAAGGAAATGGATCACACGGTTGTAGAGGCTGGAACATCCCAAGTCACTGGGTCAGGATAGAGGCTTCTCCTGATTCACGTAGCTGCAGTGGCTGGTAAACCAAAGATCAGCAAGTCAGACGGCAGGGCTCTTGTTCACAGGTGGCAAAGATCGACGAATCCCAAGATCGGCAAGCAAGACTGCAGTTAAGCTCCTAGCTCAAGTCCCAAGAACTGGAAGTCAGACAAACAGGAGCCAGCTGCAGGATTCAGAGCAAGCAAAAGCCCCCGAGCCTTGCCAGAACGTCTACTTATATTCGATGCAGTCCACACTCCCAAGGAAACTCCCTTTTAACTGATTCGCTGTTCACAGCAGATCCCATCATGGAGGTGATCACATTATATAAAATCTCATCATGGAAGTGATCACAACATCCTATGACTGCCAGACTACATCATAACAGCCAGACCACTGAGAATCATAGTCCAGCCAAGTTGACACACAACCTTTGCCATCACAAGGGGCTACCTAGTTGGAACACATTAAAAGTGTGTTTAATTATGGATTAATGTTCATAGTGGAGGGGGAAAAAAGTGTATATCAGGAAGTGTTCTAAAGTGTTCAGTCCTAGATCCAGTGCTGACTCAAAATGTTGTGTAACCTGCAAGATGTACAGGAAATACAGCAGAGAAGATTAGGTGGTGGAGTGGGAGGAGGGTGGATCTAGGACCAGTGGTCAGAATGTTTGTGGTCATTTGGAGTCATGGTCAAAAAAAGAGTAGAAGGCAGTGTCAAGCACAGAAAGACAGGGTATAAAGAAGGTGTGGCTTTGTGTGTGAGAACCATGTTTATCATTTGAATGCAACACATGCTCAGAAGGCATGCATTTTGAGTTTATCTGTTAGTGGTATTTTTTCCAAAGCACTATTAAGCTGATTTCTTTCTGAGCCCTGTAAGTTGGTCCTTTCTGGACCAACTGTTCTATAAGTGGAGCTAAGAGAAGACCTTGTAGATACAAAACTCTAAATCAACAGGCTGACCTACAAGGTGAAGTAGCAAAGCACATTGTACTAAGCTCAGGTGTTAGCCTTAGCTGACCAAAGAGCTAGTCTTTGCTCTACAAGGAATGATTGAAGACGTTGAGAAGAGCCATAAGGATGATTAAAAGGTTGGGGAGAATAATAATTCCAGGCAAAACAAAACTTGAATTCTGTGTGGAAAAAGAATTTGGAATAGATTGAAAAGACTGCTATTGAACATTGAGATGAGTTAGTGAAGGAGGGTATATGTATCTCCTTCCAAGAGAGCTCTAAACCATGAGCAATTAGGTTTTGGGGATGCATACATGTTGTAAATTTATAAAACATTTGAATTGGCTCCGTGGAAAGTAGGCAATGAAGTAGATGACCCCTTATCTCTTTTAACCATATGTTGAAATTTGTATTTGTTTTGAAGGATTTCATCTTTAGTAAGAAAGTTTTCCCTGGTGGCACAGTGGTTAAGAGCTCAGCTGCTAACCAAAAGGTCAGCAGTTGGAATCCACCAGCCACTCCTTGGAAACCCGATGGGGCAGTTCTACTCTGTTGCAGAAGGTTGTTATGAGTTGGAATCAACTTGACAGCAATGGGTTTGGTTTTTTCGTTTAAGAAAGTTTTAATTGACTTCATCCTCTTCCTTCCACAACTGAGTGTTCAGTATTCACCTCTCTTCTAATTATCACATACTTCCCTTATGGTAGTGTTTCTAAATTGTCTATTTGCTTGCTTAATTAGCAGTCTCCTTGATGCCTGTCATTCAGTGAACACATCATGTCTATCTTGCTCACCATTGTAACCCCCGCTTCAACAAAGTGTCTGTTGGCACATGGTCATACTATTTGTAGAATGAATGACGAATGTTGAGAGAAATATTGCATATGGGATCAAACTGACAACAGCAGCTCCTTAGAGTAGATAGGAAACTTAGGGGGAGTGAATTTATCTTAATGGGGGAGGAACAATTTGGAAAAGGAGGGTGAGAATGGTCACACAACTTGAAAAATGTAATCAGTGTCACTGAATTTTACATGTAGAAATTGTTGAATTGATGTATGTTAGGCTGTGTATATTCTCAACAACAACAACAAAATAAAACAGATTATTTAAAAAAACAAAAAAAGAAATATGGCATAGAAGATTGCAGGCTTAGGAAGTTGCCAGTTTGGGGATGATTTGTGGAGGCTGGAATGCCTTTAAATATATTTTGTCTTTCCAAGTCTTGGCATATTGGTAAAGTTCCACTGCTGGAAATATGTATATTTTGAAAGAAAGACCTTCCTCTCTAAACAACTTCTTTCAAAATGCAAATGGTATCCACACAAAAACTTGTACAAGAATATTCAAAGCAACACTTTAAAATAGCCAAAAAGTGGAAACAACCCAAATGTCCATCAATTGATGAATGGATAAACAAAATGTGAAATATATCTCTTCAATGAAATATTATTCAGCAATGAAAAGGAGTGAGGTACTGATGCATGCAACAACATGGATGAACTTTGAAAATATTATGCTGAGTGAAATAAGCCAGTCACAAAGGACCACGTATTGTATGATCCTGTTTATATGAAATGTCCAGAATAGGCAGATCTCTAGAGACAGAAAGTGGATTAGTGATTGCCTAGGGCTGGGGCAGTTGGGGGTAATGGGAAGTGAGTGCTAACGGGTATGAGCTTTCATTCTGGAGTGATGAAACCATTCTGAAATTGATCATGGAGATGGTTGTACAACTCTGTGAATATACTAAAGAGCATTAATTGTACACATTGAATGGGTGCACGCATGGAAGTACCAGGCACCATGGAGAGGGACCTGTAGCAAGAAAAAGACCATGATGAACCCACGAAGTTCAGACAGCACAAGTTCAAAGTATTTTCTACTTTCTGATTTTGTCTTTGGCTAACTGAACTTAAGAATAACTGTTGGTAAACACTTTTCTGTAAAACAAGCATCATAGAGTGTTGCTGTTTTTCTTTACAACTTTGTGCAGACCTCTTAATATTTCACTTAGCACATTAGATTTTAAGTTTCCGTTTCGATATCTGTCTCGCCATTCACAACATGAACATGGTTACAGTGATCATGTCCTGTTTGTCATCGTGTCCTTGTTGATTTGTTTGGGACCTGGCATGTGGTAGGAGTGCCTCAGTTGTTTGCTGAGCACTAATATTTAGATATAAAGGCCTAGGGAGATTTTGTTTAATGAAATAGTCCAGACTCTATTATGACTTTAACAGTGTTGTTACTTAATATGTTTAGAAAATGCTTTTAAAAAACAATTATTATTTTAAAGGGTGGTTGTATACTTACGCAGACCGCCATAAACATTTCATGCCACCTGTCCCAACATAAGTATTGGTTTTTAGTTGCTTTTTCTAGAGGACAGCAAGCATGGTAGATGTTGCCTTACCTTACCCCTTCTGTATCTTTCACTCTAGTATTACTGAGTGATCCACACAGTAATTTAGAAAATTTACAATAGCACCTAAAACACAGTTAAAAAACCTGGGACCTTCTTGCATGTCTTGTTAGAGATCATCTGGGCCAAACACCATGAGATTTAGTATTATTACATTTGTTGCTGTTGTTATGGGTATTCTAATAATTTTTCATACTAATTTATTTGATATGGCACTTTACTTAAAAATATGTTCACAAAAATTATATATTTGAAAGATGATGCTGTTCTCATGAGCTGTTTTTTAGTGGAAACCAAAGACTCCCTGATAGCGAAAGAATGCAATTTGGATAGTTGGAAAAGGGCCTGGAAAATTGATGCCATGTTCATGTTATTTCTTACGTGACTTACGACTTGCCATCTCGTGTTAGACTGCCCGTGAATACCTCACTTCATGGAAATATAATACATAGCAATTTGTTAATCTGCAGAAGTGACATTTTTGCATTTGCCTTTTTCTAAATCTTTTTCCCAGTCAGCAACACTTGTTTTCTATATTTAACTCAAGTGAGTTTGTAATCTAGGGAAAAAAAAGTTGCCGCTGAGTTGATTCCGACTCAGAGTGACTCTATGAGTAGTCTAGAAAGCAGCCAACAAATACCCAATCCCCCGTAACAGTGTCAGTGTCCTGCCAGCCTTGTTCAGCTCGCCTTAGGTGCTTTTGTTCCTGGAAGTCCTGAGTAGTCTGTGTTTCACTGTGGGTCACTTGTTAGGTTCTTCCACTAAGGCTTCCATCAAGGTACTTCCCAGGTTACTCTGAAGAGGTCTGAGCCAGCAATCCTTCTTTCAGAGCCCTGAGGTTGAACCCACAATTATATAAGCCACTTCTCTGTTATCTAAAGTGCACTTGGCTGCCAACCGAAAGATCAGCAGTTCAAGTCCACCAGCCACTCCTTGAAAACCCTATGGGGCAGTTCTACTGTGTCCTATAGGGTTGCTATGTGTTGGAATCAACTCGTTGGCAATGGGTTTGGTTTTTTTGGTTTTGGACCTTAAGGTGGTGCAAGTGGTTTGCAATGGACTACTAACCTAAAGGTTAGAGGTTGGAATCCTCCAGGGACTCCATGGAAGAAAGGCCTGGTGATCTGCTTCTGTAAAGATTAAAGCCAAGAAGACCGTCTGTAACATGTGGGGTTACCATGAGCTGGAATCGATTGAAGGCAACCTGTGTTTTTATGTGTTTTTTTTGGGGGGGGGCGAAGTACCTTAAGCAGGCATCCCTAGGTGGCACAAATGGTTAAGTTTTCAGCTGCTAACTAAAAGATTGGAGGTTTGAGTTTGCTCAGAGGTGCTTCGGAAGAAAGGCCTGGTGATCTACTTCTGAAAAATCAGCCATTGAAAACCCTATGAAGCACATTTTGCTCCGACACATATGAGGTTGCCATGAGTCAGTGTCAGCACAGTCAGTAGAGACTGGTGATGATAGTGGTTAAGTGATTCTATTGTCTTAACTCCCTTCAGTCCTGGAGGCTCACACATAAAAGCCCCTGAAGCAGATGACACTGACCACGCCTTGCTTCTGAAAGACTGACAGACACTTCAAGTTGTATAGCATGTGGACATGCTGGAAAAAACCTCATCAAATTATTCATGCATTCAAGCTGGGATGAATTTAATCCTTCGAAGAGAGGCAGCTGTCAACTTCTTAAAATGATGAAAGTGTTTTACAGTTTCGACCTTGTCCAGGTTAGAACCTCTAGGTCTAGCCTAAAACTTGTTTGAAATAGGTTTCCTTTTCACATAATATAAATTTGTTTTTTTTCTGATTCTAGAAAGTAATACATGTTCCTTTTAAAATATTGTCAATTTGAGGCATTTTAAGTGTATTTCCTTTAATTCTGTTCTTGTGGCTATGAAATCTAGACAGAATTTACTCTTACAATTAACTTTTTTTAGCAAAGAATAATTTTATCTTAATAGAAAATCATGTTGAAACTACCTTATAGAAGAACATGTAGAAAAATATAAACAAATGTTTCAGGTATAAATTTTATTTACATGAGGAAGGAAATGACTTGCATTTAAACCCAGGCTTTTGCCTGAACCAGTTTTTTGGAGCTTTGATTTTCTTGTCTGTAAAACTGAAGATAATGCCATCTTTTTCTCAGTGTTAGTGTGTGGACTGAATAAAATACTACATGTGAAATTACCCGATAAGTGTCTGGCTCATGGTAGGTTCTCAAATAATGAGATCCACCCCACCTTCTTCCCAGTCTCTACTTAACATCTTTTTATTATGTGTTATTCCTTTTTGGCTATCTCTCTGCTAGCACGGAAAATATATTTCTTCTGGGTTGTAATCAATTCAGTCATTGAATATATTTTTTCCTTTTGGGCATTGTCACCCAACTTTTGGCCACTCAAATAAATCTTCATTGATAGTTCATTAGTTTTTACCTAAAGGAGCCCTGGTGGTACAGTGGTTAAGAACCAGAAGGATGCAGTTCAAACCTACCCATTGACATGAGGAATCAGGGATGGAAAGGAGGAGTGTGCTGTCACAGTATGGGGAGAGCAATTAGATTCACATAACAATGTATATATAAATTTTCGTATGGGAAAAAATAAAGTGCAAAGAAGAACGCAAACGACTTAAAAAAAAAAAAAAAAAACCCACCCATTGGCTCCGCAGGCAAGAAAACCCTGTGGGGCAGTTCTACTTTGTCACCTGGGGTTGCAATGAGTTGGAATCAACTTGGCAGCACCTCACAATAACAACAATTTGAATCTAAAGGAAACTAGCATGAAATCCGATGTCATCCCTTGTAAAGGATTTACTTTCTTCATGTCAAAGTAGAATGTTTTGGGCTCAGCCCCGACCTTGTACTGTATGGACCTATTGATTACTAAATTCGGAAGCCAGTACCCTGAAAGTCAAGATGACAGTTCTTTGTTTCATAATTACTATGGGCCAGTAACTAGGCCAGGTGCTTTATGTATGTTTTCACATTTAATCTTCACAACTTCCAATAGGCATCGCTACCACCATTTTACAGGAGACAAAGTTGAGTCTTGGAGAGGTTAGTTAACTCACTCAGGATGGCTCACTAAGAAAGCCATGGACCAGTGTTTTACCCAGACCTGGCTCTCTGAGACATTCAGTATTTTCCACAATTAAATTGCATTTAGGGAGATGGGAGACACCTTTCAGCTGAGAGGACTTTCGTATCCCCCAAAGCCAGTGTTCACATCTGTCTCACAAGACAAATAGTCCTTTTCCTCTGACTCTTTCCCACCCAGCTTTTGACTCTTCAAATAAATCATCATTTATAATTCATTGGTTATTATCTAATTAGAATCTAAAGAAAATTAGCATTCAAAATGGAAGGAATAGAAGGAAATCCCATGCCATTCCACTTTTCTCCCAGCCCCCCTTACTTAAAAGAATAATGAGTTTTCTTGTTTATAATATTAGTTATTATTGTTGTTGGTTGCTGTCAAGTTGATTCCAGCTCATGACGACCCCATGTGTGTAGAGTAGAACTGCTCCATAGTGTTTTCAAGGCTGTGACCTTTTGGAAGCAGATCACCAGGCCTGTATTCCGAGGTGCCTCTAGATGGATTCGAACCACCAACCTTTTGGTTAGTAGTCGATTGCCTAACCATTTGGCCACCCAGATATTCCTAAGAGTATTAGTAAATATAGCTAATTCGAAGATACATGGTACCATGTTGTCAAGAAAGAAAAACAACGGCAGGTTGTGCAGTTCTGTGTAGAAGGAAAGGAGACTTTAACAGTGACTTGGTCTTCAGGTCATTTGAGATTGGATAGGAGAATGGGTGAAGAAGGACTGCCTGGCCTGACCCCTTTCCTGGAGGAGGTGTGAATCTGACATTGCCAACTGCTGTCGTCTTCTAGTTACCAGAAAGTCCTTGCGTGGTGCAAAGGGTTTGCTCTCGGCTGCTAATGAAAAGGTTGGCAGTTTGAATCCATTCAGCAGTACCACGGAAGAAAGTCCTGGTGATCTGCTCCATAAAGATTACAGCAAAGAAAATGATGGAGCAGTTCTACTCCAACACATGGGGTCTCCATAAGCTGAAATCAGCTTGACAGCAACTAACAACCATAACAACCACCTTACATTTAGTAGAATGTTCTTTTTTCTTCCAAGATACCAACCTCATAAGGAATCATAGAGGTTGCTTGGAAATTTTTATTTTCAAATAAACAAGAATACCTCAACAATCCCATCCCGTTTTCTAGTTGGGTGGAAATGTTCTTTGAGTGTGTGTTTGTGTGTATGAATGTGTATGTGTTTGACTGTAAACACGTCTGACACGTAACTGGGAGGTAGTTGTCTGTCACGTAATCCTAAGAAATGCAAATTCATTTCACTCTGATTGCTTTGCTCTTTCCTTCCCTGTAGATGTTGCGTTATGCTCAGTAGGCTGCCAAGCCCATATGGATTAGAGCTGCTTATTGTTGTTCTCCTACTCCTGTCAAAATAATCAACCATTACGGTGCAAATGGAAAACCAAGAAATGCATTCTCCCTGGGCTAAAGTTGTACTCAGGGTCTGAGCTTACAAATGAAATCGTTTTGATTCCTTTCTGGGAGCATTCTGCAGTTGTATGTAATAAGATTCTCCTTTTCATGTCTTCTGCATGGAAGCAAAACTTTTATTAAACCCCTCATTGGGATGACAGGAGATCAGTTACAAGATTGCCGTGCCTAGATGGCCCTTTCTCCGCCATTCCTAAAAAAAGAGGCCTTACTCTTTTTAAGTTGTTCTCATTTTCATTGGGATGTTTTGTTAATCACTATCTGGAGTGGAGTTCTGCTCTTTGCTTCCCTTTTCAGTGATGACTTGATGTTTATTTATATCCTCACTTCCACTTCTAGATAAGTATAGCATCTTTGCTATCTAAGCCCAACATTCCTGGGGAAACCTTATGAAGTTGAATCAGGAAAGCAAAGTGTATTTTCTTTCATGTTCTGTCATATCCTATGGCTCTTTTAGCATTTATTTTTATGAACTGGGGTTGTAGTTTAGATTTCTTCAGTACAGTCTTTAGAGGAAAGAGGATGAAACTGGTATTCAGGAGACCTAGGATTTCCCATTGGCTCCGTCAGTTGCTAACTGGTAATCCTAGACAAGGCACTTAACCTTGCCTGGTTCCAGTCTCTTAAATGTGGAGGTGGAACTGGATGATTTCCAAAGTTCCTTTTAGCTTCAACATTCTGGGGCTCAGAAAAACGATAATCGCTTAGACTAGGCATATTTTTATTTGTTCCTAAAGTATCATCCATATTTTCAATTACATTTTTTCCCCAATGTTCTTAATAATTGATGTTGTTTGAAAGGAGTGCTGATATATAGATTTTGGACACGTAATTAAAATTTAAGGAACTCTGCCATACCATCCTTGCTCACATGAAATTATGCTTGAAGACAGGAGTAGCTTTACAGCCCTTTTAGCCCTTTAGCTTGTTTTTAAGAAGCATGATCCATAGTAGACATCATAGTAACTGGTGAGCACTGTGTACAAATACAAGGTTACCGTCACAGAGAGCAATACTTTCCCAGCAATCCGGCTTCCAGCAGCCACAAATATGTAGAATCGCCATAATTTCAGATACGGGAAAAAGACAGTTGAGAAACAAATGACTGTTATTTAGCCCAAGCATTTTAATTAGAGAGACAGCCACCTACCTTAGATGCTTAAGCAATTAAGTACAAGACTACGGCAATGAAAAACATGGCAGCTGACAGCAGAAAGGAGACTTAATTTTTCTAACTAAAAATTTAAAGTGAAATGTAAGACATGTACATGGTAAAATCTTCAGATAGTACATTAAGCCACACATATACTCAAAAAACTAAAAGCTTCTACCCTCAATTCTCAATCCTTCTCTCTAACGGTAACCATTTTTAATAGTTCTTTAGATCCTTCCCCAAAACAGTATACCCATATTCCAGTAGGTATATACATAGCTCCTTTTTACATTTATATAAATTATCGTACTGTGCAATTGTTCTATACCTTGCTTCTTCATTTAATGCAGCTCATACAGATACAGGAGCCTTGGTGGCGCAGTGGTTAAGAGCTTGGCTGCTAAACAGAAGATCGGCAGTTCAAATCCACCAGACGCTCTTTGGAAACCCTACAGGGCAGTTCTGCTCTGTCCTATAGGGTCGCTATGAGTCGGAATTGACTCGAAGGCAGCGGGTTTGGTTTTTGGTTTTTATACAGATACAACTAGTTCTTTGTTAAGAGCTCAGCTGCTAACCAAAAGGTCAGCAGTTGGAATCCACCAGCTGCTCCTTGGAAACACTGCAGGGCAGTTCTGCTCCCTACTCTTTCCTATAGGGTCGCTGTGAGTTGGAATCTACCGGATGGCAACGGATTTTGTTTTGTTTTTATGTTGTTTGCCACTGTATAGATTATCTTAATTTGTTAAATCAGTCTCCTTTGCAAATTAAATGATCATTTCCTCTTGCTTCCACCTTTCTGGATGTTTTTGCCTTTTTTTTTTTTTTTATTATTTTGGTGAGATATTCACAGCAAAAGATACACCATTTCAACGATTTCTACATGTACAGTTCAGTGACGTGAACATTCTTCAAGTTGTACAACCATTCTTGTTATCCTTTTCCAAATTATTCTACCACCATTAACTTAAATTCACTGTCCCCTAAGCTTCTCATCAAAACTTTCCAAGTTGCTGTTGTCAGTTTGATCTCACACAGATAATTCTTTAGAAGAGCACAATGCTCAAGGCAGGTATACTTTACTAATTAAGCTGAGCTATTGTTTGGTTCAAAGCAGACTTCAGGGGATAGTTTTGGTTTAAGGTTTACAATTTAAAGATTGTCACAGGACAGTAGCTTCAAGGGTATATCCAGCCACAGTGGTTCCAGGAAGTCTAGATTCCATTCAGAATATGAAATTCTGTTCCATATTTTTCTCCCCTTTTGTCAGGATTCTTCTGTAAAATCTGAAGTCAAAATGGTCAGTAATGGTAGTCAGGCGCCATCCAGTTCTTCTGGTCGCATGTATTTTTGCTCATTTTTAATTGGATGATTACTTTTTTCATACTGATTTGTAAGACCACTTCACAAATTAAGTTTTCTATCATATTTGTTGCAAATATGTTTCCAGTTTGTCTTTTGACTTTGTGGAGATTTTTCCCCAGAAATTTAAGATTTTCATTTTATTTATAAATCTTTCTATATTTCTGCCTTTGGAATCACATTTTTTGAAAGATCTTCCCCATTCTAATATTTTATGTTAAAAAATTGTTTGTGTTTTATCCTAGTACTTTAGAGTTTAACTTTCTTAGGTTTAAAATTTGGTCCATCTGAAGTTGATTTTGATGTAAGAAGTTTCATAGGGATCTAGGTTTATTTCTTTTTCCAAGTGTCTGGTCAATGGTGCCAATACACTGACTGAATAATTAATCTTTTCCCCACTGATTTGAAATGCCACCCTGTAATATCCACATTTCTGTTTTTATTTAAATCTGTTTCTGAGATCTATATTTGGTTCCACTGAACTCTGATTTTTCCTTCTCCAATTCCGGTATGTTTTATTTACTGTATTTTTAGCTATGAGTCAAGCTAGGGAAAAACTAGCCATTGTTCTGATGAGCTCATAGGAGGCTAATCTGAGGCCACTTAATTAAAGAAGCCTCTTTCCTTCAGTTTCCTGTTATAACATCAGGAATGATGTTCATAATGGCATTGTATCACCTAAAGAAAATTAACTTTTGCCATTATACTAAGCTTAAGAAGCCTGAATGTTTAACAAATTCAAAATAAATAAGATGATTTTAAAAACAACATTTAAAAAGATATTTTTTAAGTGTCTTACCTGGAAGTCTCACTTCTGTGACAATGTTCAGTAAGTAAGACATTATGGTATCTCTTCATGCATGCATTTGTAGGAGATCAGCAGGAAAAGTATTAGTGTTTCTTGGGCTGCATCTTTTGTATGTGGCCCATCAAGTAGAGTTATGGATTGCCATGATCTGATTGATTTCATAGAAAGGGCTTTGCTTTGGCAGCAGTTGGGGCCTATTTGTTCTCTGAGGTAAATCTTCTCGCAGAGCAGGAAGCTGAGGTTTTGGGGTAGATTCCAAAAGTCAGTTCTGACCTTATTGTTGGGGAATGTAGAAACCTAAAGCCTTCCTTTAGTTAATAATGTGAATAGTGAAGTTTTTTTTTTTTTTCCTCCTGAGTTGATTGGGTGTGTTCTAAAAGAGGATGAGCTTTTAATGATAGGAATTCAACATTTCATTTTATACAGATCTGTACTCAAGCATGGTTAGAAAATGAGCCCTGCTTTAGAATCTCCTTATTTGTACATGTTGTAGTTCAAGGAAGAGACCTTACTATTTATGTGGAGAGAAAAATAAATGAGTTTTTTTCTATCTGTCTTCCATATGTTTAATGGTAGGATTGTGTGTTTGGTCTTATTTTGAGTTAAAACAGACTGTGATTCAGTGAGTTGGTATGATTAAGAACCCTTCTTATCTCAATACAAACTCCACAGGCTATCTCAGAGAATCTGATATCAGCTGTCCGGGTGGTCAATCTATCTCAAGCCAAACAGGCAGTTTGATTGTTTCTTTTCAATTGCACAAACAGGCATAAAAACCAGTTGTCACTGAGTTGATTCCAACTCATGGCATCTTCATGCATGCCAGAATGGAACTGTGCTCCATAGGGTTTTCACACTGGTTTTTTCAGAAGTAGGTCACCAGGTCTTTCTTCTGAGGCACCTCTGAGTGGACTTGAACATCCAACCTTTTGGTTAGCAGCCAATCACTTAACCCTTTCTACCACCCAGGGACTCCATAAGCAGGCATAAAAAAACCACAAACCTGTTGCTGTTGAGTTGATTCTGACTCATAGCAGCCCTATAGGACAGAGTAGAACTGCCCCATAGGGTTTCCTAGGCTGTGATCTTTATGGAAGCAGACTGCCGCATCTTCCTCCTGTGGAGCAGCTAGTGGGTTTTAACCACTGACCGTTCACTTAGCAGCCAAGTACTTAAACCACTGCACCACCAGGGCTTCTTTTACAAACAGGCATGTTGTTGTTGTTGTGTGCCATTGAGTTGATTCCGACTCATAGCTACTCTATATGACAGAGTAGAACTGCGCTGTAGAGTTTCCTAGGCTGTAATCTTTATGGAGGAAACCTGGTGGTGCAGTGGTTAAGCATTGGGCTGCTAACCAAGAGGTTGGCAGTTCGATTCCACCAGCCACTCCTTGGAAACCCTAGGGGGCAGTTCTATTCTGTCCTATAGGGTCCCTATGAGTCGGAATCAACTCGACGACAGTGGGTTTGGTTTTGGTGGTTTAATCTTTATGGGAGCGTATTGCCAAGTCTTTTCTCCGGCAGAGTGGCTGGTACGTTTGAACCATCGACCTTTCAGTTAGCAGTCGAGTGCTTAACCATTGTGCCACCAGGACATAGGCACTCATTCTTCCCAGACTCCAGTCAGAGAAGTAATATAAGTATGTAAAAACAAAAGATATGTTCTATCACTTTGGTTTCAATGTGAAAAAACTTTAGCAAGCCAACTGGCTTGAGACACCAATCACAGCAATTTTTTCACCACCAATTAGCACTGAAAATGAACAACTGAATCTTCCTCTACACACACATAAAGGGGCTGTGAGAAGTCATGGCAGATGGCACTTGAGGGACAGTTGTAGTGCTTGGCTTGAGTTACCTCAGCATCTAGTACAGGGCTGCTTACTTAGTAGGAATAAGGCAATATTACCCTACACACAGTACCACCACCCTCTAAATAAAAAGGTTAGCATAGACAAACTGCAGCCTACCTCAGGGAGCCCATCCAAAGAGCATCTGTGGTCCAGCGTTTAAGGTAAGAGCACAGTTAGATATCTCAAGAATCAAAAGACTGGGAAAATACCAAAAGGATCATTAGACTAAATGAAATGAGCATAAAATTTTCATTCCAATTTAAACAAGTCCCGAACCATTACCTTTGGAGAGAGTTGTTAGGATAAGAATTAGCTTTTACCAAATACATAAGCAACGATTGTCCTGTAGCACGGATGATATGCTAAGAATAATTTGTCACTTGAGCCCTCTTTATATACTTGTGTACTCCTCGGAGAGCTGAGGCCAGGAGCTGTTCTTTTTTGTTCACCTTTAATTAATAAAATTTATCTCTCTCAACAAAGCAGTTTTCTTAGGACCTGAAGATACTGGTAAGGCTTTTACTGTTGTCAATAACTGTGAGATGGTTTAGTGAGTGTTAAGGCACAAAAAAGTAGCACAAATGATTGACTTAGAAATGAATTCAACTGATCACTAGTCTTGATACCTGAAATCTTCCCCACTTCAAGTTGAAGCGGGTACAGGATCCATGAAGGAAGCCCAAGGACAAAAGTGGTAACCCATTGGTACCGGTGTTACTAGTTACCAGTTGCAGTCAAGTCCCCTCTGACTCATGGCAACCCTATTTGTGTCAGAGTAGAACTGTGCTCCACAGGGTTTTCAATGGCTGATTTTTTGGACATAGATTGCCAGGACTTTCTTCTGAGGTGCCTCTCAGTAGACTTGAACGTCCAACCTTTCGGTTAGCAGCCCAGCATGTTAACCATTTGCACCACCCAGGGACTCCAGTAAGGGATGTTTGCTTTCTTGAATTGATTTTTTTCTCTACCTAGCATCCAGGAAGGAACATTTTTCATGGACATTTACAAACCTCTAAGCTTGTGATAGAGCCCTGGTGGTGCAGTTAGATGTGGGTTTATTTCCTCAAGGAAACAGTGTGTCATCTTTCTCACTAGACTGTTGTCTCAAAGGCTCTACTCAATAAACACTTACAGGTCCAGAAAGTGGGATGGGGACGGAAGGGGAGCATTTAGATTATTTGACATCCTCTTGCCCTGGAATACTTTCCTTACTCAACACTTTCCTCACGTTTTTAAGAGGAAGAAAGAAATGGAAACTTTGTGCATTTGTTTTTTACACGCCTGCCAGGTTTGACCACTCTTGGTGCTGGGTAAGTTGGAGATTAATGACTCTGGTTATGCCATGGAAAAAACATAAGGCTTTGCATAGCAATTTTTGTTTTCAAAACATTTTTTTTCATAGCTGGGGATTACTCTTGGCATGGGGGAGAATGCAAAAAATATGCAGTAGGATAAAAGAGGAACTAGTGATTTAAAAATACAGCAACACATACAAAAGAAATAAATACAACAAATTCCGTGTCAGCTTTGTATAGAAGTGCTTTGAGATTTGAGGTTATTTTATGAACAGGATAGTATCCTTATGTATATGCCATTTGCATGTATCATTCCATGCCTTAAGAAAATTATTATATAACTAAAAGGTAATTACTGACTCAGTGAAATTTGACTATGATTGTTTTTATCCTAAAAGGATTACCAACAAATTTCCTTCCAGAATAATAGTTGCTTCAGTTCATTTCAACATTCACGTAATACTGCCACCACTACCAGCTGCTGGCAAGCTGACTCCGATGCATGGTGACGCCATGTGTGTCAGAATAGAACTGGGCTTCATAGGGTTTTCAAAGGCTGATTTTTCAGAAGTAGATGGCCAGGTCTTTCTTCTGAGGCACCTCTGGATGGACTCGAACATCCAACCTTTTGGTTAGCAGCCGAGTGTGTTAACCATTTGCACCACCGAATAGATTCAACTTATTTTAGAGCTGTACTCTGAATGGTGAAAATTTAATTAAAGATAAATTACAAGTGAAAATAAAGCACGGATTTAATCCTAATATTTTACTAAATGGGAGATGACAAACATAATTTCGTTAAAATTTGTTTGGCTCACATGCAGCTTTTCAGGAACATACCTGCTGTGTATCATGAAATACACAAGTACCTAGGAACTTGTGAATGTATGCCCATTTTTATCATTAGTGAATGTAGTGGGTGGGTTTAGAATAGCATATATACCACAGTGTGACAAATGGTCACATTACTAGCCCTGAGCAGCAGGTATTTCTCTCCTTCTTCCTTTGGATATATGGTATAAGACATCTTTTTAAGATTATTTTTTTGTTTTGGCAAAAATTACCTAAATATAAAACCAAAACCAAACCCGTTGCTGTCAAGTCTATTCCAACTCATAGCAACCCCACAGGACAGAGTAGAACTGCCGCATAGGGTTTCCAAGGAGCAGCTGGTGGATTTGAACTGCTGACCTTTTGGTTAGCAGCCAAGCTCTTAACCACTATGCCAGTACAGTTTCCTAAAGATAAAGGGAAGTTAATTAATTTCTAAAAATTGTATATTAATGAACTCTTGGGTAAAAAAAAGAAATGTCATATACAAGTTAGGAAAGCCCACCTCCTGTAAGTTTTATAGGATCACATAGAGAATGCAAACTCAAGAAATCTAAGAGTAGATTTTGACAATAAGCAGGCTATTTTTTTTTTTTTACACCTGTTCACTGAACCATGATTTGAATGGAAAGTGATGTCTTTGGGGTGAAATATGGGACCTCAGCAAAGGGTAAGTTGTTCGTGCTCTGAACAAGTTACTGCTCCTACAGTGTGTTGTTGTTAGGTGCCATTGAGTCAATTTTAATTCACAGTGACCCTATGGGACAGAGTACAACTGCCCCATCGGGTTTCCTAGGCTATAATCTCTATGGGAGCAGATCGCCAGGTCTTTCTCCCTCAGAGCCACTGGGTGGATTCAAACAGTCAACCTTGCAGTTTTGCAGCCTGGCACTTAACCAATGCGCCACCAGGGCTCCTTTCCTATAGTGTGTTGTTGTTGTTGTTGTTGCTGTGTGCTATCAAGTTGTTTCCAACTCATAACGATCCTATAGGACAGAGTAGAACTGCCCCATAGGGTTCCTAGGCAGTGATCTTTACAGGAGCAGATTGCCAGGTCTTTCCTCTGCAGAGCGGCTGGTGGGTGTGTCACCAGGGCTCCTTTCTCTTCGTGTAGACCTCAGCATTCAGAAAGAGCCGGGATCTAGTATTGTTACAGGACCTTGCACTGATTGTCAATGAATGCGTCTTAAGTCAGTGATTTTCTAAAGAGCACAGAACTCTGGTCATCTGAAAGAAAATTAAAAATTACTACTAGAATCAGCCAATGTACAGTATGGAGAACAATCTCCCTACCTGGGATCCCCTAACAGGTGTGTATTTGAGCAGAATTTTCGAAGAGAGGTTGGAGAATGAGCAAAGCAAAGGTATTTATTAAGCACTGACCACTGAGATTATTTCATTTACTCCTCACAGTGACTCTGGACAGAAAACCCTGTGGCGTAGTGGTTAAGAGCTACAGCTGCTAACCAAAAGGTCAGCAGTTCGAATCCACCAGGCGTTTCTTGGAAGCTTCATGTTGTTATACCCATTTTGTAGACAAGAAGACTGAAGCTCAGTCAGGCCAAGTGATTTGGCAGAATAACGTATCCAGGACAGTCTGTTTCCAAGCCTGTGCTCTTTTCAAAATACTCTCATGCATCTAACCAGCTTGATTGCACCAGAGACCCTAAGGGAGCCTCCCTCTTGTAACCTAATGCCGTTTTTTTTTTACCATCTCCTGCTTTGGTTGGTGGGATCGTAAGAATTGGAATGCACTTGCCAATATCTGAACGCCGTTAAGGAAAATGAGTCACTTTCTGGACCCACTGAACTTCTTTAGATAATGAGAGCTTCGAGGAGAAATGAAGTACAAAAATGATTTTCCCTTCTTAAAAAGAAATGAATGTCTCTCCTGAGTAGAGATTGCTGGCAAGTTCATGTGTAATCATGGTCAGAAGAGAAGAAATTTAAACATTAATGAAAAGCTTGTGTACTCTGAATATTTTTAGCTCTGAGAGCTGAAGAGCAGGCCTTTGGGGGAATTATGTTGAAAGGAAATAGAATTGGGGCATGAAAAGAATCCTGGTCCTAGAGTGAAGGACAGATATCAGAAAATGAGGAGATGAAAAGCAGGAATGATATGTGGTTACTCTTCACACCTGGGTAAATTGTTGTAAATTGCTTTTGTTTTACCCCCTTACCTCCCCCATTTTTTTTTAAAGAAGAAGAAAATATTTTTGAGGTAACTCATTCATTACCTAGAAGCCTCAGAAGTTGAAAGTAATTTTATAAGCTGCAGATGCTTCCTGGTTTTAAAACTGTGACCTGGCTGCTAAACAATTATGACATTAACTCACAAAGATAACAACCTTCCATATCATGTAATTCCAGTGGCAGCCGTGGGGTAGCCTTCTTGAAATTAGGGGAGGGGTCAATCTGATTTAGACTGTGAAATCACCAAACAAAAGTTATGTAATGTGGCATTTGTTGTATTTAAAGATAATTTTTTATTGTGTTCTAGTTAGAAGACCATATTGTAGATGAGTTACCTTGTGTGTCAGTGTGTGTGTATATTGTTGAAAATATACACAACAAAACATATACCAATTCAACAATTTCTGCATGTATAATTCAGTGACATTGATTACAGTCTTCAAGTTGTGCGACCATTCTCACCCTCCTTTTCCAAATTGTTCCTCCTCCATTAACATAAACTCACTGCCCCCTACGCTTCCTTTTGAGTTGCTCTTGTCAATTTGATCTTAAAAAGATAGTTGTTTAAAAGAGCACAGTTGTGTTGATTATGCTGCTTTTGATGTGCAATCAGTTCAGACTACTCAAGCCATGAAAAATCAGATTTTAAGAAAACATCTCCCTTCAGAGAAGAAACAAGGAAACTCTGATTCCATTATTTAATTTTGACATCTCTGGAGGGACATAAAAACCAAAAACCAAGCCCATTGCCGTCGAATCAATTCTAACTCAGAGCGACCCTATATGACAGAGCAGAACTGCCCCGTAGCATTTCCAAGGAGCGGCTGGTGAATTTGAAGTAAACTGTTCTTTTTCGTTGTTGTTGTTGTTTGTTTTTTTTTTTTTAACCCATTAGCAATTGACCTTGAAATAGCATATGTATTTCCTCTGTAGTCTAAAAATGAGTCTCAATTTGCCTGTATTGTTGTTAGCATGAGGTTAAGTGATAGAATCAAAGGAAATTTACAAAACAGATTGTTCCCAAACCTTGTCTTCCTACATTCATTGGAGGTAGTTGACAGTAAAGTGGGGAGGGCGGGGAAGAAAAGAAGAGAGAGAGAAAAGTGAGGAAAAAAGAAAAACTGGTAATGTCTTAATTTTAATGATTTTTATGTTTGATCATACTTAATAGGCCATGTATTTCAACTGTCACCTTTTGGAAGAGTGAACATATGCCTTGTAAATTGATTTTTGGAATCTATCTTTCCAAAAATTTCTATCTGGTTTCCTACCTGCTGCTTCCTTTCTAACAGTCTTTATTCGTTTTCTTCTCTACCCTGGGCTTCGTTCATCCACATGGCGACATCCCTTTTCTAGAGCTCCCGCCAATCCCCATGACCATGGCCTTCAGAGCCCCATCCAAAGTCAGCATTCAGTCGTGTCTTCATTTGGCCAGTCAGCAGTGTGGTGGGTGTAGCTGTGCTCCCCACTGCCAGCAGACACTCAACCACAGTCTGAAACCTGCTGCCCGTTGTAAAATGTGGAGGTTACACCTCAGCACAGCTACAACCCATCTGTCAGTGGAGGCTTGTGTGTTGCTGTGATGCTGAACCAGTTTCAGTGGAGCTTCCAGAGTAAGACAGACTGGGAAGAAAGTCTTGGCATCTACTTCCAAACATTAGCCAGTGAAAATCCTATGGATCACCAAAATCCCATCTGAAACCTATTATGGGAATGGCACAGGGCCGCAGTGCAGGGGATCACTGTGAGTCAGGGGCTGATTCAATGGCAGCTAACAACAAGAAGTCTTGTGGGAGGGGGAAGCTGGAGAGCCAGTGAGAATATGATACTAGATTTTAGTATTAGTAAGCTTAGTAGTACTAAAGTCTAACTATCTGATAAAGCTGCTGTTGTACCTCTTCCAGCAGTGTTACACTTTAAAAATGAAGTTAGCTTCCAAGTTGGCTGTGAATTTGTACGTTCAGCAGACCAGTTAGTGAGGTGTTCCTGGAACAAGCTGGCTCCTTAGTGCCCATAACATCATCCTCCCACCACGAGCCATCCACAAGCGACTACTCTGCCTGCTCAGGGGTCTGATCCTGCCCTTGTAGTTGATGGACAGGCCAGGAGTCTATGCACACTGGTGTCTGGTAACATAATGGCGAAGAGCTACATTCTTCTGCCTGGGGGTGTAGTGCACCTGAGACACTAGCTCAGGGCCAGGAATGGACCTTTGGGATACCCTGGGGACAGATCACTCATCCTCACCCTTGAGTGGTGAGTGCTGGTCATTAGTTTGGCCACTCTGTACACCTGAATGAAGCCTGCCCTTCACCCTCCACGACGTTTCCTCCACAGGAGTGGGAAAGAGGTCAGTGGGTGCATCCACAGCAGAGCTGAGTGTTTTATTACACTTTCACTTGAAGTCTTGTCAGCTCACCTAAGAGCTGCTTTACAAATGGGAGGTGAGATGAATCATTCAGATCATCTTTTTTAAAAGTGTGATCGAATCCAGAAGAATGTTACCTGCGTGAAATAATCATGGGTCACATAATATTTCTGCATTTACATGCAATTAACTGCAGGCAATGAGTCCTGTATACCTTAAGTGTAAATTTAAAAATATGGCTTTGCCCTTCTCATAAATGGGTTCTAATCTGCCTATTATAGATTATGGTGGCCGGAGCACCACCATTCCATTAAAAGTATCATCTTTTGAATGCCAACCAACCAAATGTTTTATCAGTTTGAACTCTGTCCTTGCCTCTGGATTTGAAGGCTCTTCAGTTAGCCCCATATTGAGAAGGTCAGAGTCAAACGAGGAGTAGATGGAGGGTCAGGGTTATTCTTGCTCTGCGGTCTTGCCCTGAAAGAGTGAGTTACTGTTCCCAGAGACAAAGGAATGGCTGCTGTGCTTTAGTTGATGATATACAAGTGGGATTTGTTAGCTTCATGAAGAAGATTGGAGGTCATTGTAATACTTGGTAAATTATGAGAGGGGCCAGGGGGTCAACAAGAGGGAGAACTTGTGCCATACGTCCCTGGCTAAGAGTTGAATACCGTGAGCAAATAACCTGAAAATTATGAGTGACCTTCTCAACTTCATCCTAAACCCTTGTGCCTGGGAATGCAAACCAAAGGAGGGTATGTGGTGTGGAAAGACTGGAGGGGGACATTGGTGGTTCAGTGGTAGAATTCAAGCCTTCTATGTGGGAGACCCGGGTTCGATTCCTGGCTAATGTACCTAATGCACAGCCACCATCCATCCATCACTGCCTGTCAGTGGAGCCTTATGTGGTGCTATGATGCTAAACAGATTTCAGTGGAGCTTTCAGACTAAGACAGACTGGGAAGAAAGGCCTGGTGATCTCCTTCTGAAAATTGGCCAGTGTAAATCCTGTGGATCACAACTGTCCAAATCCACAACCAATCACAGGGATGGTGCAGGACCAGGCAGTCATTGTTCCATTGTGCATGGGGTAATCATGAGTCGACGGCAGCTGACCACAGCAACTAGAGACTGAAGGGGGAAAGGGGATGTTGGCCACTTTCTCGTGGGGATCTCCATGCCTGTGTTGGGGGCTGAACATGTGCTGGGGCTTCCCAAAGAGCCCTATAGTGATCCTATGTCTCAGCACATCAGCCTCAGATCCACTGCAGCCTCCCGGGTCTTCTAGGCGGAAGGTGACACAGAGATGTTCCGTGCAAGATGTATTCAGACCAGTTGAGAACATTCATCCCAATGAAGTGATCTTCTCCCTAACTGTTGGTCCTCCCTTCCCCTCACTTCCCTTGCTGAACCACACCTCCTTCAGAGGAGGGAAAAGGATACCACTTCACCCCATACCGCTAACATTCCAGTGCTGCACCCAGCCCCACCGCCCATCATTCTAAAGGACAAGAGATGGGCAACCCAGTAGATGGTCCAGATGTAAATGACTGCAAAATAACAGTGTTACCCAACACCCCTTTGGAGCTTATTTGAAGCAACCAAACCAAACCCGTTGCCCTAGAGTTGACTCTGACTCATGGCGACCCCATGTATGTCAGAGTAGAACTGTGTTCCACAGGATTTTCAAATGGCTGATTTTTTTGATCACCAAGCCTTCCTTCCAAGGAACCTCTGGGTGGACTCAAACCTCCAACCTTTTGGTTCGCTGCCAAGTGTGTTTACTGTTTGCACCACCCAGGAACATTTGAGGCAAAAACCTCCTTTAATATAATAAAATAGTACTGTTTTGTTTGTAACTAAGAAGTTCTGCGTTTCTTTCTCTCCCAAAGTTATTTCTTATTAGATTTGTTGCATTGTGTATTTTCAGCTTATTCCTGTAAAATTTGGAGGGAAAGGGTGTCAGGGAAATGTCACATTAACTTTCTCCTGTCCTCCCACCCCCATTCTCCTGGAAGGGCAGCGGGTAATTTTAAATGTTTTCTGAAAGTCTTTTAATGGCATTACTTGTTGCCTTGCTGATCATTTGTGAACTGTGTCTGCATATCAGCGCCAAAAGTTCCATATCTATATGATAAACAGTAGCTATATGACTTTTAACTTTGCTAAGGGGGTATTTCTTTGCTAAGGGGCTATTTCTCTCTCTCTTGATCTCACTCTTGGTGTAGGACTAGAGGCTGTTTGTGTACTCAGAAACTGTGTTTTCAACTTTTTGTTCTTGATATTTCCTGGCAATTAGCAAAATCTGTTTAGAATTGAATTGTTATGTGCATGTTCATTCTATTTTAATTCATTGTAATTACAGGGGTGAATTTTAAACTTCTCTGGGAAGAACTTCTAGAATCTAACGTTCTGAATGCAAAGGATTGTAAT
The DNA here is from genome assembly GCF_000243295.1 of Trichechus manatus latirostris. Classification (NCBI taxonomy): domain Eukaryota; kingdom Metazoa; phylum Chordata; class Mammalia; order Sirenia; family Trichechidae; genus Trichechus; species Trichechus manatus. Next base: position 3,716,049 of record NW_004444011.1, on the reverse strand, counting down.
CTTATTTTATGAACAAAAGATATGACTTGGATATTAAGAATGATAACCACTAGCATTTGTCCAGAGTTCCTGGGTAGCGTGAACAGTTAACACACTCAGCTGCTAACCAAAAGTTTGAAAGTTTGAATCTACCCAGAGGTGCCTCAGAAGAAAGGCCTGGCGATCTACTTCTGAAAACTCAGCCATTGAAAAGTCTATGGAACACAGTTTTACTCTGACACACATGGGGTCACCATGAGTTGGAATTGACTTGATTGGTAACTGGTTAGCAGTTTAGTTACCAAAAAAAAAAACCTGTTGCTGTTGAGTCGATTCCAATTCATAGTGACCATATAGGACTGAGTAGAACTGCCCCATAAGGTTTCCAAGGACTGGCTGGTGGATTCGAACTGCCGACCTTTTGGTTAACAGTTTAGTTAGGTAGTATTCTTCCAGCTAGCAGAATTCCCAGACTTCACTCCAGTGACTTCAAAATTGTGCAATTCAGCTAGAGTTGTTATTTTACCTCCTCCAAAGACTATTTTCCTTAATTGCAATGTTAAAAATAACAATTTGTAAATATGGTCCCCACCATGGTTTCAGGAGACATCTAGGTCAATTGGCATAATAAAGTTTTCTAAAATTTTAAAAAATTTTTTCCCATACAAAAATTTACACATACATTGGTATGTAACTCCAATCACTCTCCCCGTTCTGTGACAGCACTTTTCCACCCCTAATTCCCCATGTCCATTCAACCAGCTCCTAACCTTCTCTGCCTTCCCATCTCACCTCCAGACAGAAACTGCCTGTTTAGTCTCTTGTATCTACTTAAGCTAAGAGCACACTCCTCATGAGTATCACTTTATGTCCCACAGTCCAGTCCAATCCCTGTCTGAAGAGTTGGCCTTGGAAATTGTTTTAGTTCTGAGCTGATAGAGAATCCAGGGGCCATGCTTTACGAGGTTCCTCTAGTCTCAGTCAGACCATTAAATCTGGTCTTCTTACTAGAATTTGAGTTCTGCACCACACCTTTGTCCTGCTCCATCCGGGACTCTCTAGCCTAACAAAGTTTTTTAAGGGAATATTCTTCATCCCACTTTGATGAGTGGCGTCTGGGGTCTTAAAAGCTAGTGAGCAGCCATCTAAGATGTATCAATTGGTCCCAACCCACCTGGAGCAAAGAAGAATGAAGAACATCATGGACACAAGGAAAGTATTAGCCCAAGAGACAGGAAGGGCCACATAAACCAGAGACTTCGTTAGCCTGAGACCAGAAGAACTAGATGGTGCACGGCTACCACAGTGACTGCCCTGACAGGGAACACAACAGAGAGTCCTTGATGGAGCAGGAGAAAAGTGGGGTGCAGAACTCAAATTCTAGTAAAAAGACCAGATTTAATGGTTTGATTGAGACTGGAGAGACCCCGGAAGACATGGCCTCCAGACTGTCCGTTAGCCCAAAACTAAAACCGTTCCCAAGGCCAACCCTTTAGACAAAGATTAGACTGGACTATGGGACAGAAAATGATACTCATGAAGAGTGTGCTTTTTAGCTCAAGTAGATACATGAGACTAAATGGGCAGCTCCTGTCCAGAGGCGAGATGAGAAGACAGAGAGGGTGAGGAGCTGGTTGAATGGACGTGGGAAATCCGGGGTGGAAAGGAAGGGTGTGCTGTCACAGTACAGGGAGAGCAAGTAGGGTCACAAAACAATGTATGTATAAATTTTTGTATGAGAGACTAACTTGAATTGTAAACTTTCACTTAAAGCACAATAATAAAAAAGAAGAGGTCCCCAGTTATGTTGTGTTCTCATAATAATGATGATGTTTAATGAAACAAACTAGCAATGGATGATGGCCCGTGTTCTTTGTCTGGTTAAATAATATCAAATCTATCTTTGAATTTAAGAAGTGGTATCACTCTCTTATCTGATTGCTATTTGCAATGAAGTAGAACTGTCAAGAATATTTGTGCAAGAAGGCATTTTTCTCCCAGTAAAGCTTATTAGCATTTATAGAAATTTTTTAGCCCAGAAGGTATACTTGGCTGACTCTGGAGATTAATAGGCCAGAAGCTGGGAAATGGGGCCAGGGGCCAGCCTTGAACTACCAGGGTGACGCAGGCTATAAGGGCGGTCTGGTAAGGACAGGCAGGTTGTCTAAACCAAGTCCATGGGGATTCAGGTCACCATGGCAGCTGAGAACCAGAGATCAAAAAAGGAACTAGCTTGGGGTCAGGGGAAGGTGCAGCAAAGTTGTGCAGGGTGGCCTCAGTGCCTCAGGATAGCTGGGGGTAGGGATGCTACCAGTCGGCCACTATGGCTTTACTGGTTCGTGAGCTGAGGCTGTGTGTTGAGGGTCCTCTGTTCCTGCAGCTGAGGGGCTGGGATGGGCAGAGCCAGTCCTTATCCTTTACCAGCAAAATATTTAGTGAAACATTTAGTAACTCTTCTTTCTTTTTCTCATGACTTTGAGCTTCTTCTCTTTGATAATAACATTATGGCTTTATTATTTATTTTAACACTTTATGGTTAACAACACTTTCCTCTGACTTACCTCATTTGTGCTTCTTGGTGACCGTTTGAGGTAGGGAGGATGATTGTTGCTATTTTGCAGATGTGGAAAGTGAGGCTTTGTGGTTTAATGTGGTCCGACACAAAGCCTGATGTCAGGTTAGGTAATTTATTCAGAGGAAAAAAGCTTGTGAGTGCTGAATCTAGGTCATGAGCCCAGGCTCTTCTGACTTCGGCTCTTCCCAATGCATCCAGAGCTTTGCAGAGAGAGCACTTAGAGCCCTGGCACCACACTCCAGGCCCGTCTTAGATAAAGACTGTGAGAAGAGATCTCTGGTGTGCCAAGGTTGTTAGGAGGTTGTATGCATCTAGAGCAGCCCAAAGCTAAAATTTTCCATAGAGATCTCATCCAACTCTTCACTTCACACAGAAAGAAACTGAGGTGCAGAAAAATGCCTAAGATACATCTAGTGCAAGGTGAGTTCTGGGCTGGAACCCAATCTCCAGACTCTCCGTCCAGTGCTCTCTGGCCCAGTGCCTTGCCTCTCCTTCTTAGAGTGACATCTATGGTCATTCCATGGACCCTCCATTTATACCCCTATCAGCCATTATGGAAGCTTCCAGAGTAGACATTATGTGAAAAGACCAGCCCCTCCCCACTGTAGGAGATACTGTTGTTAATTGCCTTTCAGTCTGCCCCAACTCCTGGTGACCCCATGCACAATAGAATGAAATGCTTCCTGATTCTGTGCCATCCCCATAATTGGTTGCAGATCAGACCATTGTGATCCATGGGGTTTTCACTGACTGATTTTCAGAAGTAGATTGCTAGGCCTTTTTTCCTAGTCTCATTCTGGAAGCTCCACTGAAGCCTGTTCAGCATCATAGCAGCACACAAGCCTCCAATGACAGATGAATGGTGGCTGCGTATGAGGGACATTGGCTGGAAATCAAATGGAAGATGAGAATTCCAGCACTGAACAACCACCGCCCCCCACTGTCGGTAGAGGAAGACAAGAAGATGCTCAGGGGCGGTCCCTCATCTGAGTCACAGGTGCCTGTTGTGGTTTGTGTTGTGTTGAGTTTCCATGCCTCTGATTCAAGCTTGTGGAGGTTGATAAGGTTCTAGACTGCGCCTGTTTCCTGGGAGAAAAGGAGGAGTCAGAAGTGAATTCCTGACTGGCTTCAACAAATGACCTTACTTCTAATGCCGCCTCACCTCTCTATTAAAATTCTTACCTTTCATCCATTATCGAGCATGAAAAGGCAACTAGCAGAGTGAGGCCCATCCTCATCATGTCCCAGGCAAGTGTTAACTGGAAGCTGCCACCCCAGCAAGGCGTTGAATTCCCCGAAGCCGAAGCCGCTTACCCACAGGCAACAACTGAAGCCTGAATGGAATGCATTAGAAAGCCTTTGTAATCACAAGGGAGAAACAGAAATCTGAGGTTTGGAGGCTCTTTTTTCTTGAGAGGCTTGGGGTATTTTTGTTTAACTTTAGTGTTTAGTGGAGGAAGGCTTTGGTGAAGACTGAAGAGAAATCTTGCCAAACAGAAATTCCGTATCAGATGGATATTTTCCTCCTTTCAAGAAGGTGTGAGAGCAGCCAAGAAGCAGTAGAGCACAGGGGAGCTGGGGTGATAGATCAGAATGGAGAGCGCTTGGAGACTGGAAATGAATGCCAGCAGGTTTGCCTCTGAGTCTGATGTGAGTGTTGGGCCGAGTCCAGGCTTCCCGAGGTCACAGGTCTGTGTGGGGCTGTAGGCACTGCTGTCTGGGACACACATCTGAACTGACAGACACAACAAGGTAGAGTAGTCTAAGAGATAAACCCACTGCCATTGAGTCGATTCTGACTCATAGTGACCCTATGGAACAGAGTAGACCTGCTCCGTAGAGTTTCCAAGGATGTAATCTTAACTGAAGCAGACTGCCACATCTATCAACTGCAGAATAGCTGGTGGGTTTGAACTGCTGACTTTTTGGGTAGCAGCCGAGCGCTTAACCGTTTCATGACTGAATTATTTTCTGCTTTTAATTTTTGTGGATACAATGTTTTTTCACTAATGGAATGCATGCCGAACCATTGAGTGCATCTGAATTTTTAGTAGGTGTTATGGGTAATATGTGGGGCACTTATGTCCCTCTTGACTCTGGGGGCAGGATTGGTGAGATGAGGCAAGAAAAAAAATTGTGTTGTCTTGGCAATTTTATTTGGTAAAACTTTTCAGGCACCTCACGATGGCCGCACGTAATCGTGGTTCGAGTCTCCATCTTCTTAGTGCTGCAGTCTCTGCATTGCCTGGTAGATCCCTTGACAGGTGCATGCAATGTATGGCACCTGAAAATGAGGTATTCAACTTCCAAATAAAACACAGGAACCTGGAAATATACTTACAAGGCTTATCTCACTGTACAAAAGCCAAAAAAGACAAAAGTTTTGCACATACCTCATTCAATACCTTGTAAAAACAGTAATTTGCAGCACACGCCCGTTTTTTCAGTTTCTAACAGTTATACAGGTCCCTGCCTGCCAGCAGCATGTACTGCCAGTGGGAAAGCAGCTTCCCATGAAACCCCAGAGGCAGAAAAGGTAGGTGCCCCATGGGTCATGTGCCACCAGGGCTCTTTCCATAAAGATTACAGCCTTGGAAACCCTGTGGAGCAGTTCTACCCTGCCTATAGCGTCGCTATGAGTCGGAATCCACTGAGCGGTGATGGGAATCTTTACGGAAGCAGTATGCCACATCTTTCTCTCACGGAGCAGCTGGTGGGTTCCAACCACTGACCTTTCAGTTAGCAGCTGAGCTCTTAAATCAAGCAGACTGCACAAAGCAAAGCTCCGAAGGACAAATAACTTCTTCCAGTCTTTCATTCATCCATTCCCTTTATAAGCGTAAACGGAGCACTGGAGGTAGATACCCTTGCCTTAGTGGTGTTTACATTCTAGTGAGAGGGTGGAGGTAGGGGACAGACAGTTAACATGCGGATTAGTAAAATATCTAGTGTGTCAGATGGTAAGTGCCATGGAGACAAAATAAGCAGAGGGTTCTCAAAGAACTGGCTGTCCTACTGTCCTTAGGCTGCAACTGGTTGGGGCAGTTCTGAGAATTTCTGTTACTCCTTGAGGAGATGACCTGGGTTAACTCTTCCCAAATACTTTAACACTGGGAAGAGACACTTCCAAACTAGCTCACTTCCATTTCCTTCTTTGCTAAGTGAGGACATGAAGGATTAGGAAAGAACTCTGAGATTGGCTAATGAAATCCCAAACCAAAAAACCAAACCTGTTGTTGCGGGGTCGATTCCGACTCATGGCAACCCCATGTGTTACAGAGTAGAACTGCTCTATAAGGTTTGTTTTTTTTTGGCTGTAATCTTTACAGAAGCAGATCCAAAAAAAAAAAAAAAAAAAACCTGTTGCTGTCAAGTCAATGCTGACTCATAGCAACTCTATAGGACAGAGTAGAACTACTCCATAGGGTTTCCAGGGAGCACCCGGTGGATTCGAACTGCCGACCTTTTGGTTAGCAGTTGTAGCTCTTAACCACTATGCTACCAGGGACCTTTATTCTGAGGTGCCACTGGGTGGATCCGAACTGCCAACCTTTTAGGTTAGTAGTCAAACACAAACCAATTGCACCACCCAGGGACCTTAATGAAACCCCAGTTGTCTTAAAAATAGCCGATGCATTTGTTTTTCTTAATATCACCTTTCTTTTGTGTGGAACTGTTCACTATTTCTCATCTCTAATCTATTACGTTGTGTTAGTCTCATACTCCATAAAGTAGGAAGGGTGACAGTGAAACACATAGCTGAAGATGAGTGACCAAGGTTAATATTAAAATAGTTAACACTGAGGTGGCACTGGCTGCCCAGTCGAAACAATGGTGTGGCTATAGTGGAAAATGGCTCCGTGTCTGTCCTGCATACAACAGGTTTACCTGTTTACTTCATAATCTGTTTTTTGCAGGCAATGGCAAGGTCTTAGAAATAATTGTCTAACATTCAAACTCACTGCTTGGAAAGTCAGCCCTCTGTCTTATATGCATAAGTATACAAAGAATATTTGTGATTTTAAAAAATCAAACTCTTTACCTTGTAGTCACAACTTGTGTAACCTCAGTTTGACTCATGAGAACATAAGCTCAGGGGTGCAGTTACTTCCCTCTGCCACATACTGGCCCAGGAGCTGTGGTAGTTCTAACCTTTATTGTCCCTTATTATGGTACAGGAGTCCTGGTGGCGCAGTGGTTAAGAGCTACGGCTGCTAACCAAAAGGTTGGTTGGCAGTTTGAATCCAGTAGCTGCTCTTTGGAAATCCTATGGGGCAGTTCTGCTGTGCCCTTTAGGGTTGCTATGAGTTGGAATTGACTTGACGGCAACAGGTTTGGTTTTTTGTTTTGGTATTATGGGCCAGGCACTGGATTATTATATGCCAGACACTAGGTTTAGCATTTTTCATAAATTATCACATTTCATACAACAAACTGTAATACAGGCATCATCATCATTATTTCTATTTTATGGATTAGGAAGCTGCACATGAAACGTACCCAAGGTAACATGACCAAGGTAACATGTCACAGGTAATGTGCCAAGGCAACATGCCCAAAATCTAACAGATATTAAGTGTTAAAATTGAGGCTCAATCCCAGTTTTGTCTTTTTCCAAAACTTATACTCTCAACCACTATCCTATATTCACTATAATCTGGTTTCTTAGAATTTGTGCCCTGAACTTTTTTTATTAGATGTTGTTGGCTTTTCTGTTCACTTACCGCCCCCCCTAACAGAAGCCTATGTTTTAAAATTTTTGTTGTATTAATTTTAAATCTTAGCATACCTTACAACTTCTCACAGGCTGTATAAGTTTATTCCTTCTATAATATTTTAGACATTTAGAAAAGGACTTCTATTATAATTGGGTTCTCGATTGAGTAATTTTTTTTTTTTACCCAAAATAATCTGAAAGTGCTTTGGTCCCCAAGTTACTGATAGACTGTATGTATTTGAGATTGAATTACTTCTAAGACTATTTCCCCAACATTTGCTTTTGTTGCGTTTCAAGCGCTTTGTGTCACAGGGGCTACTAATTTATGTTTCTTTAATGACAGCTTTATTACACCTGTCATTGTGTTTTTGTTGTTAGGTGCTGTCAAGTCAGTTCCAACTCATAGAGACCCAATGTAACAGAGTAGCATTGCCCCATAGGGTTTCCTAGACTGCAGTCTTTATGGAAGGAGATCGCCAGGTCTTTCTCCTGTGGAGGCGCTGGGTGGGTTCAAACCACCAACCTTTCCATTAAAAGCCCACTGCTTAACCATTGCACCATCAGGGCTCCTTATTAAATCTATTAGACTTGCAGAAATCAACTTTTTCTCTCCCGTCATTGGTGTTAACTATGCAGACAGTCAGCTCCTTACAGGTAGTCTCCGACTTATGAAGTAGTTCCGTTCTGATGACTCCATCAGAAGTCGTTTCTGATGTAAGTTGAATACCTCTTTTTTTTTTTTTTTTAGTTTTCATTGTTATTGCCTTTTATTGTCAGTATCTTTATAAATTGGATCTTTATTCATCTGTGGGGACTGGAAACATTACATACAAACTTGCAGATATATTTTAATACATACATACATAAAAAAATACACAAATCATAAAAATTTACTCTGATGAAGAAGAGTTGGATGACATTGGCATTTTGTCAGTTGCAGTAATAACTCCACTTGTGGAAGGTTCTGGATCATCTGGATTATCCCTGGGGATGGGAATGGTGGTTCTAGTCAGAAAATTAGTGAGAGTTGTCTGTATGGTCCTTTTCTTTTTTTCTTCATGTATTTTGTGGTAACATCTCACTGCTTCCCAAATCTGCCTATCACTTTAGCAGAGCAATCAGAGTTTGGGTCCATGTTTTCAAGCAACTGAAGCCCCTGATTTAATTTAGAAAACACTTCAGCTAATTCTTTCACTGTAAAATTTTTTGACAACTTCTCTATTTAGGGATGAGAAAGGATGGTCATGAGTATGGTTTGTGTCATAACTCGAATATGTCTTAAGCCGGGGACTACCTGTAGTTTTTTTAGAGTGGTTACATATAGCCAAATTGAGTTTGAACAAGGTATTCTGTGAGGGATATTGAAGAGGTTGAAGACTGACCCCAAGTAATCAATCTGGACTGTGTCCTATTTCCTCCCAAGTTTGGGACTTGAGCTGCTTCCCTCTGTTAACCATCATGCTCGGCACTGTATGGTACTTGCTAAGTTACAGGGCTCCCTCTTGTGGTGCAAATGATGCATAATCAGTGTGAGAAAAAATGATAAGATTACAAATAATAAAGAGGTTATGCATTTAGATATCATTTTATTGTTCTTCCAATTTTTAAAGCTCTCAAATGAATAAAATCTTGTTTCTCCTTTTGTTTTAAATTCTTCTGTACCTGTTTATATCACATTCAGTGCTAAGTTTCTTTGGAGGTTGAAACAAATTGGAAAAGCAAGCACAAATAATTTGATGCCAAATTCCAGGTGACTTTTAAAAGTAATTTCTTATTTTTTTATTACAAAAGTAATACATGTATATTCTAGAAGTGTTAGGGCAGATAAACAAAGAGTAGAGAATAAGAATCATTTACAAACCCGCTACCCATATAGATTATCTCTATTAACATTTTGGTATATATCTTTCTACTATTTTTTAGTTGTATAGACTCAAAGAAAACTAAACATACAAGCTATTTTTGGTAACGTTATTTTTTCCTCTTTGTTTATATATGTGAACTTCTTTCCGTGTTGTACAGAGCTGTCTCCATCATCATAGTTAATAATTGCTGTATTGTGGGCTCCATTGTATTCATGCATGTAAACACAAAACCACCCCAGGCCTCCTTGTGAGGTTATTGTAGATTATTTCCTCAGAGTAAATTGCTAAAAATAGAATAGCTGAAATCAAAAGGCTATGCAAAATTTTTAAGACCTTTGATATTTATTGCCTGTTTATGTGTTAAAGTAATGCTTTTTTTTGATAATGCAATTTTTTTAAAAAGACTTCAAGTACCTAATATTGACCACTTTACAGATGAAGAAAGTTGGACTTAAGGAAATTAAATAGCTACAAGGACACTTCAGAAGCAGGGAGACAGTGAGCTTTCAGAAATTTGGTAAAGATAGCATTTTACATTCCTTGAATTCTGAACTAAGTGAAAGTACCAGTACCAGTTGCAGGGGAACTAATTCTGACTCATGCCGACCCTATGTATGTCAGAGTAGAACTGGGCTCCATAGGGTTTTCAATGGCTAATTGGATTGCCAGGCCTTTCTTCTCTGGTGACTCTGGGTGGACTGGAACTTCCAACCTTTTGGTCAGCAGCCAAGCACATTAACTGTTTGTACTTCCTTTGTTTACAGCCGATTCTTGCCTAAATAACTGCTTTAGCAACCTTTTTTGTCCCCGTCTGTCCAGGTATTTCATTCTCTGAACTAAGGGACTCCAAACTAAGCAGAAACTAATACTGGAAATTCTCCACCAGTAAAATATAGAATAAGGATGTTGACCATAAAAGAAGAGGAAAAGGAAATATGCTCCCATAAATTTAGAAACATGAGTAAAATTCTAAGTTAACACTTGAGCAATTAGTTCTTAGTGTTAGAAGACAATATGGTGGACAACTCAGTGATCACTATACAATTACAAACTCCAGAGAACTTTCAATATAGAGTTGTTTTCCTGGGATCTTATAATTTTTTTTCATAAATGCATTTTCTTTAAATACAGTTAATCTTTAAAGTAGTGAAATTGCTCCCAAGTAGTAAAACTTGACTATATGTAAAGCGATGTCATAAATTTGGAAAATACTCAGCTTTTGAATAAAACCAGAACTTTTTGTGAGTTTTAAAAATGTAGCCATCTCCAAAGTTCCTTGCAGTTCACCTCTCTCATTGTTACTCATTAGAAGACCTATATTTCACTTTTTGCCACCTTTACTGATACTCTTTTTAAATTATGTAAGAATCTTTATTATTTTATTATTTTTTTAAATAATATTTATTGTATTTTCAGTAAAAGTTTACAAAGCAAGTAAGGTTCCCATTTGACAATTTCTACACAAATTGTTCAGTGACATTAGTTACATTTTTCACAGTGTGTCAACATTCTCTTTAATTGCATTCTGGTTGTTCCATCTCCTATGCTCTAGTTTCCCCCTTATCTTCTTATCTTTGCTTTAGAGTAATTGTTGACCTTTTGGTCTCATGGTTTTTTTAAATAATCTTTACTATTGAAACCTCAGAAATAGACATAGCAAAAGAAGGAAAATAACTATTACTCATCACTCAGACTGTTACAAATGCTGTTGCTTGTTGTTCATTTTTGGTTCTCTCTGTGACATTTGTGTATTAGGTATTTACCCATTTGTTTGCTTTTCTTGATCAACTCTTCTCAGGCTCATTCAGCATGATCTTCATTCTTAGGAAGGAAACTTTTGAACCCCTTTCCCTTTGTGTAGTACTTAGCCCTTCAACGAGCTCTTGAGAACTTTTCAGTGTATAACATCTATAGTTTCTTTTGCCATTCCCCTCTTATGGTGGCCATTGAATTTATGAACAGTCATTGAGATAATAAAATACCTTCCGCTTAATTTTTACAGCACTGTTTTTTTTGCTTTTCTAGCTGTTTCCTTGAATCTTTGTGTTTTCCTTGTTACGTTCCCTGAATCCTTGATATCACCTTGTTATATTCCATAAACTACTTGACCATCATTATCTTTTCCTGGAGTGACTTGAAGACTCTTGGCTCCATTCCCCCACACTCTTAGTTTTTAGGAACAATTTTCTATTTTATAGTCAGATCCACAAATCAGACTCCTAAGTTCTACATGCTTGATTTAGCTGGAGTGTGTGAGTGGCTTAATAAAATCCAGTTTTTTTTCCCTCTACTTTCTCCCTTTAGGGCCCCAAACCTATATATATTCCATATAGATTGAGTGAGCTGAGAAGTGAAAAAGCTTTCTGTAAGCTTAATTTTGTAGTGTCCAAATTCTGGTATTGGCCACTTTGGACACATCATCAAGAAAAGCCAATCACTAGAAAAGGACATCATGTTTGGTAAAGTAGAAAACTTATTGCCATTGAGTAGATTCCAACTCATAGTGACCCTATAGGACAGACTAGAATTGCCCCATAGGTTTTCCAAGGCTGTAATCTTTATGGAAGCAAATTGCCACATCTTTCTCCCATGGAGCGGCTGGTAGGTTTGAACTGCTGACTTTTTGGTTAGAAGCTGAGCACTTAACCACTGCACCACTAGGGCTCTTTTGGTAAAGCAGAGTGTCAGCAAAAAACAAGGGAAATCTTTAATGAAATGGATTGACACAGTAACCCCAACAATGGACTTAAACATACCAACGATCATGAAGATGGTGCAGGACTGGGCCATACGTAAGGTCGCCATGAGTTGGAGCTGACTTGACTCAGTGGCAACTAACAACAACCACAGTCCTGTAATTCTGAGAAAACTAATCTCTGACTATAGGGGCTAAAGTTCCTTAAATTCTTGAGTCTACTCCTGGTGATTCGTGTGCCCCACTGTATGCTTGGAGAAGGGCTCCTTGCCTGTCCTGCACTGGGTCCTTCCCTACTCTGATGCTGGGAGACCCTTCCACCTTCTATGCTTCCTTGACCTCAGAGAAGGCAAGGAAAGATGCAACCAGAAGAGCTGGACTTTGATGCCAAAGTTTGAAGTGTTTGACCACTCATTTGTTTCTTTTGCCCCTACTTCCTTTGTTTACAGCTGACTCTGGCCTAAAATAACTGGTTTAGCAACCTTTCTTGTCCCATTTTGTCCAGGTGTTTTATTCTGTTTGTTGCAAGCTCCTCAATGAGAGCCACCTTGTAGAGAGAGCTTGGAGCCTTTGCCCACCTGGCAGCCTTGTCGGGTTCTGGTCTCCTCCATCCATCCCAGGCCTGGCTTGTCTCTGTGCTGGACTGTTTACCTCCTGTGTACTCTTCCCCCGGCCCATTTTACCCCTTATCTCCTTGTAATGGAAATTCTCTGTGATTTTCTATACTCTTTCCCACCCCCCCACCCCTCCCACCCCCGGTCCACAATGTCTTTTCACATCTATCATCCTATTTTTATCTTGCAGTTTTATTTATCTTGCACCTACAGGGCTTTATTATTTGTGGTCTACTTCAGAATATTTCTTTCATAGCTGATGGAGCCTATAAACTTTGCAGCAGGAGAATCACCGGGCCCTACAACCGTCACCTTTCTGGTGAGACTATATTCACCTAGAAAAGGGCTTTTATGAGGTCAGTCTAGCTAATAGTTCTTCTAATGGTGTCACTCCCCTTTTTCCTTAAAGGCCCCTTAGAGTTCATTTTCTTTTTCTTTTTTTTTTTTAACTCCTAAGTGCATTCTGGGTAGACTATCTTAGTACGACTCTTGTCTAGATGCCTGTTGTCTTTTGGACTTTTGAGTATAGCCATCTGTATTCAGATGTTTTTTTTCTTCCTGTAAACATTTGTGCCTGATATGTGCGAGACCAGGTTCTAAAAAATATAGTTACTCATAAGGAGGAATAAAAGTGTGCATGCATGTGTGTGTGTACGTGTGTGTGTATGTATGTGTGTGGTGCTGCTGTAACAGAAATACCACAAATGAGTGGCTTTAAAAAACAGAAATTTATTTTCTTACAGCTGGAGGCTTAAAGTCCAAATCAGGGTCTCAACTGTGTTGGTTCCTTTTGTGAGCCTCTCTCTTAGTTTCTAGTAATTGCTGGCGTTCCTTGGTGTTCCTTGGCGCCTGTCTTCCCCCTGTGTATGTCTCTGTGTCTATTCTGCTTTTTTTATGACTAAAAAATAATTAGGTTTGGGACCCACCATACTCTAGTTTGACCTTATTAAAGTGGCAAAAAGAAAAACCCTATTTCCAAACACATCCACCGGTACAGGGAGCACAATACATATTTTGTATCTTCAATACATATTTTGAGAGGACACAATTCAATCCATAACTGTGTGATGGTGATATAGACCATAGGTATTGTACAGTTCAATTATTATGGTGTTTAGAGGCTTCCTATATTTTGGTCACCCATATGGATGTATCAGTATGCATACACAATAATGTATGTAGTAAGTTGCCACTCTATGACACCTTATTGGCTGATTTTGGATACAAGAGTTAAGTCATTCTTCTTGCACAAAGATTATGTAATTTTTCACTTTTTTAAAGTATAAAAATATTTTTCTACCATGGATTCTTTTAAAATAAAGTTTTCCACAAATTAGTTACTGGAGTTAAAGGGAAAACAAAATATTTCAGTAAACATAGTAAACTGAAGACACACTCCAGGGCTAACCACGTTCAGATGTCAGAAGTTGTTCCCTGAATTATAATACTGCTCTTCTGTCCTGTACAGTTTCACATTGGGTCTAATCATGAAACAGTCTGTCATCCTGCCTGGCAAAGCACGGGCAGAGAGCATTCACAAGCCTGCCTTTGTAGAGCAGCTGTCACCACACCAAAAACCAAAACCAAACCCACTGCAGTCAAGTTGATTACGACTCATGGCGACCCTATGTGCTAGCACTGTGGTTAGACGTTCAGCTGCTAACCAAAAGCTCAGTAGTTCAAATTCACCAGCCGCTCCTTGGAAACCCTATAGGGCAGTTCTACTCTGTCCTATAGTATCGCTATGAGTCGGATCACCACATCAGTGGCCGTGAAAAATGCAGTGTTCAAGTGGCTGGTGCCAATCAAGAGTGGCAGGGCGGGGCAAGGCCTCTCCACCAAACTGAGTTCTGACTAAAGAAGATATTTCATTCCGGTTGGGCAGGCTCTGGTAACTCCTTTGCAGCCATGGGACAACCTAGGGGACAGTAGGCCAACCAGACATATTCTCAAATGTGGCAGGATATTTTAGGGAAAACTCATAGCTAGTTAGAGCTTGCTTTCCACATTCCTTTCTAAGATTTAAGAATGGGACTGCTGCCATTTATTTTTCCTTCTTTGTGGGCAGAGGGGGTAAACTGTGCTACATTTTCATCATGAATGACTAGTCCATTTGGTCAACCAATTCTTTTTCTCTTCATGTTTTCACCCCTTTTCTATTTTTTCTTTCCTTGTCTTTCTGTCCTGATCCACAGGCTTTGCAGTGCATGCTGATCTCACTTCAGGCAGAACTTGACATTCAAAGGTACTTGATGAAAATTGAATCATCTCAGCGAGTTAGTACTCCACCGTTTTTTTTTCTGCATTGAGTTGTACCGCACCTCGCACCTTTTTACTCGGCTGCGTGTGGCATTCTAATCATTGTCCACCACTAAGCCAGATTGCCTGAACTTTCCCCCATTTACCCTAAGCCCAGATTCAGACCTATCAAAGCAAGGACTTACAGCATTCTCAAAATGTGCCTTGTTTTATTTGTGAAAGTTGATATTAAGATGAACACTAATTGCATGCTTGCTTCAAAATATTTAATTTACATGCCACAAATTGGTGTATGGAGTCAGTGGTAATGCAACAGCAAATCAGAGATCCTTGCACAATCATTTCAAAAGTGAGTCTGTAACACAAGGCCCCTTGCTGGCAAGCTCACTCAAGGCAGAATACTTGTGGAAGTAAAATAGAAACCTGCATCATTCTAACAAATCTTGAAGCTGTGTGAATCCTGCTTTGCTCAGCTCCAATGCAAACCATACTGGTCCAGATCACTTTACTGACATACATTTTGATAATGATAATGATAGGAACAAATCCATTTATATAGAATTTACAGCAAGTCCCCTGGTTATAAACATCCGACTTGCAGATCATTTGTACTTGCCCCTTTAATGTTACGTAAATTTGCTCTCGCTTTGAAATTCTTCATCACAGCCACCTTCACTGGCTGCTCCTGCAGCTTTTAAATCATTGAAAAAGCTTTGAGCCTTTTCTTGCACTAAACCAAACACCAAACCTGTTGCCATCCAGTTGATTCCGACTCGTAGCGACCCTGTAGGACTGAGTAGAACTGCCCTCATAGGATTTCCAAGGAGCAGCCGGTGGATTCGAACTGCCAGCCTTTTGGTTAGCAGCTGAGCTGTTAACCACTGTGCCACCAGTAAGGCTAAATAAGAAGCGTATGTACCTGTTGCAACTTACTTATAAATTCTTAATGACACACTCAGGAACTGATCTCATTCATAACCCGGGGGACTGTCTGTAATATGCACCAGCTGCTGTTCTAAGTGCTTTACAAACATTAACTTCTTCCAACAAATCTATGAAGTAGGTATTCTGCTATTCCCAATTTACAAATGAGGAAACTGAGGCACAGACAAGGTCAGTAACTTGCTTAAGGCCCACAACTAGTAAGTGGTAGAGTTGGGAATTTGCCTCCAGGCAGTCTGGCCCCTGAGTCCGTTTTCAACACATTATTTGCCCATAAACCTCAAAGTTCTCTATTTTTTAATAGGTCAGTTTAGAATGTTAAAACTGGAAGGGGGTGGGGAGAGTGTCCAACCCTTTGGCTTGGTGTTGAGTACTTATGTCAACTGAACCTTATACGTAGCCACCCACATCCTTCATGTGTCCTCAACACAGACTGCTCTTCATTGTCTCCTGCTCATGCACAGGTCATGACAGTCTGGTCTTTACTGTGAGGCTGTAATACACACACTGTGCTTAGGAAACATTCACAAGTCTGGCTTCCCGCTGGGTCAGTCTTCAGTGACCACACTGACCTCTTTACCTTCCCTTTCCTAATACTTAGTGTTTCATCTCTTTATAGGGTAACAAGCTCAAATTAGAAAGTCCCTGTCTAAGCGGACGTAGGAGTAAAAGTTGGACTAGACATGCTAAAGAGATTCATTGTCATGCCCTAAAAAAAAAAAAAAGGTCTCCTGAGTTGACTCTGACTCATGGTGACACCATGTGCATCAGAGTAGAACTGTGCTCCATAGAGTTTTCAATGACTGATTTTTTGGAAGTAGATAGTGAGGCCTTTCTTCTGAGGTGCCTCTGGGTGGACTCAAACTTGCAACCTTTCGGTTAGCAGCTGAGCACATAAACCTTTTGCATCACCCAGAGACTCCTGTCATACTGTACACCATCCCGATTCTGATGATGTATTTATCTTTAATTTTCCCCAAGAGTTCTTGTTTTCACGTTTCTATAATTCATGCAGAATACAGCCATCATTATGATTTCTTGCACATGTACTGTGCACCAAATAGAAATGCAGAAAGGAAAAGGATGCCATGGTGAACTCTTCTCTACAACCTTGTACATTACCATTAACTGTTCCTTTCTATTTTCAGAACAGTACTTTAACATCGTGATGTGGGATTTTTCCATCATAAATAGTACAGAGATTGGGCTTTCTCCTCCTACTATTTTTTTTTTAATACTTGAAACAAAAAAATTCTCAGTACTGCTTTTTTATTTCAACGTATCTGCAAATAATTGGATATTTGAGGATTTTCTCACATTTTATATAACCTTTATAAATAAGTTACAATTACAATAATGTTTTTTTGAGGAGTGAGATGAAGGTTAAGGTAGAAAATTGAAAGGATTTTTCTTTCCCTTTGGTATATGAGTAAATCTCAGGGTCTCTGCATATGTCAAATTCTCTATTTTAAAGTTGGAAGTAACCATGTTTTGATCACACAAGAGCAATAGAAAGGCATCGTGGGCATCTTAAGGGGTTAGTTGTATTCTTCCCCTCTCACATGGGATTCTAGAAGCCACAGGACCTCCGGAGTATAGTAGGGAGATGTGCCATCCGGCACCATCCTAATGAGAATGATACTACCTAAGGGAAAGTGGGGAGATCCTGGGTGGTGCAAATGGTTAATGTGTTCGGCTGCTATCCGAAAGGTTGGACGTTCAGATCCACTCAGAGGTGCCTCAAGAAAGGCCTGGCAATCTAGTTCTGAAAAGTCAGCCATTGAAAATCCTCTGGAGCACAGTTCTACTCTGACACACATGGGGTCGCCATGGGTCGGAGTCAACTTCATGGCAACTGGTTTTGGTAAGGATCGGTAACCACTTAGCATTACTTATAGTTTACAAATTGCTATTTGTCCATTTTTTAAAAATTACTCTTCAGTTATATCAAGTAGATATTCTGGTAATAACCATGTTATAAAAGTGGGAACTGAGGTGCAGAGAGGTTTACTATAAGGTTTCATTGATAGTACATGGCAGGGTTGAAGCCTGTGCTCCAGAGATGAGGTGATGACAACAGTAAATCTTCTCATTCTCAGTCTTGTCTTGCTTACTCCTCTCCACACCCTGGTATTCCTTTCCCCTGGACTAGAGAAGGAAAAGATTCTTTAGCTTGAAAAACGAGTCAGAACATTCTTTTGAAAACTCAGTAACTTTCAGTTAAAAAACGTGTCAGATTTTCACTTGAAGATCAGTCCAGTGAAACTGGGCAAGTTTCGTTGTTGCTGTTGTTTTGTTTCTGTGTGTGTGTGTGTTTGGAAATACGAGTTTGAAAATAATAGCAAATTCTAACCCCAGGATGCATAGAGAAAGTCTAGCCACAAGCCCTCAAAGTCTTGGAGGCCTCGGGCACCCCTAGTCTCCCCTCTAACCGCAACCCCAGCCAACCTTCTCCTTCACGGTGGGTGTGCTGAGAACATCTAAAGATCTCCCATGACAAGTCCCATCTGCTCGCTGAGGATGGGGCCATTGCTCTCTTAATATTCCATTTTCCATGGAAGCCTCTTTGGTTTCACAGCAATGCAGTTAAGCTTCAGGGGTACCACCCCTGGGCCTGAGGCCCCACATCCTCTCCAAAGAGAACTGAAGCCTTGGCTGCAGGTATGGGCTTCATAATGGCTTTTGTTTGGAGGCCTTCTAAGATGCATATTTAGCACAGTGTGTTACACTTCTTGTATTTTACTTGAAATTTGAAAGTCTGCAAGCAGGTCCCTTTCCTTTCATCACTAACAGCAATCTTCATGCAGACACCTTTTATCCTGAAGCCTTTTAGAATGCGTTCCTGACTCAGAATTGCAAAGGCATCTGCTGCCTTGCTCTGGTCTCTCCAGATAAGAACTGGGGGAGCCAAAGTCTGTTAAACTTATTGTGTATAATATATACCTTTCTTGGAGAGAGAAAATGAATGAGAGAATGACTGACAGGTTGAATGAGTAAATGAATGAATGAATGAATGAATCAAGGCAACTTGTGATAAAGAGATGTGGACCTTAAGGTGGATAAACTAAAAATCAAAAGGCAAAACCTGGTAAGAGGAGGGAGCAAATTTATGAAAATAGTTACTGTGATTGGCTTTAGCATTAAATTTAGCTTGAATTTCCTGACATATGTGATATCTTTTATAATTCTCATTATATGACAAAGTAATACTTATCCTTCATGAGGCAAAGCCATGTTTCTTGTTTTGAATTCTGAAAGAAACATCGTTTGCTCTTGCCTTCCTAAAAGGGACATTGGCCAACATGATAGAGGAGGGTCAACAGGAAAACAGTGGCATTCTTCATCTGGCTTTTTATTTTGTATCAACTCTTTAGAGAGGAAAGCACAGCACGAAATAATAATTGCATGAGGAAAGCACAGTGCTAAATAATAATTGCGTGAAAGTGTGTCTGAAAGAGGTGGGGGCTGAGATAATGAGATCCAGATTTGGAACTTGCTGATGATCTATCTTTCTAACTTGATGGAAGAGCTGGTCCTTATCTTCTCTAAATAGCTTTATATCATTCTGATTCTGGAGAGGAGCCAGAGAGCCGCTGATTCAAGGATGTTATTTCAGAAAGGAGCCTATGTTATGTTACAAGTAGGATACCAGACCAGTAGATGGCAGGTTGACGTCTAACTGTGGAAGGTGAAAAGCCTGCCCTGCTGTTTGATCTGGAGAGGGACTCACACCCCATCAGCAAGGCAACAGGTTTTAGGGACTCCTCTAGGCGAAGGTAAACCTCATAAAGGAAAAAAAGTAGAATTGTATCATCTGCATACTGTGAAGGGTTTGAAAAGTAGAAACTATTTGAGAGATCATAGAAAGTTGCTAACATTCCAGATTTACCTGGTGTGAAATTTTGAGAGTCTTAAAGTGAAGTTACTGTCATGGCCTCAGAACCACAGAGGTGAAAGTCTGTCTCTTTAAAAGGTAAAGTTCATTATCTGTATGTCCAAAATGGACTGATGGCTTGGCTCTTTTCTTCTTTCTTGATTGTATGGTTTATGGAAGTGGAAGCCTTTGCAAATCTGGATTCTGCCAAATTCTGCATGGCATGAAAATGTATCTCCTCTTATGTTTTCCCCATGAATTTGTGTGCTCATTTCAGGGTGCCATAGATAAGGACAATTCCTTTA
Source organism: Trichechus manatus latirostris (assembly GCF_000243295.1). Taxonomy (NCBI): domain Eukaryota; kingdom Metazoa; phylum Chordata; class Mammalia; order Sirenia; family Trichechidae; genus Trichechus; species Trichechus manatus. The sequence continues at coordinate 3,696,224 of NW_004444011.1, read as the reverse complement.
ACTTGGAATCCAATCATATGGAATACCAAAGAGAAGAAATGGGCATAAGTACTTTCAGGTCACCATAAACAAGAATCCTTCTGGACTCTAAATTGTTTTGTGACTGCCCTTTAAAAATATCATGGTTTTTCAGTAATTATGTGATTTGTAAAAACAGTACATTCTCATTTTGGAGAAAAGAAGAAATTATGTCACCCATTATACCACCAGCAAAAGAAAATCAAAGCTAATATTTGGGTGTATTGCTCCATTTCTTATGTTATTTAAAGAAATCCTTAAAAACCCCTTGATTATGACTGCATAATATTCCACAGTAAGACTACATTGTAATTTGTTAACCAGCCTTCTAGGTTGTATCTAAATTTATTTATCCTATTGTAAATATAATATGTACACATTTGCTCCCTGGTACTCCAGTGCAGGAAGTATCACTTTTCTTAATTTTTCCAAATCAAACTAATGAGGCTTGGCTTCAGCAGTTACTGAGAAATTCATTCTCATCATATTTTAGGAGGCACCGCTTCCTTGCTTGGGGTTATAAAGAAACCCTGGGGAGCATGCCTAGTCTAATAACACTGTGTAAGGGCCTTTGATCTTAAGCCTTCCATGGCTGCAGCTCCTGGGTCTCACTGCAAATGGCCTCCCGTGCAAGCTGTTCATAGATGGGTCATGGGAATCTTTGCAGAGCTATTCAAGCTTAGGTACTCAGTTTTGGCCACTCCAAGCATGCCATATATCTATCCTCCTAGTTGGGGTCACTCCTTGCAAATGGAACCCAGCAGTCCACCACTTGAAGAACACCATTGTCATCACCACCACCACCAACGAAATACCATCCTCTTCCTGGCCCTGGAAAATCATTCAGTCCCCTTTTCCTGCTCAATTAGTAACCTTCCTCCTCGCCCCTTTCAGGGGCAACTTCAGATTCACTAATTTCCCCTTTGTCCAAATGTCTTTACCTTCTAAGCCCAATCTAGGGATACTGGGGAGAGGGTTTTCGGGGTGGCCTCTTTGCCACAAAGACACTATTAACAACCTCTCTGGGAAGACTTTAGAATACAAAGGCTTGGCAGTTTTCCGGGAGGTTGGGGGTAGTAGTAGAATTTCCATGTATCTTTTTAAATTTCTGACAGCTACTAGGATGAGACAAATAATAAGATGTCACAAAATTAATCTGACATGCAAAGGGCACTATGAGAGTATCTGTGTAGTGTGATGCTTCTTTAAATAAGGAAGGAGCATCCTTTTCTGAGCAAAAGTGTCCTTGTCATTTGGTCACGTTCAAGCTAGCTGGCATATGGAGGAGGGCACTTTGCGTGGCGAGAGAGAGCTGGTCGAGGAGTCACACTTGTCTCTCTTTGCTCGGGGCAGTGCTGGCCTCGTGGTGTGGATGCCTGTGGCTGTCTCTCCAAGTGAGTACCTGGCATCACCACTTTTCTCATTTTGCTGATCTGATAATGGAATAATACACACAGTGAAGGAAAATGTGGAAACAAAAGACACAGTTGTACTTCGCTCCACTGCTGAATCGTCTGATTTCACTCCAGACCAAACATCTTTCTGTTTTCACAGGTGAAAATCATGAATAATGTCTGGGTAGTCTTTTGGCGGAAGAGGGAGGAAGGGGTTGAAATATTACCCTTGAAGAAACAGGGTATAAACTGAGTTTATCAAAGATAATTCATCCAAATCCTACAGAAAATGCTTCCCTTTTGTCCAAGTCATTTTCAGAGCTAAAATTAAGTTAGAGGAGACTTCTGAGAATCTCAGGTATGCATAGTTGGGAGGTTGGCATTAAAATGGAAGTCGGTACATATATATGCTTTTCATTGTAGGACCCTGGTTCCCAGAAGTTGCTGGTTACTTGTAAACCTGGCACGTGTCCACAGTCTGCTCGCATGTAGCACCCAGACACACAATAAACACTCAATATTTTTGCATGTGTTTATATCCTCCTCTTGCTTAACATCAGGACCCTTTAGTCAATAAAACAGTAGCTGATTTATTCTCCTCTAGGGCCACATCTCTGAGTCTTTAATGTCAGGCCACCCCAAAGTTACATAACTGTAATAACACTAACTACAGTCTTCTCACATTTGATCTTCTAGGACTCTGGAGGTCCTCAGTCAACTCCCCAGATTGACCATCACAAGAAGGGCACTGGGGAGATACTTGCTCAGGCTTTGTTTTTCTGGTCATTAGCCCCAGCAGTTGTGGGAGGTCCCCAAACAGCCATACAGAGACCAGGCCCACTGCTCAAAAAGGGCACCTGGCTGTGGGTCCCAGGGCTCAGCCAAGAATGCAGGTGGCAGAGCCTGCAGGGAGAGAACCTCAGCTGATGCTGCCACCTGTGATGGGTTGATGTAAGGACTAGAGGCCTGATGGAAGCCAAGTGTGCCTTATGGGAGCTCTTTGTGTTTTCCCATCCCCATTCACAAACCAAGCATAGCCTTTTTAGCCTTTGGAAACTAGGAGGAGGGCCAAAGAAGGGGAAGAATGTGAGTGCACTGTAGGTTTTAGAAAAGACTCTGTACCAGTAGCCATCGAGTCAGTCCCAATGCATGACAACCCCAGGTGTATCAGAGTAGCACTGTGCTCCATAGGGTTTTCAGTGGCTGATATTCTGGAAGTTGATCACCAGGCCTTTCTTCTGAGGTGCCTTTGGATAGACTCAAACTACCAACCTTTCAGTTAACAGCCAAGTGTGTTAACCATTTGCACCACTCAGGGACTGCCATAGCAAGAATTTATTAATTCTTCTTGGAGCTAGAGTATTGTGGAGCAGGAATTATAGAGAAAAAACTGAAGTCCATGGATGAGGGTTTTTTAACTTCTAATATTTTCTCCCTGGAACTTTAACAAAAAAGTACCTATCAGTTACAAAGTTCTCTTAAATTGAAGTCAGAATTTTGATGAGTTTGAGTTGAAAACTTCACGTGTGCAGGAAATGGGTTAAGTGTCTGAATGTCATGATTAAATTAACCATGTCAATTAATGAGTGTTAGGAATGAGTCATTCTGAATACATTTGCATGTGGAGAGCTTCATTATATTTCTGAATTCTTTGTGGAAAATCGGGCTTTAATTAGCATGAAGTAAAGTGATTTGAAGGCAATGTTGCTTTTCCTTTTCAAGACAGAACCTGACCGGACATGAAGTGTCCCCAGCTAACCAGGCGCACCCCTGCTCCTGACAGCGTATTACATAAGGCTAGGTTTTCAGGTCCATTTTCTGGATGCTGGCATTTCAATTTAGAGGGCTTTAAAGGGTTTGAATATGGGAATGAAAAAATATCATTAATGCCTCTAGCTCTCACTTTCTTTTCATTTTGGTTTGTCTCCAAATACAGCAGCGTTGCAAAGAAACGATAAGAATAAATCTGACCCCCTAGTAAAGCATAATGCACATGATGAACATCTCAGCAAATATTTGTTCATGATGATGAAAGGCAAGCATGGCAGTCTTTTAAAAATTAATGCTGTGCAACTTTGTTGCATATACTCAAGGACATACATGCAGAAAACTAGACCCTAGTGCTAGCTTGCTACATATTTCTATAGAGGAGTACTCTAGAGTAAATAATTTGAGGGAAATCTCAGTAAACGGAATTTTTCTGGGCAAGAAGATCTCTTCTTCATAATGGATAAGTTTGTGTAGTGTGTATCTTAACGTTAAGAAATTTTAGTCCTGAAAAGGATCTCAGATACCAACAAGTTGAACCTCTGTCCTTACAGATGAAAAAAACCTGTGACTCGGCAAGGTTGTCTGTTGACCAGTTTTTGGCAGAAGCTGAAGGAGAGCCAGAATCCCCAGACCCCTAGTTAAATGACCTTACCACTGAGCATCACCTTTAGAGTGCTATAGACTTGAGTTTTGGTTTTTCTTGGTTAGACTTGAGCTTAAATCCCAGTTCCTTTCCTTGCTAGAATTTTGGGCAAGTTGGTTAAAGTCTCTGTTTTCTCAATGGCAACCCACATTACGAAGCTGCATGAGAGTTAAATGAGATTAAACCAAAACCAAACCCTTGCTGTCAAGTTGATTCCGACTCATGATGACCCAATGTCAGAGTACAACTGTGCTCCGTAGGGTTTTCAAATGGCTGATTGTTTGAGAAGTAGATCGCCATGAGTGGGCAACTCAGCTCAATGCAAGCCTTGGCACTTCTTCACCCATGCTATTCCCCCTCTCGTGACCCACGCTTTAATGTCAGCAGTTATTCCTTGAAAGCACCTTCCGCATTCCTAGTGACAAATCTCTTAGCCTTTCTTGTCTGACTGTTGCATGCCTATTATCCTGGGCCCCTAAAATAAACCTGAAATGCTTTATGAGTGCAAGACTCACACGCAGCCCTTCTCTGTTCACCCCCAGAGCCCACCACTGCGCAGAGTTCTGAGTTCTTGTTCCAAATGCTTTTTGACTCATTTCTTCATATATCAAATCACATGATATCTGACACTCGTGTCAGCCATTTCCTTTGTCTTTTCCATGAACTAAATGATGTCTCAGCAGAAAGCTGAAATCTGAGGGGAGGTTAATATCTATGAGGAGATTGCTAATATGCTGCAAGAGTTTTCAGTAAGCAAGTGAATGACATAAAAAGCAAGAGAAGGGGTTGGCATTCGGAACCCAATAGCTGTGTACAGGAAGATTAAAAAAAAAAAGATTTAGCCCTTACATCTTTATTTTTATACATAACTACCATCACAGTGACCCTGAGTGAGAAGTAGAAATTTGATTTTCATTTCCTCAAGGATTTTTGCCTTTTGCAATGGAAAATGACAACTTATCAAATACCTTGTGTCTGCTGGAGGCTGCAAAGGTGACCAGACAGCAGAGGTTGTGAATGTAGCCAGGTTGCTTAAAACAGTATTATTTCTTGGCTATTTTGCTAAGCCCAGTGTGTCCTCTTTTTTTTTTTTTTAAAGACAGGAATGAGGACATTTTAGCTTGATGTTCTGCTGAGCACAGTAACCATGTAGCTATTTCACTGAAGACCACATGAATTTATCTAAGTCTTTTTGAGCTGGGCAGTGATTTGAGGATGATTTTTCTAGTCAAACAATACTCTCATAGAGTGCCAAAGCCAGATCCTCATAAGCATATTTCAGGAAAAATAAACTTGGGATAAAACCACTCTGAGGTCTTGGGCAGAAGAATTAACCCAAAGGGACAATTTAACTGTTAATTGGTGTCTTCACTGCCCAGAGGCCCCTCACCTTTCTGGCTATGATATTGTAATCTGAGCTGAGAGTCTCCTAGGCAACACCCGGGGTGGCCACCTCCCCAAAGCTGCAAAGCCTTACCCTGCACTATAATGGGGTGTAGGGCATAGGTGCTGACCGTAGTCCCGTTTTCCTCTATGGAAAGGTCCTATAGGCAAAGCAAGGGTGGTGTTTACATAATGCTCTGATGCTGCTGCCAAGAGAGGCCTCTGTGTACTTTTAGCAAGAAAAAGGGAAGAGCTGATTACACCACCCATGAAGGAAGAGTTCTCCTAGGCACTCAGACACACTTAGGGTATTCCTCCAAGACCTCTGTAGCTAAAGCCTTGATGCAGGACCAGCTCCATAATCTGCACAGTGCCCTGTTCAAAAAAGGAGCCCTGGTGGCACAGTGATTTACCGAAAAGTTGGCGGTTTGAACCGACCCAGTGGCTCCTCGGGAGAAAGACTTGGCAATCTGCTTCTGTAAAGAATAAAACCAAAACCAAACCAAACTTGTTGCCATGGAGTGGATTCTGACTCATAGTGACCCTATAGGACAGAGTAGAACTGCCCCATAGGGTTTTCAAGGAGCGGTGGATTTGAACTGCTGACCTTTTGGTTAGCAGCCAAGCATTTAACCACTGAGCCACAGGGCTCCATCTATAAAGAATACAGCTTAGAAAACGCTATGGGCAGTTCTACTCTGTCACGTGGGGTGGCTCTGAGTTGGATTCGGCTCGACAGCACCTAACAACAACAACAACCCTGTGCAAAAATCCTTCAGAATTTCACAAAGGCCACAGCAGAGCCTGAAAGCAAGCACAGAGCCCTTTGAAGAGCTGGCCCTGTGCAGCTGCATGCGACACACACATATGAGGCTGCCCCTGCCTAGACAGTTAAGTGTCTTGGTGCTTAAGTTCAAAACCCACTGGCATCCTTTGGAAGCCTTGCAGGAACTAAAGGAATGCAAACTAACAAAAAGTGGCAGCTGTTGGAGACTGCCTGTATCCAAAACACCAGACATCAGTACCGCTGGCATCCTAGTAAGAGAAAACTCATCTGCCTTATCAATTCAGATCAATTTGCCTCTCAGTAGGTGCCTGGAATCATGTAATGCACGTCAGGGGTTGGGGTGGAAGAGGGGAAAGCTGACGATAGCCTGTTTCATTCAGCCTTGTCCCCGCTGCTTTTGCTGAGCTCCTTCTCTAGCCTTCCATGGTATGGTCTCCAATCTCCACACAACAGCCAGGAATCTTCTTAAAAAATGTATCTGATCCTGGCCTCTACCCCTGCCTAAAACACCTGTTACCTAAAACATTCTGTTTCCATAGAGTCAAATTGAGAATTCTTACCATGACTCCAAGGAGCCCTGGTGGCACAATGGTTAAGCGCTTGGCTGCCAACCAAAAGATCTGTGGTTGGAACCCACCAGCGACTCCATGGGAGAAAAGACCTGGTGATCTTCTCTCATAAAGCAGAAACCCTGTGGGGCAGTTCTCTCCTCTAGGGTTGCTCACAGTCAGAACTGACTCACTGGCACACGACAATCATGACTCCAAGGCTGTGAGTCATCTGGTCTCGGGTACCAGACTCCAGCCCCATCTCCTGCCCTCTAGGCCCTGGCCTCACCAAGCGTCCAGGCCATGGCACTTCTTTTTGCCTCAGGGACTTTGTACATGCTGCTCCCTCTGCCTGGAATGCCTCTCGCTCTCTTCCTCCCTACCCTCCGGCTTGTCCCTTGTGCCCTCCCCCCAACTTTCCTTCTCCTTGAGATACAGCTTACATGCTTCTCTGATTCCACCTCCATCTACTCTCCCCCAGTCTGGGTTGCACACGCTCATTGCACCTTGTACCTTTTCTGTAATTTTTCTTTAATGTCTGTTCCCTCAGCTAGATTGTAAGAATCATGAGGGCAGGGGGTCCTGTACATCATTTTGTACATCATTCTGTCCCCAGTACTTTAGGCACAATGCCTAGAACATAGTTTCATAGATAAGAATCTACATAAATCCAATCCCCAAAGTATGAGGAATTAATCAAATCCCCAGTTTCCCACTTTTCAATCATTTCTGACACCAGCCACCCAGGTGGCACTTTCTCCTTCTGACCCTAACCACCCAGAGTTTGATCAGATCACACAAGTTAAAAGACACTGCCCTTCAGACTGTCAAATAGGCAGTTGCCGGCCGCAAACTTGGGTGTCCACATGACATCCTTATTTCTGCCTGCTGGCCACTAATTTGGGCTTTTCCCACTGCTCCTTCAGGATATCAGCCACAAACTCAGGTCCTCCCCTGGGCTCCCTCACTTTCACTTGCTGGCTCCCACTAGTCCTTTGGGCTCGATAATTCACTGGAACAACTCACAGAACTCATAGAAAGTACTATACTTAAAATTAGAGATTTACTATAGCAGAAGGATACAAATCAAGATCAGCATAAAGAAGAGATGCATGGGACAAGGTCCAGGAGGTTTCCCAACACAGTGCTTCCATGTCCCAAAAAGGGCACACTACCATTCCACATGTATCGATGTCTTTCACCAAACAGGAAGCTCCTAGAGCTTCATGTCCAGAGCCTTCCCTGGCCTCATTGCGTAGACATGATTGGGGCCTCGTTGTGTATGCATGATTGAATCATGCTCCCCTCCCTCCCTGAGGTCAGCTGATATCCGGCTCGGGATGTGTCCTTCTGACTTGGTCAACCTCCAACTCATTGGCACAAATCCTGCAATATAGTCTTTAGGCCTAGATAACAACAAAAAACAAAAGAAACACACTGCTGTCAACTTGGTTTCAACTTGTGGCAACCTCGTATGTTACAGGTTAGAACTGCTCCATAGTATTTTCTTGGCTGTAATCTTTACATAAGCAGATCACCAGGCTTTTCTTCTGCACTGCTGCTAGGTGGGTTTGAACTGCCAACCTTTAGGTTTGTAATAGAGTGCAAACCACTTGCACCGCCCAGGGACCTAGATACCAAAAGGCACTTCAGTTATTCAGGAAATTCCAAAGATTATCTTTCAGGAACCAAGGATAAAGGCCAAATTGCTCTTTGTAAGGTGATTCATAACCTCACAATAGTAGATGCTCAATGGCTGTTTGTTGAAAGGTTAAATAGATGTACCACACAGTTCATAATTTAGACTTTATTATACACTATCTCATGTTTTTTGTTGTTCTTACCTAATTTCACCGATTAGTTTAGAAATTCTTTGATGTCTGGCAGCATGTTGTCTGTTTCTCTGACTCTCTCACAGGGCTCAGCCTGTAATACATATTCAAGGAATGTTACTGACTAATAGGTTATGAGCATTTTACAAATTCATCCTCCTGCCATTACAATGTAGATAACTAAGAGAGAAATTAAATTGTATTAGTGTATGTATTTTATTTATTATGGATACTTTCTGCTGACTGGCAAGGTAGGTAATAGCCAAAGCTAGACATAATCTTACTTATGAGATTTTTTCCTAAAAAAAAAAATTCAATTGTGATATAAATATCTCCCTCAAAATCTTTTTTTAACTGATTTTGTAAACAGCCTTGATACAAGACTTAGAATGACTGGCGTGTTCAGTTTACTCCAGTGTGACTGTATCATCCATGTTGAGTGTATATAAATGTGCACAATCCTATCTGTTGTGGTAACAGCTGTTAAAATTTGTCTGGCAATAGGAATTGATTTGCCATTGTGAAAATGGAGGCATGGCGGAGGCATCAGACCCCCTTGTCTAACTTCACTATGGTGGGAGAGAGAATCATTATCAGTATCAACAGCCCTAGGCTGATTCCTATGTGGTGGAAGTCAGACATACCTCCTCTCTCCAACGTTTTTTCCAATTCCTACACCGGCCGTCCCTCCCACAGCACTCTGTACTTCTCTGCTGGGTTTGATAATTTGTTGCAAAGACCACACAGAACTCACAGACAATACTCACAATTATGGGGTTTATTAGGGAAGTAAACCCACTGCCGTCAAGTCATTTCTGACTCATCATGACCCTAATCTTGCCTCTTTAATATAACAGACAACGCACTCCCAAATGGGACCATAACCACAGGCATAGAGGCTAGGATTCACAACATATCACAAAATGGAGGATAATTACATCAGATCACAAAATGGAAGATGACTATGTCATTATATAACTGCCAAACCACTGAAAATCATGGCCCAGACAAGTTGACACATAACCTTAACCATCACAGGTTCCATGCATCTTATTTGCATAGTTCCACCCAATCATTGTGTGGGAGTCACAAAGATTATGGCTAGAAGGGGCATATTAAGTAATTCACTGCACCACAGCCGTCATTCTTTCCTATCCTATAATGTGGCTTGTCCTCAGCTCCTTGTTAGAAGTGGCATTTGTATGGTAGATGCCCAGTGTCAGAAATCTTAGTAGAATAATAAGGGACAATATTTTTTTTTTCAGTAACTCTCCTAACTGATACTTTGACCCACTGGTCATGTAGTTTTCTATATCCAGCCCTTCTGATGGACTTTTTCTCCTTTCCATATTGTTCTCCTAGATTGGCAGATCTTGATGACATTGAAAATACTGTCAGCATACTGAGTAACAGTCTATTTCCCTGCTTTCTTTAAAAATGTCTTTTGCAGACAAGAAGCCCCAAACTGTCTCACAGTCCTCAACCTCCTAGCTTCAGTGACCTGGCTGAGCATTTATCAGAGGCGTCTGGTGATTCTTTGGAAGCCATGTCTGAGGGAGAATCTCCAAGTCCTTTCTCCAGAGGCAGCCGGACTCGAGCAAGCCTTCCAGTAGTGAGGTCGACCAACCAGACAAAAGAAAGATCTCTGGGTAAGCTGCTTCAGAGGGCAGTTTCTGATGCCCCTTCATTACAGCATGTGTATATTTTTATACTTCTGAGCAAATACCTCTGCTTCCACATATTAATTTAATCTTGATTTATAAAAACACAAGTACTAGGAAATTTCATTGGTTTAATATAAAGCATTGAGGATTTGCCTGTTGAGGAATCAGGCAAGTCCAAGCTGTCTTTGGGCTTGGGTAAATTCAAAACTGGGTAGGATTGACAACTTGAGCCAAGAGGCTGGTAAAACAATTGCTGCTGAGTCTATTTCAACTCATGGTGACCTCGTGTGTGTCAGAGTAGAACTGTGCTCCATAGGGTTTTCAATGGTTGATTTTTTGGAAGTAGATTACCAGGCCTTTCCTGCAAGGCACCTCTGGATGGACTTGAACTTTCAAACTTTCGATGAGCAGCTGAGCTCCTTAACCGTCTGCACCACCTAGGGGCTACCACTAAGCTGGGACTTTTCCAACTGGATGAAAGAGTCTTGTGCTTTCTTAACCCCACTGGTGGTTAAGGCAGGAGCACAGGAGCTAGCCAAGGAGTAGAATTTCTCCTTTGTTGCAGGAAGTGAGTGAGGTTCAAGTCCCTGCAAAGACAGCCTCTACTTTGAAAAATAAAATGAAGATACAAATAAATACCTTGTCCTCTCCCTCCTCCATACCTACGGAGCATTGAGCCTGTCGGATAATGGATCCTTTGTCTTGAGGGCAGGGATTTCCCCCCATCCACCAAGAGCAGTTGGCAGAGCAAGTAGATACTTGCTGGGTTCAGGAACCAAGCCTTAGGGCAGAGAGGCTGCAGGAGGAGGTGGCAGGCCTTGCCCAAATGCTCAGTTCTAGAAACTCACCTTACTTGGGAGCTCTGGTGGGCTCCGAGTCATAGCAGGTTAAAAAATATTGTATCAGAGGTGTTTATTCCTCCAGCTCCATGAGGGGCTTTTTGGTTTGTGATGTTTCACAAATTCTGAGTAGAAACAAATGAACACTATGAGAGGAGAGAAATCAGAAGTTTGCAAAGTGAGGGAGCTCTGATCCCAGAAAATGAAGCTGGTGCTAGCCCAGCCAGGTGGGTACTGCCTTTGACCGCCTCTTTGTGGTAGACTTGGGAATGTCCTCCTGGCCGCATCTGGCCCTCTTGGTGTAATTCAGTTGAGCCAAGATGGGAAATAAATGGGAAAGTGTGAGTCATGGAGAGTCTAAACACAATCTCCCTCCCAGGGGTCGTGCTCAGCCTTATTTTTGGAAAATCCCCTTCTGCCAGGCTTTACTTAACACGCAGAGACTTGGGCTTCCCAGACAGCCTGGGGCCACACAGCAGGTGTCCCAAGCACTGCAGTGGCCTCAAAGTGCAGCTGTGACCCCACAGGCCTCAGAAGCTGAAGATTAGAGACTCTGAGCTGTGACCTCCTGGGAACCCAGTGTTAATGCCATTTGGAAGCCCCGATGTCTTTTAGGGTCTGTACATTGTTGTTTTGTCTTAATCCATATAATTTTAATAAGCTCTCCCATGAAGCCCTGTTGATTCTCTCTTTATTTAAGATTTTGATATTTTGTACTTCGTGGATTTTTTTGCATTCATTTTCATTTTTTAAAATTTCACATTGAAGTATTATTTATCCTGATGACTGATATTTCTGGCCCGCATTTAAGTTTTTCACTCAAGGTGAGTGCCTTGCTCACCACACCCCAGTGCCTATCCTGCATGAAGCCCCAGGAACTTTAGATAGCATGGCTGTGGCTGCCACTTAAAGGCACCCAACAAGGCTGAGTAGGGAAAGCCAGGCTGCAAGCTTGTGCTTATGCACGGGCACAGTTTGTCATCCCAGACCCTCCTAGCTTAGACAGTACTGAGTGGGTGGGGGGAAGCCTGAGGGTGCAGCCCACAATGGACAGAGTCCTCAGGCCGCTACCATATCCCTGTAATGGATGAAACAGTCCCCTATTCAAGCAGCCTGTGCCTGGAGATAAACCTGCCCAGTTAATACTTTTTCCACTAGAATAATCCCTCATTTCTATCACTTGGGCTTGCTTAGGGGATAGGAGGAATGTAGGGAGGCTGAGCACAGTGCATTTGGCAGAGGCTTTTGGAAAGCATGTATGAGAGAGAAGGGAGGGCAGTAAGCCATTGTTTAGCCTAGGTAAGTGTAAACATCACTGGTGTCAGTATAATAGTGTCCCTCCTATGCCATACTGGGGTGCAAGATGTGAGTGTATCATTTGGGAGAGGCGCATGGGGGACTCAGGCAGGGCCAAATGACAGCAAAACACAGGTCCTTTCTGATGCTGATGGCTAATTGGCTGTTCTTAGAGAGATTTACAAAGCTCAGTGGACTCTGACTTATAACATTACCAGATTCCAGTGACCTACCATCTCTAAATCTTTACATCTACAGACTGGTGGTTTCCCTTCCTGCTCCACCCATCCTGAACTCAACTGAAATTCTCCTCAGTGAAATTTATGCCATTTCCCCTTCCCTCCATCTTCAGTGCAAACAGAGAACATTAGAAGAGAGGAAGCCGAAAAAATGAAGTAGAAAACCTGTTTGCAGTCTAGTTTGGTTTTAGAAATAATTTCCATGAAAAATCGTCCCACAGATATTAGGTGTGGAGTCTTAATGATGGAGTAGTTTCCTTTTAATCATGGTGCTGTCTTGTAAATGCCTGTCTGGAATGTGACCATAGTCAGGGACTGGTGTCTGGTTGCTCCCGAGTCGGCCTTCGGGGAAAGGGTAGCCGCAAGATGTTCCCACACTTCTCTGTGCCCTCAGGAATTTGAAAATAAAACTCATGTGAAAACAATAACAACAGCAGCAACTTCCTTCTCAGTGCAGCCAGATTCCTTTGTGGAACACATTCTAAGTGGTTAATGTTAGAAAAGACACCTCTCCTACCAGCCCAGCACCAGAGGTATTGCCGTTTCTATAACAAACTGCCTCTCAGACACTCAGAGTCAGACTGAACAAGCCAGCTTGGCTCTAGAGGATGGTTTTTAGACAAACTGGGGAAGAATTTCGCCAACTCTATGACTTGGAGAATCTCTATGTGGCCATCCTTCTTGGAATACCAAGATGGTACCAGTGATGGTGATCACTCCCTGAGGGGGGTTAAGGAAAAGAAGGTTCGTGGTTGCCTGAATCTGCCACCCTTCCCACTCAAGACTGGGTAGGAGGATAGAGCAAAGGATTTAGGAAATGACCGTCTACAAAGGTGAAAGCCAGGAAGGTTTGTAGGCAAAGACCGTAAGGCTAGCGCTAGATTGCTTGAACAGGTGCAATTATCCCCTGCATATTAAAAACAAACAAACAAATTTCAGGCACATGGAAAGAAGTATTGCTCTACAGAGTAAATTAAACATTTACAAAATTTGTTTTCCTATGTGCTGGTAGAGATTGAAAATGTAATATTAGAAAAACAAGATTTTCTGGAAGAGAATTTGGTAGTAAATAGATTTGAGGCACACCCTGATTTTACGTAGGGGGCTATGAAACAAACGGTTAGAGACCTTTCTCTAGCATCAGAAGCAGCACTCAGCCTCCGTGGACTGGGGGTGGGTGGCTATGGTGGATGATGTGCCTACTTCCACCTGGTGTGCTTTTCTTTACTGCTGAGGCTGGGAAGCAGACTCATTCTGGACTGTCAAGTGCACCAGGTTCCAGAAGGTGGGAAGCGAGGCCATCGTGGAGGCCTTTGGGTTTTCTTCAGCATTGTTTGCCACAGACCCAGGGCATGGTCACTAGCTTGATAGAGTTGAGAGTCGGGGTGCAGGGCATCCTGTTTACTAGCTCCTAGGGTTCCACAACAGTCCTGGCAACTTCCTGATCAAGGCAGCGTGGCTCCAGATTTGGCAGCTTTACTCACATTTGCTCAGTGTAGCAGGAAGCTTCCTCATGGTTGAACGGGTTCTGTGGTAACCCTATTCTATAATGAAAATTTAGCCCAATGATTCTGCAAGCCATTTAATAAATCCATTTTTGCTTGAACTATGCAGTGTCAGTTCAGTTCTCTGCAGCTGAACCCTGACCGATATGAGGGGTCTGATTTACTACATTTATAAAAAATTGTAGTGTACCTGTTCTGTTTGTTTCAGAAAATATGACAACTACCTGTAGGTGCAGACTGACAAATTTGAGAAGGTTAACAATGAACCGGAGGAGTGGTTTTCAAACTGTGTTCCATGGAACTCTAGAGTTGTGTGGAGTTTTCTCTGCTATAAATATTTCAGTTTCATTTGAAAACCAAGTTGAGGCTACACTGCTAAAAACCACACTAAAATTGAGAAAATTTTCTCTATGCAATAAGAGTCTTCGAGTACTTTAATGTGGTTGTATTTGGTGAGTCAAGAAGATTACCTCTTAGTTTTCTTCCACTTGACTTCATGAATACACTGAAAGGTAGTTTCTGTAAACCAGATCACTTGTTAAATAAAAAATTGATTTGGGACTGGGAATTGGTGATTTAAAGGGAAATTTTACGAAATCTTTTGATATAGTACAAAACACACCTTTGTGATACATGCTATCACCCCTAATTTGTCCTTTGTAAGCTTGGATTTTCATATATGAAGTTTTCTGAAAGAAGGAAGTACTTACCCACTTGGCTTCCAATTCACCCATAAGAAAGAATGTAAAAGATTGTGTAGACTTGTGATTTGTTTATGCTTACTTTAAAAAAATAAAGTTACTCGGATATCTTTAGAAACCTCTTGCTATTAAAATTCCTGGATTAAAACTCTACAACAGATTTCTCAGATTTTGAAGAAATCATTTAGTTAATATGGCATATGAGCAGTTTTGTGCCCTTTACCAGTATCTCTAGGATTACTCTGAAGACAGGATGTAGGTAGGAAAAGCATCAGCTAAGATGAGTAGAAGATACGATTGCTTCTAAGAGTCGGAAACCTTCCTGAGCCACCATTATTTTGCAGGGTCTGTTCATAGGTCAGGTGAGTTACAATGCGGAGGCATCTTAATATGAAGGACCGTGGAGAAGCCTTGGGTCTCCTGTTTCTTCTTCTATAGCCGTGGTGTTGGTAAACCTGGATTACAGGTCACCTTTTTAACAAAACTAACTGAAAAACATTTCAATGTTGCAGATGGAGCTCTAGGGTTAAATAACTTTAAAGGAGACTATATCATTTCCAAAGCCATTTCAGAACAATCAGTCTTTTAGTAAGTCATAGCCATGATACCCCATCCTAACCCAGACACTTAACTAATGTGTATGTGTTTGTGTTTCTGGTGTAAAAGTTGCTCTTATTCAAAAGAGAATTGTTCATCAGGTCTCACAAAGCAACAAAGGAGAAAGTAAGGCAAATTTTACGTTATTTATACTTCTCTACATCCAAAAGAGATTTGATGTGACTTAATCAGACACAACAATAATATATAAAACCAGTAAAACAAGTATTAATACAAGTAGCAGCTGGGAAAAATATATATGCCAGAAAATTTAATATAAGGATAATTACTGTAATTGCAATCAAGACAAAAGGAGAAATGTAGCAAGCAAGTTGGATGGATTTAATTATTTAACAAGAGATTATATACCAGCTTATTAGAAAAAAGTTTTAAAGCATTATAATCCAAGATGAATTTATCTCCTATATCTTAATCGTCTTGACATTGTATTATATAATAAAAAAAAAAAAAATCAGTTGCCATCAAGTCAGCTCCAACTCATGGCGACCCTATGTGTGTCAGAGTAGAACTGTGCTCCCCACAGGGTTTTCAGTGCAGATCTTTGATTTTAAGTATCTAGAATCAGATGCTGTACTCTCAGATGCTGTGCTATGATTTGGTTGGAACAAAGGACAAGACATTAAGAAATGTTGCCTGAACTGCTTATGGGGAAAAGCATTTAATTATAAAAGATAATTTTATTATCTTTTGCCATGAAAACTCTACCTAGTATCTACTGACAATATCTTGCTATTTTGGGAAGTGCAAGATTAATTACGTACCCCGTTTTTAATTTAAGTTTGTTGCCAAGTTTTTTAGTTTTTTAAACATTGACTTTCAAGAGGTGGTGGTTCAAACCCACCCAGAGGATCCTCAAAGACAGCCCTGGTAATCTGCTTCTGAAAAGTTGCAGCCTTGAAAACCCTATGGAGCAGTTCTACTCTGCACACGTGGGGTTGCCGTGAGTCAAAATCAATTCGACAGACACTAACAACAACAGCAATTCTGTAAGAGTTCCCACATATCGTTGCACCTGCTTTTAAACACAATTCTATGAAATCCTGGAAATAAGTGTAAGGATACATGCAAGCTTTGTGTCATACACTCAAGTAGAACTTCTTCCTTAGTGTTCTCATCCTAGCATCCAGGGGGATGCCTGCTGACACTCAGAAACTGAGGTTTTTGGCAGCTTCTTATATTTCAGGTGGAGTATAAGAACACAGGGAGACACATTCTGCATTGTTAGAGGGGAGAGGTATGCCTTTTTAGGCAGAAGAGTTGGGTGAAGGGTTCTGGTTCAGTTCTTGTCCATATTGCTCAAGTTAGCTCTGTGCTGTGTGACTGAGCCTAAGCCATCTCTGGATCTGGAGATGCGGTCCTATGCCGGAGCACCAGGGGCTGGGGATAGGAGGGTGCATGGGTGGAGCTAGACTTCTGGTCCAGGAAAGCTGCCATTGAACAGACAGCAGGGGATCCCCAGCCACCACCATGCAGGTCTTGTCTAAGCCACTCTCTTAGGGGCTGAGGGCTAGCCTTCTTCCTACTTCCTTTCTCATTTGAGGGGAAAGTCAGGCTTACTGTGCCTCTTTCTTCAAGACATTAAAATTATATGTTAGTCAAATCTCCTGTTTGTTTTCACCCCAGCCTCTTTGACCCTTGCACAGTGCATTGGCTTAGTTTTTGAGCATTGCAAAAGTAAATTTTAAAACCGAGGTACAGATTCAACTTCCTTTACCACTTTTCTGTTTAACACCTCCCAAGACCTATCTTCAAATTTAGAAAATGAAAGCTGTTTGGCATCTGACTGATTTCATTGTATCCCATCAAGAAAAGCTCCTATTTTGCAACATGCTGTGTTTCAGTTCTCAAAAGTTTGGCAGTGTCATTAAAAATTATACTCACACCAACTTTTCATTTTCAGAATTTTCTAAGTGTTAATTGGCCTTCAGACATCTTTGGCTAAATGTCTCCTAGTAATATATAGCTAGACATGACAAAAATAAAGCTTACAATGTTTTCCCCCAAAGTTTTGCCCACTTCTCATTTTTTTCCCCATTCATTTATTAAGAATCTAATCAGTTATTGCCATTGTTATAGGTGCCATGGTGAGTTGTTTTAAAAAAATATTTGAAATCTGTTTTTTGCATTTAAGGAATTTTTAACTAAAATTAAGGAAATTTTAACTAAAGACACATGGTAGCCATGTAAGGACTACCTAAAATATACATAAATCAAAGAATACACAGATGAAGCTATGCATACATCCAGCAACACTGTCCTCCTTGTGGTTCTTTGAACATGCCCAGCAGTCTTCCACGTGAGGACCTCTGCACACACTATTATCTCTACCTGGAATGTCCCCTCCCTCAATACCTGCGTGACCAGCTCCTCACTGCATTGAGACCTCTGCTCAGAGAGCTCTCCCCCGTCTTTCCACCCTGCCATTCTCTATCTGCCGACCCTGCTGCATTTCTTTTTCCACGGTACTTAACATTTAGGACCAAAAGAAAAAAAAAAAAACACCCAGTCTCAATGCCATCGAGTCAGCAACCCTATAGGACAGAGTAGGACTGCCCCATAGGGTGTCTAACGCTGTAATCTTTATGGAAGCAGACTGCCACATCCTTCTCCCACAGAGAGGCTAGTGGGTTCAAACCGCTGACCTTTTTGGTTAGCAGCCAAAGTGCTTAACCACTTTGCCACCAGAGCTTCACAACATTTAGGACAGTGGTTCTCAAACTTTAGCAGAAGACTTATTAAAACACAGATTGCTGGCCCTACCCCCAGAGTTTCTGATTCAGTAAATCTGAGGACGAGATCTGGGTCCAAGAATTTGCATCTCCAAGAACAAGTTCCCAGGTGATGTTGGTGTTGGTACGGCTGGTCGGGGACCACTGACTTAGAGTACTCTTAGGCCTTATGAAAGGAGCCCTGGGGATGCACCCAACGGTTAAGCACTTGGCTGCTAACCAAAAGGTTGGTGATTTGAGCCCACCCAGCAGCTCCACAGGAGAAAGACATGGTGATCTGCTCCTGTGAAGATTATGACCTAGGAAACCCTATGGGGTAGTTCTGCTCTGTCACCTGGGGTCGATATGAATCAGAATCAACTCCACAGCACTCACTAACTATATGCCCTATCAAAGAATTACTAAATGCTATTACAATGTAGCACCACATGAGGGCACTCTAATCAGTCCCCAATAGGGAATGGAAAACAATCATACTTGGGAGGAGTTATGGAAGCTTTAAATGCCTGGCCTAGATCTTCTCCTTAAACTAGAGTATTTACTTGCAGCACCTGTGACTGGCACAGGCCCCCAATAGAGGCCTGCAACATACATCCTTCCCATAATGGCTTTGGACCATCCTGTTTCCCTAGTTCCCCCTCGCTTTCTATTCTTTTCAGGTCCTGTGTTTGATTTCTACTTGAGTTCTGAGACTCCTTGGTCAGCCCCTCACCTCCTAATTTGGTACACTTAGAAATGTGTGTGTTCTCAACATCTTACCTCTGACCCATTTCTTGGTTATAGGGTGGCTGACCTTTCCATATGACTTCACACCTCTCTACACACATCCCAATTGACCTAATTCTGGGATTTCTCACACCAGTGGCTGGGCTTGTCTGGTTCCAGGGAACTCTGGCCCCAACTACGATTAGTTAGCGCCCCCAGATGTTGATCTTGTTAATGGAGTTGACCAAGCAGAGGACATGTGGATGAGGCCAGTGCAGCTGAAGACTTTCTTATGGAAGAAATTCTCTTGACAAGATGCTTTAGCTTTGATTCAGTAATTGGTCTTGCTTGTGCTTCCATCTGCCTTCATAAGAAGAGTCAAATAGTTTAGGGACCTTTTTAAGAGTGAAAAAAGTCCAATTTAACAAATGTGTATTAAGTGCCTACAATGTACATGGTCACATGGTGCTTTATTGGGTGGAAAGAAAGAAAAATAATAATCTTTCAACAAATACTAATACCTACTAAGTGGTAGGCACTCTTGGGTGCTGGGAATATAGCAATCAACAAAAGAGTCACAAGCCTCTGCCCTCATGGAGCTTATATTCTGTTAGAGAAGTAGATGATGAGCAAATAAAATATAAAACAGATGGATAGAAGTTCTTTGGAGAAAAATAAAGCAGGAGGAGGGAAACAGGGAGTGCCGAAGAGATGAAGGTGGGAGAGTTATAGTTTTAAAAACAATGGACCGGGATTTAGAAAAGATAAAAGAAGAATGATTTTCAAGGTGATTGTTTAGGTAGGTAGATGATTGATAGGTATAAGGATGTTGTTGTTGTTGTTGTTGTTAGGTGGTGTTGAGTCGATTCTGACTGACTAGAACTGCCCTGTAGGGTTTCCTAGGCTGTAATCTTTACAAGAGCAGATAGCCAAGTCTTTCTCCCACAGAGCCACTGGACGGGTTCGAACAGCCAACCTCTCAGTTGGTTAGCAGCCAAGTGCTTAACTGTTGCGCCGCTAGACCTCCTCATATAAGGATAGATAAATGGATGGGTGGATGGATAGATATAAATGAAGCTAGAGAAAGATGGAGATAGTTATAGAGACCGAGAGAGAGAGGGAGGGAGAGAGAGAAAAGTAGGTAGTAGTATCATCAGCTTTTGGAAAATAGCAACTTCCTCTCTTTAGCTCACCAGTTCAACATGGTCTTTTCTCAAAAAGATGGGCTCCCAGAGCAGCCTAAGAGCCCTAAGAAATACTTGTTCAAGAATTCAGGGAAATGAGCTCTGTTTTATAAATACCTTCCTGTAATTTGGAGCCCTGGTGGCGCAGTGGTTAAGAGCTTGGCAGCTAACCAAAAAGTCGGCAGTTTGAATCCACCAACTGCTCCTTGGAAACCCTATGGGGCAGTTCTACTCTGTCCTGTAGGATCGCTATGAGTTGGAATCCCCTCGACGGCAATAGGTTTGGTTTTGTTGGGTTTTGATCCTGTAATTAAACTATGAAAATTCCCAAAAAAAAAAAGAGCGTACCATAGAGAAAGGGGCCTTTGAGCCATGACTTGGAGGATGTGAAGGTTTGTAAGCTACCCAGATATCTGGGGAAAGAATTCCAGGGAACAGCCTATGGGAAGGACCTGAACAAGAGCAAGCCTGAAGCATTCAGGGAACAGCAAAGAGGCCATTGTGGTGGGAGTCATGCAGCAGCAAAGAAGAGAATGAGGTCAGAGAAGTAATGAAGACCAAATAATAAAGGGACTTCACAAGAAAAAAGACTCTGGCTCTGTCAGTTAGATGAGAATGCCTACATTGGAGATAAAGCAGAGATGTGACAAGATCTCACTTAAGTTTCAAAGATTTTATTCTGGATGCTGAGTTGGCATGCACTAAAGAGGGCATGGGCAGAAGTTGGGAGACCAGTTAGGAATCTTAACAATAATCAAAGAAGATGAGGGTATTAGCAGTTAGTTAATTTCCCATTTGGAAATCTTGTTTCTGTTTCTCCTGATGCTAAATTGGTCTTGAAACCCAAGTATGCTAACATACATTCCCATACACGTATCCACAGAGCACGCATGGTAGACACAGACACACAGCCATATGCGTGCGCGCACGCGCACACGCACATGCACACGCACACGCACACGCACACGCACACACGCACCCCTAATGGGTCCCAGCAAAGAGGCAATAGGGTTAGTTGCTCACGTTTGTTGATAGGTTTGAATGAAAGAAACCTGAAAATTCCTCTCTGGCCTATCAGGCATTTTTCCCTTCCTTTAGAATGGAATAAATGACTACAGCTCTCTGGTTTATAGGGTTGAAAAGAGAGAATACTTGTATCTTACCTGAAACACTGTGCAGCAAAAGCTTCTAGTTACTGGCTCATGAAAGATTTTATGCCTCATCTGTTGTACTTAGGGTGACTATAGAGAATGTTCTAGAAAAAGATTTGAAATGTGTTGCCTCCTGAAGTTAGCATTATAATCAAGTGTATTACTGAAGAATCATACTCTCCTTAATGTGTACAGATTTCTGCACTGGAAGGAAGTATTGAAGTAAATGCAAATAGAAAATTAAACAAAATGTAGCCTCAAGCCCTGAAAACAGGTAAGGTGGCCCAGCCTTTTGTGTGCAGGCTTGAGAATGTGTTTGCCTAGCTCTTTCACAATAGTTTCATCGGATGAAACAACAAAAGCACCTGTCACTCGCTGAGCTCACAGCCTTCTATAAAAACATCAGGAACATTCTGGTCCCAGCATTCCCATCCCAGCTCTGTCATGGAATAACTCAGAGACCTTGACAAATTTGTCATCCTTCCTAGGACTCAATCTCTGCATACATAAAATCCTGAGCCATCTCCCAGGAGACGTGAGAGTAAAACTGGCATAATAGAAACGGTTATGAAAGCGAGGTGGCTCCCAGCAATTCTTAGTGATGATGGTAAATAACGACTCAGACTCATAGCGATCCTATAGGACCGAGGAAAACTGCCCCATTAGGTTTCCAAGGCTGTAATCTTTACAGAGGCAGACTGCCATATCTTTCTCCTGCTGAGCGACTGGAGGGATTGAACTGCCGACCTTTCTGTTAGCAGCCGAGCACTTAACCACTGTGTCACCAGTAAATAATAGGGAACTATTTATTTATGAGCCCAGATCGACTCCACAACACCTAACAACAACAAGTATGTTGCCTGCACATAGTAGGTGCTCAGTAAATACATGTTGGATAAGTAAATGAACTGGGGCAGATGGTATCGTTAATTCTGACTTTCAAACCACTTTTACGCACTGTCTTATTTAATCCTACGAAGTAAGAATCACAGGATGACAAATTTTCCCTCCTTGCACTTACCACCTGTACAGGATTATAACCCAAAGAGGTTTCTACTGCCACCAGATCCAAGCAGCCTGCTGCTGCTTTACTTTTGTGAAATTCGAGTATGTTGAGTCTTACTATTTTGTTTTATTAACGTGGCTCAGGAAGTTAGGTAATTTAAAGTACTATTGATACATGCAACAACATGGATGAATCTCAGGTTAATTATGCTGAATGAAAGAAGCCAGACAGCAAAGGAGTATATACTGTATGATTCCATTTATATAAAATTCTAGGAAAAGCTAACTAATCTGTAGTGACAGAAAGCAGATCTTGGATTGCTCTGGGGATGGGTGGGCTTGCGAAGGGCACGAGGAAACTTTTTGGAGTGATGTGTATGTTCATCATCTTCATTTTGCTGATGGTTTTATCAGTAAATAAATATAACAAGGAGCCCTGGTGGCACAGTGGTTAAGAGCTTGGCTGCTAACCAGAAGTCTGACAGTTTGAATCCACCAGGCTCCTTGGAAACTCTATGGGGCAGTTTTATTCTGTCCTATAGGGTCGCTATGAGTCAGAATCAACTCAATGGCAACGGGTTAAGGTATGTCAAAACTTATCAAATTGTACACTTTAAGTAAGTGCAGTTTATTGTATATTGTTATACCTCAATAAAGCTGTTTTGAAAAAAAATCAAAATTCGGTAACTTGCCCCAGGTCACATGATATACTTCTGACACAAAGCTTGTCTTGTGGCCAAGTCTGTGAATTCCTGTGCATCCTTTCATTTCCCTGCATTGCCCAACAGTTCATTAACAAGGTTTGAGATTTTAACACTAATGATACCAGGTATGTAATAACATTTATTTACTCCTCTGTGTTTAAAGGTGAATTTTGATTTTAGAGTTTGTAGGTATTCTCGATTATTTATATAAGATTCCACCCCTAAAATTAAGTGAAAATAGCCAACATGCATTAGATAGTATTTGAAGATTTGCAGACTTATGGAACCTTTGAGATGCCTTGGTAGCACAGTGGTTAAGCACTTGGCTGTTAACTGAAAGGTCGGTGGTTCAAACCTACCAGTTGCTCCCCTAAAAGATATGGCAGTCAGCTTCCATAATGATTCCAGCCTTGGAAACCCTATGGGGCAGTTCTGCTCTGTCCTATAAGGTCACTGTGAGTCAGAATCGACTCAGCAGCAACAGGTTTTTATTGAACCTTTAGATGAGCAAATTGAAAGAATTAGACAATTTGACCGAGGTCATCCTGAGAAGCAGCTTTGGCATCGGATTTAGAAATTGGTTAACCCTGAATTTTGTGCTTCATCATAAAAACCACATCTCTCTTCCTTCCATTCTTTATTGGCAAATTGTGACTTTTTTTTCCAAATTACCTAAAACATATCCATTTCCCACAACCCCTTGTACATGTCTTCTTTTTTCTTTCTTGTGAATGAGGCATTCTAAATGCCACCTGGCACACACAGGACTCACTTTTATGTTCTTTTTTTTGTTTGTTTTTCTTGATTTGACCATGTGAGAGTGCACCACCTACTAAAAACAATACTAATAGAATTTACGTCCATAAAGATATCATAGTAAGATGTGCATGTTGAATTAAGTTAAGGCTAAAGTTCCAACTAAAGTGTGTAAATGGGCCACACTTAATTGATGCATTTGTTCCTAAAAAAGCAGTTGCTCTTAAATTAATTTTACCATTCAGATGGGCACGTATTTTTTTTTTTTTACTTCCTGCTATATGCTACTGAGTACCTACTTAATGCTGATTGACACAAAGGGATACAAAGACAGGTCAGCCCAGCTCTCAAGTATATACAATGAAGAAGTGTACAAGTATTTTGTGATGCAAGGTAAAGCCGTACTGGTTTTGAGATACTTGAGAATATTTACTTAAAAAAAAAATTATTAGTGGATCATTATACTTGAGCTTTAAAGTTATTGGTTTTTCCCCCTTTATTGTACTTATATTCCCAAGACCTTGGTCAAGTAATTTATAATTGTGATTTTTAATGCATTTAGATACTAACTAGTATTTAAAGGGTATGCTTGGTGAATTCTTTCATAATATCAATAATTATTCCCTGGTTTATCTATTATGAAAATACATACGTACACACACACATATATATTTTTTTCTTTAATTGAGGCACTCTTTTCCATTATATTTGCAAGCACCACTAAGTAATACAAGGCAAGTCTATTCTGGCACAGAGAAAGAAACCCTGAAAAATTAAAACTCAAATGTGATTTTTTTCATTTACCTCATGCCTCACTTTCAAAGTCACACTAGTGTATTTCCTTGAGTCTAGCTGTGAACATTAGTTTTTCTTTGGAATTTGGAGACTAGATACTATCAGTAGGAAGTTACTAATGGAAATTGATGCCTTTGCTTCTGGCCAAGCATACCACAAAGATCACAGAGGTAACATCCAACTTGTGCACAAAGCATGCTCTTGCTGGGTTGCCAGATAGATTACTGTGGCCAAAAGTTGTTTGTGCCTGCAGAATTCTAAAAAGAAGACAAAAAGTCCTGTGTAATGTTTATATTTGTTGTAATTTTCCATTAACATTGTAACAATACCACAAAAATGTTTGGTCAAAAAAAATAAATCTGAATCTTCTAAAAATATTTCTGTTATTACTGATGGCATTTGGGCAAGGTCTCATTTGACTTATTTGCCAGTCTTTAGCAATCATTTTTTAGTCATTTTGACTTTTTTGAGACCACATTAACCAATACTTTAGTTTTGTTGTTGTTAGCTACAGTTGACTCATGGCAACCCCATGTACAATGGGATTGGACCGTTGTAATATTAGGGTTTTCACTGATTGATTTTTCATTGATTGATTTTCATTTTGACTATTTTGAGACCACATTAACCAATACTTTAGTTTTGTTGTTGTTAGCTACAGTTGATTCGTGGCAACCCCATGTACAATGGGATTGGACCGTTGTAATATTAGGGTTTTCATTGATTGATTTTTCAGAAGTAGATCACCAGACCTTTCTTCTTAGTCTGTCTTAATCTGGAAGCTCCAACAAAACCTGTTTAGCATCATAGCAACACAGAAGCCTCCACTGACAGATGGGTGGTGGCTGCATATGAGGCATATTGTCTGGGAATCAAACCCAGATCTCCCTTATGGAAGGTGGGAATTCTGCCACTGAACCACCATGAACAACTACCATACTTTTGCTTTAGCTCCACGTATTTTACTAAATCCCCTTCCAACTACTGTCCCTTTATGACAAAATGACTAGAAAGAGTTGTCTCTGTAAGTACTGTCTCTAGTTCCTCTCTTTGGGTTTTCTTTTGAACTCTTCCAACCACTCCATATAAATAGTAATGGTCAACGTCAGATGTGAAGTCCACATGTTACTCAGTCCTCATTTTACTTGACCTCTCAGTACTTAACATGCTAGACCATTTCTCTTCCTTAAAACACGTCAGTTTATTGACTTCTTGTACACCACTCTCTCTCAGCTTTCTTCCTACCACAGTGGCCACTCCTGTTTGGTCTCTTTTGTTGGTTTTTTCTCATTTTCTCACCTATAGACATTGGCTCAGGCCCTGGACCTCATCTCTTCTTCAATTGTACGAACGCCGTATGTGAGCTAGTCCAGTCCCATGGCTCCGACTGTCAGCTATATGATGATGACTCCTCTGGCCCAGACCTCTTCCTTGAAGTCCAGATTAGTATTTCAGTTTGCTAACTTGATGTCTGGACCTTACCAATGAAAGCAAACTTGTTGCCGTCCAGTCGATTCCAACTCGCAGTGACCCTATAGGACAGAGTAGAACTGCCCCCATAGGGTTTCCAAGTTGTGGCTGGTGGATTTGAACTGCCCACCTTTTGGTTAGCAGCCTACCTCTTAATCACTGCACCACCAGGGCTCCCTCTCAACCTTAATGGGTCCAAAAATGAACTTCTAATTCCCCCCCAACAAAGCCTACTCCTCCTACAGTCTTCCTCATCTTGGTGAATTGCAACCCCATCTTACCAGTTGCTCAGGCCATAAACCTTGGCATTATCCTTGGCCTCTCTTGATCTCACTTCAGATCCAATCTATCAGGAAATTCTCTTCATTCTACCTTTAAAATATATCCAGAATCTGACCACTCCTCACCATCCCTATCATTTCTACCCAGGTCTAACCCACTGTAATCTTTCTCCTGGATTATTGCCTTAGATTCCTAAATGGCCTCCTGATTTCAGTCCTTGCCCATAGAGTCAATTCTTACCAAAGCTGTCCTAGCAAATGAGTCTCATCTTGTCCATTACCCTTGCTCTAATATTTTGTTGGCTTCCCAGCTCATTCAGAGCACAAGGGTCAGGATCTGACCACTTGTTCCCTTTCTAACCTCATCTCATCTCATTCGCCATGTTACGCCTTTTACTGCAGCTGCCCTAGCCTCTTTGCTCTTGCTGGAACACACCAAGCATGGCCCTGCCTCAGAAAAACTTGTTCTTCCCTCTGTCTAGGTTGTTCTTCCCCCCAGATACCTGCAAGACTTGCTCCTACACTTCAGGACATCCCAACTTATACCACATATAAAACAGTAATTCCCCCATTCCCACCTTAATGCTTCCTATCTTCATACCCTGTTTTATTTTTCTCCCTAACATTTGACACCCTCTACATCTACTCGTTTATGAGTTTGTTGCCTATCATACAGCAATAAAAGCTAAAATTGCTGAGCTTACTCTGAATCCTCAGCTTTTAGATGACTGTGTGGTACATATACCCATTGTTGTTGAGTTGATTCTGACTCATAGTGACCCACAGGGGTTCCAAGGAGCAACTGGTGGATTCGAACTGGTTGGCAGTGGGGCTCTTAACCACTGCGCCATACAGGTACTCAATAAATATACCAGGATCAGTTGTTGTTGAGCTGATTCTGACTCATCATGACCCCATTTATGTCATAGTAGAGCTGTGCTCCATAGGGTTTTTGATGGCTGTTTTTTTGGAAGTAGATTGCCAGGCTTTCTTCTGAGGTGCCTCTGGGTAGACTCAAACTTCCAGCCTTTTGGTTAGCAGCCAAGAATGTTAACAGTTTGCATTACCCAGGGACTCTGTGGCATATATAGGTGCTCAATAAATGTCTATACAATGAATGAAATCTATCTTTGGGGTAATGATGTCTGTTTAAGTGAATGTAGTACAGAGTCCATAAATCTGAACCAGCTCTGTGTTTCATCAGCATTTTGCTATTCTTAAAGCATTCACTTAAGGATCAAAATAAAAGTTCAACCTGCTTTGCTTTTTGTTGTTTTTACTTGCATAAGCTCACTGCATAGGTTGAATTATCTTGTCCTTCGGGAAAGGGACATAAACTATTATTCTCCCTTTTGGTATACTAAAGATATATGAGGATAGCTGCTATTATCTAAGAGAATACACAGGTGTCTGTTAGTGGTGATAATTGGGGTTGAGCCTCCTTTCCCCAGGCTTCCTCCTGGCCCACCGTAGGCACTCAGCTTGTTAAATGGATGTTATGATGGGGGCAGCCTGGTACAACAAGTTTGCTTGATAAATTCCTCAGCTAATAAAGCAGGAGAAGGTACCTATAGGACTTACAGCTTTTTCCCCACTTCTTTTCGTAGGAATGCAAACAATTATCATTTTGAGCATGAGGCTTTTAAGAGGCAACTCCTACCTATGAAACTAGTGAAAATGGGAGAAAGGTTATTTATGGTCAATCTGGAAGCATTTTACAGTGACTTTATGGTGAATCTGGTTGCATTTACAGGCCTTGATGGGGGGAACTGGGGACACGGATCTGAGCAAGGACTCTTTGTCATGGCAGTACACTCCCCCGCCACCCTCAGATGTTTGTTCTGTATGTGGTCACGTGGCTGGGAACCGAAGCTCCTGTTGAAAGACAGTGGCCACAACTTCAAAGGGGAATGGGGAGGAGGAAGTAGCCATGTGTTATGTCTTTTAAATGTCTGTTCAGAAAGTACCCAAGAGGAACAAAAGGTATAGGTACAATAAAAAGTTGTTCGGGGTCTTTTGAGGACAGATTGGAAGTTTAGGTTTGTTGAGCCCAGCTCTGGAGATTTACGTCATGGGAACTAGCACTTCCTTAAAGTTCCTGCATGTTAGCCTGGCAGCCTGGGGGAGAGAACCAACCTGATCTCTAGTTATCCATATTACACCTAGAACTTCCATCAGTAGAGAATCTCTCCATTCCCACTTGCTCTCAAAGCCAGAAATGGTGTACAAGGATAAGCCTTGCAAAAATGAGGGTTTGTTGTAAAATCCATCCCCCCTCAGTAAAAGTGCAACCGAATGACCTAGATCAGAATGTTTGACCAACATTGGTCTCGACCACTGTTGTCCCTTTTCTGCACACTCACATGCCTTGTATACTTACACACACAACTGTGATACTGAGCTCCATCCTGTGCCTTCGAGAATTGGGGCAGTTTGTTTCACTGCTGTCTGTGTGTTATGCTGTGGTAGCTTGCATTTTGCTATGAGGTAGGAAGCCATGCTACTAGTATTTCAAATACCAGAAGGGACACCCATGGTGGACAGGTTTCAGCAGAGCTTCCAGACTAAGATGGACAAGGAAGAAAGGCCCAGTGATCTGCTTCCCTGAAAATCAGCCAAGGAAAACCTATGGATCACGACAGAACCTTGTCTGACTTACTTGCTTTGGACATGTCTTCAGGAGGGATTAACTATTAGAGGAGGACATCATGTTTGGTGAAGTAGAGGGCCTATAAGGGTGAGGGAGACCCTCGGTGAGGTGGACTGGCATAATAGTATAATGATGAACTCCAACGTGCTGGTGATTGTGAGGATGATGCAGGACTGGACAACATTTTGTTCTGTTGTATATAAGGTCGCCATGAGTTGGAGTCGACTTGACAGCAGCTACCTATCTCTATCTGTTTCACTGCTACCTCTCTGTTGTTAGCAGCTGTGGAGTCGGCCCCCAACTCATGGCGACCCCACGCACAATGAAACGAAACTGGCCAGTCCTCAATCAGTCCCATGATTGGTTGTGGATCGGACCGTTGTGATCCATAGGATTTTCATTGGCTGATTTTCAGAAGTAGGTTGCCAGGTCTTTCTTCCTAGTCCATCTTAGTCTGAAAGCTCCACTGAAACCTGCTCAGCATCATAGGAATACACAAGCCTCCACTGACGGGTGGTGGCTGCACATGAGGTACATTGACCAGGAATCGAACCTGGGTCTTACACATGGAAGGTAATCTCTCTAGATTCTCCTAGACAGCAGCTCTCTTGAGAACCCCTTTATTCCTCTGGCCAGTGCTGAAAGAAGGACATTCTGGTTCTCCCATAGGGGTAGGGTGTGTAGAGGAATAAAGAGAGTACACAAAGATCCACACCCTCTGGCATGGGCCAGGGACATAGGAGGAGCAGTACTGGGAGCAGCAGGGGAGACACAGGCGGGAGCAGGGGCAGGAAGCCAAGGACAAGCTTCGGAACTGACTCATCTGGACTTGAGATCTGCCACTGCCCACTTCAGGCTGGAATCTGGCTGGATTTGCCCACGAGTGTCTACAGGACAGCTGTGGCTTGTCATGGGAGAGGGAACATTCTGTAATAGCCCAGGGAAAGCATACTGAAGGCTCAAAGGAGTCAGATAGTGAACAAATAACCAAATAATTAGCATGTAATAGTAACAGGAAAAATTTTAAAGCTTAACTACTAATGAAAGTAGTTCACAGATATATAAAATGTGGATATGCTAAAAGCAGCTCAGCATGACTCAGCCTTTCCTAGGAGCTTAAAACAAAAAATAATCAAATCTCTGAAGAAGCAGGGGGCACTCAGGTACTCGCCTCCATTAGAACGCTTAAAAAAATAAAAATAAAATAACCTGTTGATGGAGTGGACAGTGCATCAAGTCGAGTGCCAAAAGGCAAAGAAGATTCTATTCCTAGCATTGACGCCAATGTTTGTGAAACACCCCAATCCTTCGTGTCGTACACAAGCCTGCCCCTAATATTTTCAGGGCCTGTGACAAGAGTATAGAGGCCTGTATACCATATGCCTAAATATTTTTAAAGGTATCAGTCAAATTAACAAACTGTCAGGTGAAATGTGTCCTATCCTTCTACCTTGACAAATACACCCTCTTAATCACCTAGAAAGCCAGGTTTGCATTTAGAATTCTCTGACTCCTCATCATTCTGTGCTGGATTGTGTCTGGTCAGGAAGTGCCCCCCACCTACCCACTACCCACCTGTAACAGCCCTCCCTCCTACTCTTTCTCCCTGCAGCTCCCTCTTTCATTTCGAGGGGCCTCAGGCACAGGAGAGTGACTGCCCCAGCTTGCATGTGCAAGCTCCCTCCACTCACCCTGCAAACAGCTTTCCCTTGGCTACCCCTCAATCCCAGGGGTGCATATGCCAAAGTGAACCAAAAACCAAACCAGTTGCCGTTGAGTCGATTCTGTGCTCCATAAGGTTTTCAGGGCTATGACCTTTCGGAAGCAAATCTCTAGGTCTTTCTTCCAAGGTTCCTCTGGTGGACTCTGCCAACCTTCAGTTAGTCATTGAGCTCTTAACTGCTTATGCCACCCAGGAACTCCTGGAGGGGTTCTAAAGTGTAGTGCCAGGTCAAGGGCCCCTCTATCACACAATGGAACTCTTATTCCATTGGGGCTTACTCACATAAAGCCCTGCACTTCCATCAAATCAGATCACAAACGTTAAAGGAAGCTGATTATTCGTATGAAAGCTGGCATTGGATGGATTGGATTATTTTATGTTGTCAGGTCAAGGAACCACATAGGGTATACAACAAGTCTTCTTTATTTTTTTTTTTCTTCTTTTAATTAATAGATTTTATTTTTTGGAGCAGTTTTTGGTTTATGGAAATATTACACAGAAACTACAGAGAGTTCCCAAATATTCCCTCTCCCCCTGCCCACAGTTTCTCTTATTATTAACAGCTTACATTGGTGTGGTACATTTATTATAATTAATGAACCAATATTGATAACATTATTCACTGAAGTCCATAGTTCACAATAGGGTTCACTCTGTGTTGTACAGTCCTATGGGTTTTGTCTACCATTATAGTATCATATGGAATAGTTTCACTGCCCTAAAAATCCCTGCAAGTCTGTTTTTTTAAAGGCTTCAAAACGTAGGCTGGTGAGATATGAAATTCCCCAACTGCCCACACTCTTTCTCACTACCCTCTGGAAAAAATCCTGAACCTCCCACTCAGACACCTAAGAAAACGCCGAGAAAAGCCCAGAAGAGGAACAGCTGCTCAGCGCATGCCTCACCCTTACTGGGCGGCCACATTTCCGATTTTTTTGCCTTCTCCAGCAGATATGGGGAGCAGAAAAAGCCAGGAGTAAAATTTGAGTGTTCTTGTAAGCTCCTCAGTGGATTTGAGTGTTCTTGTAAGCCCCTCAATGGCTGTACTTGGCCAGTTTCGCCCTTTACGGTCCCATGATATGGTGTGTAGACCCCTGGGCCTAGTGGAGACAAAGGGCTGGCTGTTGGCAGACTGTTCGTAAATTTTCCCCAAATTAGTTCTCTGAGGTGTATGAAAATGGACGATGTCCATGAGAATCATAGGCCAATGGGGACTAGGATTACTGGGGGCAGAGAGCCCCTGTGGAAGTCTAGGTATTGAGACACAGTACAGTGGAAGGAGACCGGAATGTAGAGCCTAGAAATGAGAGTGAGGAAGAGAAAGAGGTGGGAAGAGGGAGTATTAAAGAGCAAGATTCTCTTGATCCCAAGCAGCTCATGTTTACTACTTTTTAAAAATGAGCTTGAAACAGTAGGCTGGCTGTCCCATGAAATGGAATCCCATGACTATGGATTTTCATTCTTTTTTTTTTTTTAATTTAATTTTTGGTAAACATATATACAACCAAACATACACCCATTCAACAATTT
This sequence comes from Trichechus manatus latirostris, assembly GCF_000243295.1. Taxonomy (NCBI): domain Eukaryota; kingdom Metazoa; phylum Chordata; class Mammalia; order Sirenia; family Trichechidae; genus Trichechus; species Trichechus manatus. The sequence continues at coordinate 3,664,304 of NW_004444011.1, read as the reverse complement.
CTACATGTACAATTCAATGACACTAGTTACATTCTTCACATTGTGTCACCATTCTCATTATCTTTACCCATATAGCTGTATCAACATCATTGACTTAGATTTACTGCCCTCTAAACCTCTTATCTGAAGCCCTGGTGGCACAGTGGTTAAGAGCTACGGCTGCTAACCAAAAGGTAGGTGGTTAGAATCCACCAGCCGCTCCTTGGAAACCCTATGGGGCAGTTCTACTCTGTCGTATAGGGTCACCATGAGTCGGAATCGACTCAACAGCAACAGTTTGGGGTTTTTTTGTGTGTGTATGTAATCTCCTCCTCTCTGCTCTAGAGTTGCTGTTGTCAATTTGGTCTTCTATAGATAATTCGTTAATAGATCACAGTGCTCAAGATGAACATTCTTTACTAATGTAGCTAAACTCTTGTTTAAAGATGACTTCAGAGAATAGTTTTCAGTTCAAGGTATAAAGATTTTCTCAGGGTAATAGATTTGGGGGTTCCTCGATCTCAATAGGTCCAGCAAGTGTGGATTCCGTAAGAATTTGAAATTCTGTTCCTCATTTCACCCCCATTTGATCAAGATTCATCTACTGAGTCCTTGATTAAAATGTTCAGAAATGGTAGCTAGGCACTATCCCATTCTTCTGGTCTCATGGCAAAGGAGGCAGTAGTTCATGGAGGCAGTTAGACCTGCATTCCAGTTCCTTCTCCGACTCCTGGGTCTGCTTCTTCCTCTGCTGCTCCAGTTGAATAGAGACCAATTACATCTCAGATGGCTGCTTGCAAGCTTTTGAGACCTCAGGCACTACTCACTGAATTAGGGAGTAGAACAAAACCTTTGAAAAACAATATTAGGTCAGTTGACTAGACAGTCCAACAAAGCCATGACCCTAAACCTTTGAATAAGAGAACTAATCCCATGAGGTGTTTGGTTGTACCTAAGTAATATCAGCAACTACAGGCTCTTTTTTTTTTTTTTTAGTTGCTATTATAAAATTATATATAACACAATATTTACCATTTTGCCCTTTTTCTGGTGTACAACTTAGTGATGTCAGTTACATCAGTCAAGTTGTATAACCATTACCCTTAATCAATGCTAATTTTCCTATCACCATAAACATAAACTTACTACTTTCCAGAGAATGATTCTCTCCCTCCTCCCCCCACCTCAGGTAACCACTAATAACCATTGGTCTCTGTATATTTACATATTCTTGTTATTTCTTATAAGTGAAGTCGTACAATATTTGTCTTTATTTTGCTCAGTATAATGTCTTTGAGATTCATGCATGTTGTAGCATGTATTTGGACTTCATTTCTTTTTATGGCTGAGTAGTTTTCCATCGTATGTATATACCACATTTTGTTTATTCATTCACTGTTGATGGGCACTTAGGTTGTCTACACCTTTTTGCTGTTGTGAATAGTGCCACAATGAATATAGGTGTGCATGTGTCTGATCATTATCGCTACCTTTAGGTCCCTAAGGGCTACAGATCTTCTGATGAACGTTTGTTGTGAAAGAATGGCTTTTATATTTTTGTCAGTAGCATGACTTACAGTATAAAAACACCCATCTATCAGTGAAGGCTTATGTGTTGCTGTGATGCTGAACAGGTTTCAGTGGAGCTTCCAAACTAAGATGGACTAGAAATAAAGGCCTGGTGATCTACTCCCAAAAGTCAGCAATGAAAACCCTATGGATCACAATGGTTTGATCCACAACTGATCGTAGGTATGGTGCAGGACTCAGCAGCATTTTGTTTCATTATGCATGGGGTCACCATGAGTTAGGGGCAACAACATGGTATAAAAGTGTAAATTCACCACTGTTCCCACCTACCTTCTGAAAGTTTCCTCTAGAAATTCATGGTGATCCTGGATTTTGTTTGCCAGAATAGAAAAGATGTTCATCATATTGATGCTTCCCAATGTCTTTCTTCCCCAATGTGAGGACCAAATAGGCTATCTTTTTAAGCAGAATAATTTTTACCCAGTAATAGAAAATAAAAGAAACCCTGAGCAATAAAATTGAAAATACTGTATCTTGGTGTTTTGGGGTTTTTTTTTCTTTCAAGAAATCTATGTGTAAATTATATAAAAACTAGCATTTCATACTGAAAACTTTTCTAAAGATACATCATTCATCCATATAATTATTGGTTATTACCACATAAAATACTAATACTTTAGCAAAGAAGAAAATAAATTTCAGATTAATTCAACAGTTTCTCACTTAATGTCATAATCTCTGTGCCTGAATCTCTTAATCAGTGTGATTGAAGAAGGTTCCGGATGTTTAAATCTCCTCGTGGGGTCTGTGACAGCCTCTTCTTGTATGATCGCCAGAGTCAAACATGAATGGAAATTTTGTATAAGTTGTACTTTTTATGCCTAAAAGGCCAATTAATTTTTTTCTAGGACCATGATTATTGCACTTTTATACTTTTGTTCTTATCTTTAAGGAAATCTCATTCTTCCTTTTGTGGCCTTTACTCTTTACTTTGTATTATAGACTTTTTATACCCACTCTTTTATTACAAGCCAAAGAAAACTTCCAAATAACCAGAACTGCATCCAAGTTTAAGCTCCTGGGTAGTATTTACAAAACATTATTTTGGTATTCTATTTTCTTATGATTCACTTCTTAATTATTTGAGTAGAAAAAATACAGAAAACAGTATAATAGGCATTACCAAAATTAAACAGATGTTAACATCTCTTTAACATCTGAAAGGCAGCCTAGGTGAGCCGCATTAGTGACTTAACCTCTCTTTGCCTCATCTGTGAAGTGGGGATAACAATAGCAGCTACCTCATAGAGAAGATTAATTAAATGAGTTAGTATTTGAAAAACGCTTAGAACAAGTACCTGGCACATAGCAAGCTTTATATGAGCGTTTGTCAAATTTTTTAAAAAAAGAATAATATTTTGCCATATTTGCTTCAGCTCTCTTATGTTTTTGAAGAAGTAAAACATTACAAACTCCATCTCCATTCCCTTCCCCTCCTTCTCTCTAACTGCCATGCTGAAGTCAGAGGGTACAAGTGCCAGGCATGTTTCGTTGCTTCTACTATATTTGGTGTGTTCATAAACAGTATGTATTCCTGTTGTGTGTGTTATAAAACTTCACATAAATAAGATCATACTGTGTGTATTCTTTTGTAACTTTCTGTGTTCACTTAACATTATGTTTTTGAGGTTTATCAATGTTGATAAATGTGGTTCTAGTACACTCACTGTAACTGCTGTGTAATGGTCCGCTCTATGAATAAGCCACTGATAAAGAATTCATGGCAAATGGTATTGCATTGAGCCTCCTTGAACATGTGCTCACACGTGAGATTTTCTCTGTAATGGACAATGAAGAAACAGGTAGTGGTAATGATTACACAACATTGTGGATCTAATTAATGTCACTGAATTATACACTTAAAATGGTTAGAAAGGCAAAATTTTTTACAAAATATTTTATTGTGCTTTAGGTGAAGATTTACAGAGCAAAATAGTTTCCCATTCAATGGTTTGTATACAGAATGTTCCATGACATTGGTCGCAGTCCCCTCAATGTATCAGCACTCTTGCCGTTTCCTCCCTGAGTTCCCGATTACTTTTGTCTGGTTTTCCTACCCCTTTGTGCCTTCTCATCTTTGCTTTTGGGCAGATCTTGCCCTTTTGGTCTCATGTTATTAACTGTTCTAAGGAGCTCGTTCCTCTCAGGTGTTATTGTTTATTTTGTAGGCCTGTCTATTATTTGGCTGAAAGGTGGTCTCCGGGAATGGCTTCAGTTCCATGTTAGAAGGGTATCTTAGGGCCATAGTCTTGGGTTTCTTCCAGTCTCCATCAGACCAGCAAGTCTGGTCTTTTTTATGAATTTGATTTTGTTCTACATTTTTCTCCCACTCTACCCAGAACCCTGTATTGTGATCCCAATCAGAGTGGTCAGTAGTGGTAGCCAGGCACCATCTAGTTCTTCCTGTCTCGAGATCTGTGTGGTCCATTAATTCTTTAGACTAATTGCTCCCCAGAGTCTTCAGTTTTCTCCATTCTCCAGCCAGTGTGAAACCTATAACTATTTTAGATGGTTGCCCTCAAGCTTTTAAGATCCTAGGTGCTATTCACTGAAGTAGGATGTAGAACATTGTCTTTATGAATTATGTTATGCCAATTGACATAGATGTCCCCTGAGTCTGTGGTCCTCAGTCTTCAAGCCTAGTAACTTCACCCTGCGAGGTGTTGGTTATGTCTAGGAAGTTTCCATAAAGGTGCCCCTTGTGTCTCCTATTGTCTATATTATTATACATGCAGCATCTACAAATGTGTATGTAGTCATATCTGCAACCCAACCTATTTCTGCATGTGGGTGCACTCCCTTGCACCCTCTTGCTCCTCTTTAGCATACCTATCTACCTGTGTATCCATTCATAGATTATTTGTTAATACTATTGTTGCAGGGTTGTCTATGTTACAGCAATTACTGTGTTTTCCTTTTATTCTAGCGTTCCTCTCAGTGCCTTCCTTTGCCTTGGTCCTGTTGTGTTGACTTCCCCCTATCATGTAGTGTCTTTCCCTTCACCAACATTAACACGTCTTATTTCTAGTTAATGATTTTCCCTCCCTCTCCCTCCCTTCGCTGGTAATCATCAAAGAATTTGTGTGCATGTGTATGTGTGTGTTACCCTTTTCTTGATTGTTTATAATAGTGGTTACGTACAGTATTTGTCTTTTTGTGGTTGACTATTTCTCTCAGCATAATGCCCTCCAAGTTCATGTATGCTGTGAGATTTTTTACAGATACATCACTGTTCTTTATTGTTGCATGATATTCCATTGTCTGTATGTACCACAGTTTATCCATTCATCCATTGATGGGTACTTAGGTTGTTTCTATTTTTTTGCTATTGTGAAAAGTGCTGCAATGTACATGGTTGTGCATATGTCTATTCGTGTCACGGCTTTTATTTCTTTGGGGTATATACCCGGGAATAAGATTTCTGGATCATATGATATTTCTATTTCTAGTTTTTTAAGGAAGCACCACACCGTTTTCCATGTGGTTGTACCATTTTACACTTGCACCAGCAGTGTATAAGAGTTCCAGTCTTCCCACCACCTAACCAGCATTTGTCGTTTTCTGTTGTTTTGATTAGTGCCATAATTGTCGGGGTGAGATGGTATCTCATTGTAGTTTTGATTTGCATCGGTCTAGTGGCTAATAGAGTGAGTATTTCTTTATGTGTTTGTTTGCCCCCTGAATGTCTCCTTTGGTGAAGTGCCTAGATTGGCAAATTTTATTTCATGTATTTATGTATATGGAGCCCTGGTGGCACAGTGGTTAAGAGCTCACTTGCTAATCAAAAGGTCAGCTGCTCAAATACACCACCCTCTCCTTGGAAGCCCTATGGAGCAATTCTACCCTGTCCTGTAGGGTCGCTATGAGTCAGAATCAACTCGATGGCAACAGGTTGGTTGGTTGGTATGTATGTATGCATGTATATATATAGAGAGAGACAGAGAGAGTGAGAGAGAGAGAATCAGTCTCTGGGTGGTACAAATGGTTAACACACTTGGTTGCTAACCAGAAGGTTGACAGTTCGAATCCACCCAGAGGTGCTTCCGAAGAAGGGCCTGGCAAGCTACTTCTGAAAGATCACCACCATGAAAATACTCTGACACACATGATGTCACCATGAATCAGAGTCGACTTGATAGCAGCTGGATTTATATATATATATATTTATATATATAAATAAAAAAGAAATAGCTGAGTCATAGCATACACATCTTCAACTTTACCAGGTGTTCCCAAAGTGGTTGTGCAAATTTGCACTCTCACCAGCAATGAGGAACAGTTTCCATTTCCCCATCTCTTCACCAATACTTGGGTTTATTAGATTTATTAATTTTCCGTATCCGATGGGTAGAAAATAGTTTCATTTTTTATTTCCATAATTACTAGTGAGGCTGAGCATTTTTATATGTTTATTGACCACTGGGATTTCTTCCTATATGAGTTGTCTATGTATATCTATTTTTGGATATCCATTATTGCCCATTTTTATTTTGCTATTTTCTTATTGAGTTATTAAAAAAAAACATTGCCATTGTGTTGATTCCAACTCATGGTGACCCCGCATGCTACAGAGTAGAATAACTTCATAGGGTTTTCTAGGCCGTAATGTAAGCAAAAGCAGATTGCCAGGCCTTTTCTGAATGCTAATCCTTGGTGAGTTGTAATTCTCTCGGACTCACTTTTGTTTATGACATCTTTTGTAGTAATATTTTAATGTAATATAATTAAGCAATATTTTCATTTAATGTTTTAATATAATTAGGCATTTTAATGTAAAATAATTAAGCAATATTTTTCTCTATGGTTTATAATTTTTGTTTCTTGTTTTAAAAGCCTTTCCCTATGCCAGCATGCTAAGAGACAACACTGTTTTATTCTAGAAGTTTCATAGTTTAGCTTCTCACATATAGATCTTTATTCTGTTAGGAATTTATTTTATTTATGGTGTAAGATAGGGATATACTTTTTACTTTTTACATGGAGAACCAATTTTCCTGTCATTGTTTATTGAATAGTCATTTCTCTGCTCATTTTTACTGCCACTCTGTCATACGTGGTGCAAATGCAGCCCTAGTGGCACAGTGATTAAGAGCTACAGTGAGCTACAGCTGCTCACCCAAAGGTCGGCAGTTTAAATCCACCAGCTGCTGTTTGGAAACCCTGTGGGGCAGTTCTGTTCTGTCCAGTAGAGTCACTATGAGTTGGAATCGAATCGATGGCAATGGGTTTTTACGAATCTGTTATACACTAAGTTCTCATAAAATCTGGAACTTTTTCTCTCTCTGTTTTATTTCATAGTTTTATTTGTTCTTTCCCTATGCAAAAACCACACTATTTTAATAGTGCTGATGGCTGGTAGGGCAAATACTCCCTCTTATTGTTGTATTGCTGCTGTAACTGTATATTTTTTTTAAACTATATTCTCTGAATTGTTTCTGGTGTTTGAAGTTACTGCTGATTTTGTATATTGATCTTGAATCTTTCAGTCATATTGAGTGTTTTTTTTAGCTCTAATAGTGTGTTTTCAGGTTTCTTTGGATTCTGTGTATAAGTCAATTATATCATCTGTGAACAATCACAATTTTAGTTATTCCTTTTTAACACTTTTGCTTTTTATTTTGTTTTCCTTGTATTAACAGTTCTAGCCAGGACTTCAGATGCAGTAATAGCAAAAATCCTGAATTTAAAGAGAATGCTTCTAATGTTTTATCATTAAACATGATGCTTGTTTTAGGTTTTTAGTGAACACCTTTCATCAGGTTAAGGAAGTTCTCTTTAATTCTTAAATTACTGATTTTTTAAAAATTATTATTAATGTGTGTTGGGTTTTTTTTCATACTTTTTCTGACTCCATTATTATATAGTTTTTGTACTAACATATTATTGCTGAAAATATTGTAACTAGATGTTCTAATGTTAAACCATTCTTTTTTTTTATTGTTGTAGTTTAAGTGAAAGTTTACCATTCAAGTTGGTCTGTCATACAAAAATTTATACACACATTGTTATGTGACCCTAATTGCTCTCCCTGTACTGTGACAGCACACTCTTCCTTTCCACCCCTGATTTCCCGTGTCCATTCAATCAGCTCCTAGCCCTCTCTGCCGTCTCATCTCACCTCCGGACAGAAACTGCCCGTTTAGTCTCATGTATCTCCTTGAGCTAAGAAGCACACTCTTCACGAGTATCATTTTATGTCCCACAGTCTAGTCCAATCTTTGTCTGAAGAATTAGCCTCGGGAATTGTTTTAGTTCTAGGCTGGCAGAGAGTCCAGGGTCCATGCTTTCTGGGTTTCCTCCAGTCTCAGTCAGACCATTAAGTCTGGTCTTTTTACTATAGTTTGAGTTCTGTACCCCAGCTTTCTCCTGCTCCATCTGGGACTCTCTACTGTGTTCCCTGTCGGGGTGGTCATTGGTGGTAGCCAAGCACCATCTAGTTCTTCTGGTCTCAGGCTGATGGAGTCTCTGGTTTATGTGGCCCTTTCTGTCTCTTGGGCTAATACTTTCCTTGTGACTTTGGTGTTTTTCATTCTCCTTTACTCCAGGTGAGTTGGGACCAATTGATGCATCTTAGATGGGCGCTTGCAATCTTTTAAGACCCTAGATGCCACTCACCAAAGTAGGATGCAGAACATTTTCTAAATAAGCTTTGTTATGCCAATTGACCTAGATGTCCCCTGAAAGCGTAGTCCACAGACCCTCGCCCCTGCTACTGTGTCACTCAAAGTGTTTGATTGTATTCAGGAAACTTCATAGCTTTGGTTTAGTCGAGTTGTGCTGACTTCCGCTGTAGTGTGTGCTGTCCTTTCCTTCACCTAAGATAATTCTTGTCTACTATCTAGTTAGTGAATAACCCTCACCCTCCCTCCCCACCCTCGTAACCATCAAAGAATGTTTTCTTCTGTGTTTAAACCTTTTCTTGATTTCTTATAAAAGTGGTCTTATACAATATTTGTCCTTTTGTGATTGACCAAGTTCACTCAGCATAATGCCCTCCAGATTCCTCCATGTTATAAGATGTTTCACGGCTTCATCGGCCATTCTTCATTGTTGCATAGTATTCCATTGTGTGACTATACCATAATTTGTTTATCCATTTGTCCGTTGATGGGCATCTAGGTTGTTTCCATCTTTTTGCTTTCGTGAGCAATGCTACAATGAACATGGGTATGCATATATCTATTCGTGTGATGGCTCTTATTTCTCTAGGATATATTCCAAGGAGTGGGATTGCTGGATCGTGTTTATTTCTATTTCTAGCTTTTTAAGGAAGCACCAAATTGATTTCCAAAGTGGTTTACCATTTTACATTCCCACCATCAGTATATACGTGTTCCAGTCTCTCCACAACCTCTCCAGCATTTATTATTTTGTGTGTTTTGGATTAATGCTAGCCTTGTTGGGGTGAGATGATATCTTATTGTAGCTTTTTTTTTTTTTATTGTTGTAATTAAATGAAGTTTACAAGTTAACCTCCCATACAGAAATTTTTTTTTTTTACATACATTGTTATGTGACCCCAACCGCTCACCCCATTCTGCAACAGCACACTCCTCCCCTCTGCCCCTGATTCCCCATGAACATTCAACCAGCTCCTAACTCTTTCTGCCTTCCCATCTCACCTCTGGACAGAAGCTGCCCCTTTGGTCTCTTGTGTCTACTTGACTAAGAGGCACATTCTTCACAAGTATCACTTTATGTACCACAGTCCAGTCCAATCCCTGTCTGAAGAGTTGGCCTCGGAAATTGTTTTAGTTCTGGGGTGATAGAGAGTCCAGGGGCCATACCTTCCAGGGCACCTCTTTGATCTTCATTTCGCTAATGGCAAATGATCCTCAGCATTTCTTCATGCATCTGTTAGCCACCTGAATGTCTTCTTTGGCGAAGTGTCTGTTCATATCCTTTGCCCATTTTTTAACTGGATTATTTGTCTTTTTGTTGCTGAGGTTTTGCAGTATCTTGTAGATTATAGAGATTAGATGCTGATCGGATTTGTCATAGCCAAAATTTTTTTCCCAGTCTGTAGGTTGTTTTGACTCTTTTGGTGAAGTCTTTTGATGAACATAAGTGTTTGATTTTTAGGAGCTCCCAGTTATCTAGTCTCTCTTCTGATGCTTGTGCATTGTTACCTGTGGTTTGTATTCTGTTCATGCCATGTATTAGGGCTCCTAGCATTGTCCCTATTCTTTCTTCCATGATCTTTATAGTTTTCGATTTGTTATTTAGGTCTTTGATCCATTTTGAGTTAGTATTTGTGCATAGTGTGAAGTATGGGTCTTGTTTCAGTTTTTTTCAGAGGGATATCCAGTTAATGCCAGCACCATTTATTAAAGAGACTGTCTTTTCCCCAGTTAATGGACTCTGGGCATTTGTCAAATATCAGCTGCTTATAGGTGGATGAATTTATGTCTGGATTCTCAATTATGTTCCGTTGGTCTATGTATCTGTTGTTGTACCAGTACCAGGCTGTTTTGACTACTGTGGTGGTATAAAGGTTTCTAAAATCAGGTAGTGTGAGGCTTCCCGCTTTGTTCTTCTTCTTGAGTAATGCTTTACTTATCGGGGGCCCCTTCCCTTTCTGTATGAAGTTGGTGATTTGTTTCTCCATCTCGTTAAAAAATGCCAGTGGAATTTGGATCAGGATTGCATTGTATCTGTAGATCGCTTTGGGTAGAATTGACATTTTCACAATGTTGAGTCTTCCTATCCATGAGCGAGTATGTTTTTCCACTTATGCAGGTCTGTTTTGGTTTCTTGCGGTAGTGTCTTGTAGTTTTCGTTGTATAGGTCTTTTATGTCTCTGGTTAGATTTATTCCTAAGTATTTCATCTTCTTGGGGGCTATTGTAAATGGTATTGATTTGGTGATTTCCTCTTCGAAGTTCTCTGTTGGTGTAGAGGAATCCAACTGATTTTTGTATGTTTATCTTGTATCCTGATACTTTGCTGAAATCTTCAATTAGTTCCAGTAGTTTTCTTTTGGATTCTTTGGGGTTTTAAGACAGTATCATCTGCAAATAGAGATACTTTTAGTTCTTCCCTACCAATTTGGATGCCCTTTTTTTGTTTTTCTAGCCTAATTGCTCTGGCTAAGACCTCCAACGCAATGTTGAATAATGTTAAACCATTCTTGCATCCCTTGTGTGGTTAATTGCTTCCAGGAACAACTACCTCCTTTGCCATGAGACCAGAAGAACTAGACGGTGCCCAGCTACCATTATTGAACTTTTTGATCAAAGAGTCTATAGAAAAATCCTGATTAAAAAGGGGAAAATACAGAACAGAATCACAAATTCTCATAGACTCCAGACTTCCTGGAGCCATGAAATTTGGATGAACCCTTGAAACTATTGCCCTGAGATAATGTTTAAACCTTAAACCAAAAATATCACCTGAAGTCTTATTAAAACCAAACAATAGTTTAGCTTAACTAGTAAAGATACCTGCCTTGAGCATTGTGCTCTGTTAAGATCTATCTATATGGGGTCAGATTGACAACAGCAACTCAAAAGATTAGATAGGAACCTTAGGGGGCAGTGACTTTATCTTAATGGGAGAGAAACGGTTTGGAAAAGGAGGGTAAGAATGGTTATACAACTTGAAGAATATAATCAGTGTCACTGAATTATATGTGTAGAAATTGTTGAATTGGTGTATGTTCTGCTGTGTATATTCTCAACAACAATAACAAAAAATATAATAAATTATTATTTTTTTAAAAAATCCTTGCATCCTGAGATAAACCCTTTTTAGTTATGATTTTTTTTTCATAAATTGGCAAGTTTGCTTTGCTAGTATTTTATTTAGGAATTTTCCTTTAAATTTTAAGTTCTTATACTTATTTGTCTAATTCTAGGTTAATACTAGCCTTATAAAAGTTAGTCAATATTGCAATATTTAATTTAACCCACAATACATCATAAGTATGAGAGAGAATTCAATTACAGTTGTTAGTTGGTATTGAGTCAGTGCTGACTCATGGTGACCTTATCTGTATCAAAACAAAATGTTACCCAGTCATGCACCATCTTTATGATTGTTGGTATGTTTGCCTTCCAATGTAGAGGGCTCAGCTTCCAGCACTATGTCAGACAATATTCTGTTGTGATCCATAGGGTTTTCATTGGCTAATTTTTTCAGAAGTAGTCTTCTTAGTCTGCTTTAATTTGGAAGCTCCACTAAAACCTGTCCACCATGGGTAACCCTGCTGACATTTGAAATACTGGTGGCATATTTTCCAGCATCATAGCAATACACAAGCCACCATACTACAACAAACTAAGACACAGGTGGTGGTATAGTTGTAGTACACCTATAATCAGTTATAGTATTTCTCACAAGAATTTCTTATAATATCCTCTGCCTTAATTGTTGAATAACCTTCAAGATTAGCATATTCACTTAGTTGATGTTGCTAGAAGTTCTGTTATGAATTTGTATTATAGCTTCTTCATAGTCAAGTTTCTAAATATCCGTGTAAAGAGCAATAAGACCCATTGGTAATAAATAGGATCACAACACTAGAAATCAGGATCTTAGACATTCTGTTCTTTAACATAGTCTGGGTTCCAGAAGTCATCAGCTGATTCTTCAAGACATTTTTAGAGAAATACCTTGGTTCGCTGATTTCAGTTGATATTATTATTTCACTTGGTCCCAATTGTACCAGTTTGTCTGAAACAAAATAAAGTTAAGGAGTTAAGCACAATTGGTACCATTACCAAGACTTTGTGTCAAAAATAAATGCCTTCGAGCAGGATCTCTGCCCAGTGATTGCTGTCATTCAGGTTGTTGGATGGGGCAAGATGCTATCATATTTAACCTCATACAAATTTATTTTTTTAACATGTTCTTTGATGAGGCTACCACAGGTTGCTCCACAATTATGACTCTTTAAAACACATTCTAAGTTAGAATTTGGCTTAAAATTGCTACTGCCTGGAATTTTTCATTCCTTCATAGAGACTCTCCCTTAGAGACTTTCCAGAGGGTTTCCATACTTCCACAATTAAAATTAATAGAAGATAAATTCATTACAGTACTTTAAAAAACTGACCTTGTTTTTAAACATCAGGTATCCTGGTGAAATAAGAAAAGTCTAAATGTATGCTTGATATAATCCTTTTCAGATATTGCAGGAACGGTTTGGTGTTGTCACCCAACTCAATATAAATCTAAGCATTAACCAAAACCAAACCAAACCAGTTGCCACTGAGTGGACTCCGAGTCATGGCAACCTCATGTGCGCAGAGTAGACTGCTCCATAGGGTTTTCAAGACTGTAGTCTTTCAGCAGCAGATTGCCAGACCTGTCTTTCAAAGCACTTCTGGGTGGGCTCAAACTGCCAGCTTTTTGGTTAGTAGTCAGGTGCTTTAGCAAATAAAGAACATCCAGCCTTTCTGTGGAGAATAAATTTTCTGTTATCTTTTTATTCCTCACAAGGCAACTGTCACTGTTCTGCTTTGTCACTTAGTTGAAAAGCCATTCCATAGGACAAACCATTCCATAGGACAGGCCTTAGCAGAATGAGAGTCCTCTCCAGGATGGGAAAGTTACTGACACAGAGGCCATGCCAGAGCTTTTCCAGGAACACACGCCGCCTTGCCTCACATCGCTGCTGTTTGAAACAAAATGTCAGCTGATACCAATTGCTGACTTGTCAAGAGTAGTATCATTTATGAAACCATTGTAGGAGTTAGAACGCAGAGGTTGGCCAGTTAACATCTCCAAGAAGAAAGGGATTGTGACTCTTGTTTACCATCGTACCCCCAAGTTCTGGCAGAGTACCTGGCTTGCCTAGTGAATGAATGAAGCCATTTCTACCTGTATGTATCTTATACTTCTTTTTTTATCATAACACTCTTGAATAGAGTCTCTTAAAGATATATTACTATGTTTACAATAGGGGAATCTTTTGTCTGTATTGAATACCAATGCTTTCCCCATTTCAGATGCCAATTCACATTCTACCAACTTCACTGAAAGTTTTATATTAGCAGCCTCCCCTGGCCCATCTCCTTTAGCTTAAAAAAGTACCCAATTAACTGAATAGGATCCCAAATTGGCCAGTCTTTTTAGATGTGTGGGGGTTATCTTTTAAGATTATCAAATCAAAGCATACTTTTTTTTAGAAAATCGTAAAGAAGAGAACATTAGTACCCATGAACTTACCCTCAGACACAGCCGCTCTTAATATTTGGTGCATATTCATCAAATAGGCAGACTCACCCACAAGCTAATGAAGCCAGCATCCAGGTCCCTCGAAATAAATATTCACTTCATACCTAATTTACTTTTCTAACTTTGCATTCTTTTTCTTAAAGAGGATCCTCAAAATTTTATAAGCTTCAGGCCCCACAAATCCTGGGTCCATCCATCACTGCCATCAAGTTGATTGATTAATTGATTTTTAGGAATCTAAATACTTCCTATTTTATAACATGCTTTTTCACCTAACAAAGTAGAGCATTTTCCTCACCTTCACATTCTTTTAGATTCCTTTTTAATAACAGTGTAGTGTTCCAGTGATTGGATGTACCTTAGTTTATTAAATCAATTTCCAATTGTTGGCCGTTTCTCCCCTCCCCCGTATTATTTTTACAAATGATGCTTTATTGAGCAACCTGGGAAATAAATGTTTGTGAATACATATGTAGAAGTGGAATTACTGGCTCAAACCGTATGTTCATTTTGGAGACTTTTGACACATATTGACAAATAACTTTCTCAACAGTGGTATGTGAGAGTACTCATCTTCCCCAATCTTGTCAGCATTGTTTATTTTATTGTAAAAATCTTTGCCAGTTTCATAGGTGTACCTTATTATTTTAATTTCCTTATTTTTCTTACTAGTTAAGTTGACAACTGAGAGTTTTCCATCAGAAAGTACTATAAGTGCTCTTTATATATTTAAGACATTAGCCATTTAGCAAGGGTAACGCAAATACTGATTTCTTGAATAATTTGTAATTGGATTTGGAGAAACTGAGGAACTTATGTTGTTTTAAAGCGTCGATGTCATCTGCCCATGGAGGATGCCCTTTAGGGAAAATTTTTTGTCATTCCAGAAGGCAATGCTACATCATATTAACTGTCCACATTGCAGGAAAAATTGAAATCAATTCAACAAAAAGGTATTTGAGCATTCTACTATATAGACACTCTACAGTATGTTATCATCTGATGAGAAAAACTGACGTATACAACTAACCGTAATGCAGAATTAAAAGCCATGCTTGTAATTTCAATAAAACATAATGTGGAAATAATGAGAATATTCATGCATTGTGAAGAATGCAGTCAATATCAATGAACAACTTGTGTAGAAATTGTTGAATGGGAACCTAAACTGCTGGGTAAATCTTCACTGAAAACACAATAAAATATTAAAAACACACACGCACACAAGGTGAGCTCTTGGTGAGAATAAGTAATTCCTCAATTCCTAATGGAGAAGTGATGGGGGATGGTGGGGGAAGATTACTCAGAGAAGGTAATGTTTGTGTCAAGCAAAGCAGTGGTGGCAAGGCTGTTGCAAGCCCGTGACACATCAGGTGGCATGAAAGTGTGCAGTATGTTCACAGAGCAGGAAGATGCCCAACATAACTACGGTGTCCTAGGAATATAAGATAAATCATCAAGTGAATTCTGACTCATGGTGACCCCCTGTGTTAACAGAGTAGAACTGAGTTTTATGGCATTTTCTGGGCTGTAAGTAAATCATCAGACCTTTCCTCCTTGGTGTCACTGGGTGGTTCGAACCACCAACCTTTCAGTTAGTAGCTGAGAGTAAGCTATTTGCAGCACCCAGGGACCTAGGAATGTAGGATAAATGTGGGTAATAAGGTAAGAATACAAGGTTAAGGTCACACTGTGAAAATCTCTGAATACTGTATTAGGATAAAGAATATTTTAAAAGATGTCCTACATTCTGAAACTGATTCTGAGATTCAAATATTATAAAGATGTGTAGCCCAAGTATGACCTGCCAAATGCACTTTATGCACTTTTTTGTGGGGGTAAAGGGAGATAAAATGTGATTAAGAATTCGTAGTTGAAGACTGAATCCAGTAGAACTAGATAGTGCCTGGCTACCACCACCGACTGCTCTGATAGGGATCATGATAGAGGGTCCTGGAAAGAGCTGGACAAAAATGTAGAAAAAAATTCTAACTCACAAAAAAAGACCAGACTTACTGGCCTCACAGAGACTGGAGAAATCTGAGAGTATGGCCCCCAAGCACACTTTAAGCTCAGTACTGAAGTCACTCCTGAGGTTCACCCTTCAGCCAAAGACTGGACAGACCCATAAAACAAAACAAGCCTAAATGAGCACACCAGCCCAGGGGCAAAGATGAGAAGGCAGGAGGGGACAGGAAAGCTGGTAATGCGGAACCCAAGGTTGAGAAGCGGTGAGTGTTGACATGTTGTGGGGTTGACAACCAATGTCACAAAACAATACGTGTATTAATTGTTTAATGAGTAACTAATTTGTTCTATAAACCTTCATCTAAAGTACAATTTAAAAAAAAAAAAAAGAGTTCATGCTTGAAATCCACATTGATTTTGCAAAGCCTTGCAGTGGAAGAACTCTTAAGTGTGGCAGGTTCTCAGAACTTCAAGTGCTGTGAAGTTCATTTCAACACTCTGTTGCTGCTTTCACAGCTCTGTGCCCTTTTCTGTTTGTTATACTGCAGCATGTGGATTGTTTCTAAGCATGTGTCAGCATCTCCTTCCATTGAATTAAGGACAGGAATCTCTTTCTGAGCTGTCCCCATCATGCTTTAACATATTTAAGCAGAAGGTCAGGCTGAAAGTGAAGACAGCTAAGATAGTCTTGAGAGGATTATTGGAGGAGATGGACATGGCTAAACACAAAATTTCAGAGGCAGTATGCCTCAAGTGAGAGACCTTGGTTCTCCAGAATTGAATATAAATCCTCCTTAAGCCATTTGCTAGCTTTAGACAAGTCACTTGGACCTTCTGAGCTTCGGTTCCTTATCTGTGAAAACAAAAGCAAAAAAACCCCATTGTCGATTCTGACTCATGTGCTGCAGTAACAAACTAAACACTGGTGGTTTAAACCCACCCAGCAGTGCCACAAAAGAAAGTCCTGGCAATCTGCTTCCATAAAGATTATGGCCAAGAAAACCTTAAGAAGCAGTTCTACTCTGTGAGATATGGTATTGCCTTATCTGTGAAATGGGCAATATACCTACCTAATAAGAGCTGCTGTGCTGATTAAATGAAATGCATACCGTTTCTGACACATAGCAGGCATCCTGTAAGTGCATTTCTCTTGCCCGCTTCCCTTCTTTAGAAAAAGGGAGTTTAGACTCCAGAGTCCATCTGATTTCCTTTGTGATCAGGGGCAGCCAGCACTAACTCTGAGCGAGGGCGTGTTTTCCAGAGCACACAGTATCTCTAGAAACCATGTTGGTTTTGGTTCATCACTATGCCAATAAAACACCATCATAAATTAAGAGAATTCCTTGTGAGTTTAAGCATTTCAAAATACCTTTCTGGAATTGAGAATGCCATCTGAATCGGCCGTTCTTCTCTGTTTGTAGAGGACTCTTTCTCCTAAATTTTCACTCAATGTGACTGGATGTGTGTACCCACCAGGCCGCTGCACCAGCCAGACACTGAGGTAACAGTAGTTTAGGGCCCAATTTCTTATTTTTACTCCAGAGCACACCCACGTAGAGTATGCAGATGAGAGAATGAAAACCAGGCCCTTTGGGGAGCAAGGTGGTGATATTTGACTGTCATGAGGCTATAAGTGGCCCGTCTTCAGCAGCCTCGGTGGGGCCTGGTATGGCTTAGACCTTGAGAGTGGTTTTGACCTTTTGATATAGCATTAGCAATCACAGGGAGAGTCACCACACCTCCTTTTTGAGGCCAAAGCATCACAGTGTCTGTGATTGTACAGGCTTGTAAGGTTTTTCTGCACTCTGGTGAATAACATGTAACAGCATGGAAGTTCTGGAAAACTAGCTCGCTGAAGAAGCTGAGGGTCAAAGCTGTGACAGGTATAGAGCAGAAACTGGGCTGGAGTCCTTGGGTGGTAGAAATGGTTAACGCACTTGGCTGCTAACCAAAAGGTTAGAGGTTCAAGTCCACCCAGAGGTACCTCAGAAGAAAGACTTAGTGATCTACTTCCAAAAAATCAGACATTGAAAACCCTATCACCACAGTTCTACACTGACACACATGGGGTCGTTGTAAGTTGGAATCGACTTGGCTTCAACTGGTTCATGCCAGATGCAAAAGGACCACTTTAGTCAAGGAAACAGGGACTTCAGAATGTATTTCTAACGTGTATACAAACCATGTACGAGGTTAGTTAGATGTTACATCATGTAGCAAACGCTCTTATACCTCAGATAGACCCAAAAATGAGGCATTGCTTTCTGATGACGAATCATTCATTCATTTATTCCTTCCTTCAACAAATATTTATTGAGATCCTACCAAGTAACAAGTACTACTATAAGTAGTAAGGATACAGTAGTGAACAATAACAACAAACGTTAAAAAAAAAAAAACTCTGACCTCATGAAGGTTAAATTCCAGTGGAGAGACAATAAACCATGTAAATAATTAAAATATGAATTATACTATAGAGTGAAAAATGCTAAGGCACAAGACTAAAGCTAGAGAGAGAAAATATTAGGAGATGGGTGCTGAAATTTTAGAGAAGGGGACCAGGGAAGGTCTCACTGAAAAGCTGACCTCAGTAAAACCTGAAGAGTAGAGGAACTAGCCAGATGAACATTCAGAAAAGAGCTTCCAGAAAGAGGACAAGCAAGTGCAAAGCTTGAGGCTAGCATGAGCCTAACGTGCTGAAGAACCACAAGGAAACAGCTGACCTGGGTGTCTCGAGCAGAAGTGAAGAGGGGATTTCTGTTTTTAATTAAGAGATTTTTTAATTGTTGTAAAAATATATATAACACATTTGCCAGTCCAACATTTTTCAGGTGTATGACTTAGCGATATCAGTTACATTAATCACATTGTGCAACAATTATCCATAATCGATGCCAAATTTCCTATCACCATGAACAGAAGCTCACTGCTTCTAACTGAGGGAATTTTTTTAAAAAAGTCAGATTATATCCAGGGCTAGCAAGGTGGTGTGAGAAGGGGCACTCTTAAAATTTAGTGATAGGAATAAATGGATACAAGATTCAGAAGGGCAATTTGGCAATAAAAAACAAACTCGTTGCTGTCAAGTCAATCACAACTCATAGCGACCCTGTAAGACGGAGTAGAAATCCCCATAGGGTTTCCAAGGAGCGGCTGGTGGATTCGAACTGCCAACCTTTTCGTTAGGAGCTGAGCTCTTAACCACTACGCTACCAGGGCTCCACAATTTGGTAGTAGGTATTAATATTTTAAATGTGTTTATTCATAAACCCAGTGTTCCACTGTTAGAATTTTTCTCTATAAAAAT
The DNA here is from genome assembly GCF_000243295.1 of Trichechus manatus latirostris. NCBI lineage: Eukaryota > Metazoa > Chordata > Mammalia > Sirenia > Trichechidae > Trichechus > Trichechus manatus. Next base: position 3,645,281 of record NW_004444011.1, on the reverse strand, counting down.
ACTCACACAGGAGTGCAAAGATATGTGAATACAAGATGTTGTTCATTGAAGTGTTGCTTGTAATAACAAAAACTTGAAAACAACCCAAATGCCTATCAATAACCCATACAGGGAAGTTGCACAACTGTTCAAAGAAATGAGGGTGGACTTCTGGGCAACATGGTGCTATAGTCAGAAGCGCCACGCCATCCTCTGCAGCAAAGATCAGAAAAACTAAATCAGAGTCACATGTCAATCCTGAAACCCTAAGCATCAAATGAAGAGATACAGAACTCAGCCAAGCACTGAATGGAATAAGAAACTGACCGAGAACAGAGAGTGAGGAGAGATACATGCAGAGGTCCCCTATCAGCTACCGAAGCACAGATCCGCCATCTTGGACTCCTATCGGAGATCAGCGAACAGGGGATATGAGAAAGCACCTTCACGGAGCTTCCAGCAGGAGACAGAACAACTGATAACTAGCAATATAGGCTTTCTCACCCCCCACCCTTCTTCACCCCCACTTAGCCTCCTCTGCTTCCTGCAGCCACAGTCTCTTCGCCGGGAAGCACCCAGCTTCACCTGGTGTCCCTTGGATTCCACCCGCCTGTACTGGCCGGCTCCCTGAGTGCCTTTTGTTGGCTGCTGGTGTTGCTTTTTTTTCCACTTCTTTAGATTGCTTCCTTACCTCTCACCACCTCCCCCTCCTTTCTCTCAAACACCTGGCTCCATGCGCCATGTTTGCTTCTTCCTGAAAGGCTGCGAAACACCGCATGACTGTGAAACTGCTTCCTGGCCCATGCTGCCACACTGGTGGGACCCCTAGGGCTTTTCTGTTTGTTTGTTTGCTCTGATTTGTTCTGCTTTGATTTGTTAGTTTGTTTTCTTTTTCTTTTCTTGGCTTGGGAGCCCCTTCTAGCTGAGCAGTACCACTTGGCTTGGAAGCTACTCCCTTACTCTGTGCAGACACACAGGGACATCCCTAGGGACATTTCTTTTTCTTGTTTTTTGTTTATTTCTTTGTTTTGTTTTCTTTCCTCTCTTATTCCCTTTTTGTCCTTCTTCATTTCCAGTTTCTTGATTTTTTTCATTTTTTTCTTTTGCCCTTTTTCTTTTTTTTCGTTTTTGTTTTTCCCCATTTTTCAGTCTCTCATCTCTCCACTCCAATAGCAAGCTCCCTTAGCGCTCTTTTTTGTTTGTTGTATATTATTGACTCCTGTTCCTTGCTCCTCTCTCTCATCTTTCTCATCCCCATCTTAGCTCCATACATCAGAATCTACCCCCTCCTTCCTGCCTACCTGCACCATGCGCTGAACATCACACTCCCAAGAAGCACAGGCACAGCCTACTGGAACCTGCCCTGCACTGATTCCCAGTCTGCACTGTCAGCCCTGGTACGTGCCACAAAAAACCTATCCGAGCAACTCCCCTTCAGCTGGACCTGCCCTGCTGTACCATACCTGAGTGACTGACCCTGCCTATTGGAGAAGGAGGTGAAAAGTATCGCGCCCACAGATGAGCAAACAACAAAGAATGCACAGCCCGCCTACTCAGACATAACCAAATAAAACAAAAAAACAGGACAAAACCAACAAATCTACAGTCAATAAACAAGGAAAATAACCAATGCCCTGAAGACAGCAGACAATAGCAAAACATATACAAAAACAGGACAGGATGGCTCCAGTAGGCATCCAAAATAAACATCAGATGACTTTTCAGTAGAAGAGGGACTAGAACTAACTGATAGGGAATTCAAATCTCTAATATTCAGAATTCTGCAAGAGTTGAAGCAAAAAGCAAACAAAAATGAGGAAGAAACAGACAAATTCATGGAAAATACAGATAAACACATGTAAGAATTCAAGAAAATAATACAGGAACAAAATGCTAAAATAAATTCACAACTAGAAATGATACAGAAACAACAATTAGAAATACAAAAGATAAACAACAAGATTTCAGAAATGGACAGTGTCATAGAAGGGCTGAGGAGCAGGCTTGAAACGATGGAAGATAGGATTAGTGACATTGAAGACAAACACTTGGCTACAACTCTGTTTGAGGAAAAATCAGAAAAAGAACAAAAAAAATGAAGAAACCCTGAGAATTATTTGGGATATAATCAAAAGCAAAAATCTGCAAGTGATTAGAGTTCCAGAACAGGGAGAGAAAACAGAAAACACATAGAGGATCATTGAAGAATTGCTGACCGAAAACTTCCCAATATCATGAAAGATGAAAAGCTGACCATCCAAGAAGCTCAATAAATCCCATATAGGATAGACCCCAAAAGAAAATCACCATGGCATATCATAATCACACTTGCTAAAACCAAAGACAAACAAAGAATCCTGAGAGCAGCTCTAGAAAAACAAAAAGTCACATACAGAGGAGAAACAAGAAGACAAAGCTCGGATTATTTGGCAGAACCCATGCAGGTAAGAAGGCAATGGGATGACATATATAAAACCTTGAAAGAAAAAAATTGTCAGCCAAGAATAATGTATCCTGCAAAACTTTCGTTCAAATATGATGGAGAAATTAGGTCATTTCCAGATAAACAGAAATTAAGGGACTGTGTAAAAATCAAACCAAACTTACAAGACTTATTAAAGGGAGTCCTTCGATCTGAGAACAAACAACATCAGACCACAGGCTGAATCTAGGACACAGGATTGTACTAGCCAGATACCAACCTAGGAAATGAGCTCTTAAGGACTATGCAAAACCAAAAGAATTACAACAGGGAACCAGAGAGGTTAATCTGTAAATGACAACAGCATCAGAACAATAAAAGAGGGAATAAACAGGTATAGAACCTTCTACTGGAGAGGAAGGCAAGGCGATACCAAGTAATAATAGACTGGTTCAAATCTAGGAAGATAAGGGTAAATTTCAAGGTAACCACAAAGAAAGTTAACAAACCTACTCATTAAAGAAGAAAAACATAAAGTCTCAGTAAAAACAAAACCTACAAAAACGAAATGAAAAAAAAATCCACAAATAAAAGTAACTCAGCAGAGGAGAGTAAGAGGAACAAAGAAAACATGAGCACCACAAAAAAAAGCACTACAAAATGCAGTCCGACTCCTAGGAATATATCCTAGAGAAATAAGAGCTGTCACACGAATAGACATATGTACACCCATATTCATTGCAGCACTGTTCAGAATAGCAAAAAGATGGAAACAACCTAGATGCCCATCAACAGATGAATGGATAAAGAAACTATGGTACATATACACAATGGAGTATTATGCAAAGATATAGAACAATGATGAATCTGTGAAGCATCTCATAACATGGATGAAACTGGAGGACATTATGCTGAGTGAAATAAGTCAATTACAAAAGGACAAATATTGTATGAGACCTCTACTGTAAAAACTCATGTAAAAGTTTACACACAAAAAGAAACAATCTTTGTTAGTTACAAGGGATGGGAGGGGTGGGGGGAAGCTAAATAGACAATAGATAAGTGGCAACTTTGGTGAAGCATAAGACAGTACACAATACTGGGGAAACTAGCACAACTTGTACAAGGAAAGGTCATGGAAGCTCCGCAGACACTTCCAAACTCCCTGAGGGACTGAATTGCTGGGCGGAGGGCTGTGGGGACCATGGTCTTGGGGAATATCTAGCTCAATAGGCATAACACAGTTTATAAAGACAATGTTCTACCTTCTACCTCAGTGAGTAGCATCTGGGGTCTTAAAAGCCTGTGAGCAGCCATCTAAGATATTCCACTGGTCTCACCCCTTTGGGAGCGGGAGAGAGTGAAGAGAACAGGATACAAGGAAAATATTAGTCCAAAGGACTAATGGGCCACAGCTACCAAGGCTTCCAGCAGACTGAGTCCAGTACAGCTAGATGGTGCCCGGCTACCACCACTGACTGCTCTCACTGGGATCACAATACAGGGTCCTGGACAGAGCTGGAAAAGGATGTAGAACAAAATTCTAACTCACAAAAAGAAGACCAGATTTACTGGCCGGACAGACCGGAGAAACCCTGAGTATGGCCCCCAGACACCCTTTTAGCTCAGTGGTGAAGTCATTCCTGAAGTTCAGCCTTCAGCCAGGGATTGGACAGCTTCATAAAACAAAACGGGACTAATGAGGCACAGCAGTCCAGGGACAAGGACTAGAAGGCTGGAGGGGACAGGAAAGCTGGTGATAGGGAACCCAAGATTCAGAAGGGACAATGTTGACATGTTGTGGGGTTGTTAACCCTTGTCATAGGGCAATATGTGTACTAACTGTTTAATGAGAAACTATTTGTTCTGCAAACCTTCATCTAAGGTACCAAAAAAAAAAATTATCTATCTGAGATCAAATTGACAACAGCAACTCAAAAGGTTTGATGGGAAGCCTAGGGGGTGGTGAATTGAAGATAATGGTGATGGAATAATTTGGAAAAGGATAGTGAGAATAGCAACACAACTGGAAGAATGTAATCGATGTCACTGAATTGTACACCTAGAAGCTTTTGAAATGGTGTAACTTTGGCTATGTATACTTTCACCAAAAAAAAGGTCCTCCAAGTTCCAGAAGGGAGAGTGTTGACATGTCATGGGGTTGTTAACCAATGTCATAAAACAATATGTGTACTGTAGTTTAATGAGAAACTATTTATTCTGTAAACCTTCATCTAAAGTACAATAAAAAAATGAAAAAAAAAAAGAAATGAGGGTGGTCTATGCTAATTATGGAAAGGTCTCTAAGCTATTTTATTAATAAGTTGAGTAGTTTTTTAAGGCCGCTTACATCTTCTTTCTCTCTTTAAAATTTTATTGCGGTGAAATATATATAACAAAAAAAAATTGCTATTTACCCTTTTAAAATTTTTTTTTCTGAGCTAAATTCTTTTTTTTATTACCAGTTAAATTTAAAAAATATATATATATTATGGTAAATACATGTGTAGCAAAACATTTGACATTTCAACAACATTCATATGTAGAATTCAGTGACATTAATTATGTTCATCATATTGTGCTACCATCACTATTATCTGTTTCCAAAAGTTTTACATCATCTCAAACAGAAACTCAGTACCCCTTCAGCAATAACTCCATTCCCTTCTCCTCCATTAATTAGTATGCACTAACAAACTTTTGTCTCTATGCATTTGTCTGTTCTAGATATTTCTTGTAACTAGGACCAATCAATATGTGGCCTTTTGTGTCTGACCTATTTCACTCAGCATATTTTCATTGACTTCCAGCTATGGATAATAAAGACTTAACTGTAGAGTCCCTGGATAGTGCAAATGGTTAATATGCTTGGCTGCTAACCAAAAGGCTGGGGTTTTAAATCCACCAAGAGGCACCTCAGAAGAGAGGCCTGAGATCTACTTCCGAAAAATCAGCCATTGAAAACAGTTGTACTCTGACACACATTAAGTCACCTTGAGTCAAAATCGACTCAGTGGCAACCAGTTACCCCTCCCTTCGACACATGCACACAAACACTTCCCTTTTTCCCATCCTCCCAACCATACTTGCATCATTCCTTTTAAATAATTAAAACATTATTTTGGCTATATAAACATTATTCAGAGTTGAACTCTATAGTATTATATGATTAAAATTCCTTTTCTGTGCAACTTTGTGATTTTATAAACTCAATAATTGCCTTTACTTTTCACTTGCTGATTTTTCTGTGGGTCTTTCAAACTCTCAGACAGAACTGAAACTATTCTCCCTATTCCGTCAGTTTCCTCCTATCTGTATCATTTTTTTTTTCTTGGAGATATCCCTCCTGAAGCTTTCTATTTACCTAATCCAATCTGAGGTTGTTCTCTAGACACCCTGCACAGCTGTCCTCCTGAATCTTCTGTATCATAATCCTAGAAATTCCATTTATTACTCTGTGGATTGGATCCCTTGTTTCCTGGCTCCTGTATCGTCGTCTTTCTTGTTTAAATTCTTGGTTTTTTTTTTTTTTTTTTTTTTTGTGAGACATGTCCCTCTAATAGCTTCCTGAGAAAGAGTGCATGGGAGGTACATTTGCATGCCTGGAAATATTTTTATCCTACACTCATTGTTTACGGATGGTTTGGATGGGTACAGACGTAGATCGAAAATATTTCCCCTTGGATTTTTTATGGCTTTGCTCTATTTTCTTTTGTTTTCTGGGATTGCTGTTGAAAAAGATAATGCCTTTCTGACTTCTGATCCTTTGCATGTGACTTTTATTTTTTTTAAACTTCTGGAAGCTTTTAGGCTCCTCTGTTTATCTCTTGCCATCTGAAATGTCTCCATGATGAGTCTGAGTGTTTGAGCATTTGATGAGCCTTTCAATCAGAAATCTCATGTCCTTTAGTTTGAGGAAAAATTTTCTTATAGTACATTTTGGAAAACTTCTCTCTTTTTCCTGATCACTTTTACTCAACTGTCCATTATTAGGTGTCTGGATGCTCTGAAATAATTCTTTAATTTTCTTATTGTTTCCCCCTTTTGTCTTTTATATCCCACTTTCTGAGAGATTTTATCAACATTTCGTCTCTTTCTACTGAATTTTTAATCCTCTTTCATGATCCTCAGAGCTCACTCTTGTTCTCCAAATGTTTCCCTCTTCCTGAACTGTCTCCTTACTTCTGAGTTTCTTTTTTTTTTTTTTGGTCTTTTCTTTTGTGTTAGAGGCATTTGTAAGATGTTTGTTAGCCCTGGGCAGTCTGGTAAAGCATGATTGAGGACTGCCACGCTAATTGGAGGCTTTCATACGTAGGTAGGGCTGCTTCTCTATGGGCTGGTCAGACAGGACCCGGACAGTTCACAGGGATCCCTCAGAAATCTGTTGATTTCATTTTAGTAGGTTAGTCAGTTTTCCTAGAGGAGACCCTCCATTCTCCTGACTGAGGTACAAAGCCTCTTTTCAGCATTTTGTCAAGAGGTACCTTACCCAACTCTCATCTGTGCCTCATAAACAGAATCAAGAGTTTGACCCCTTTTGTCTTCTATTGGGGTGGCCATGGGGAGTTGCTCGGCTGTGTAGGGTGGAAGGGGAGATACAGGTATCTTTGTTGTTGTTAGTTGCCATTGACTTAGCTCTGACTCATGGCGACTCCATGTGCAAAAGAATGAAATGCTGCCTGGACCTGCGCCATCTTCATTGGTATGCCAGAGACTATTGTTATGTTAAGTGTATTTTGAGTGCCTTCTAACTTGGGGAGCTCATCTTCCATCACTATATTGGACAATATTCTGTTGTGATTCATAAGGCTTTCCTTAGCTAATTTTTGGAAATAGATCACCAGGCCTTTCTTCCTAGCCTGTCAGTCTGGAAGCTCTGCTGAAATGTATCCACCATGGGTGACTCTGCTGGTATTTAAAATACTGCTGGCATAGCTTCCAGCATCATAGCAACACCCAAGCCACCACACTATTAACAAACTGACAGATGGGTGGTGGATGGGCATCTTACTGCTCCATAAAATAAAAAATAAAATTAAGTTCAATTAGTTCTCATGCTTTCAACTCACTCTGCATTCCTGCCTTCAGAAATATCTGGTGCCTATTTTCTGCTGTTCCCTGAAACTGCTTGTTTTATGTTGAGTTCTCCCCTTGAAGACTTAGGTAAAAGCAGCTTTCTCTTGTCAGCTATTGTTTCCTCTCCTATTCTCTTAATTCTTGGATTTATGCCTTTTTAATTCTTTATTGTCATTTTAATGAGGTTTATGAGGAAGTAGAGATAACTTTGTTATACAAATTGACATATTAAAGCAGAAGTCATATTCTCTTCCTCTTTTGATTGTTTCCTTCCCCAGTAGTAGTCCTTCCCCAGCAGATTCTCCTGAAAAGTAGGATGCAAACTAAATGTCAGAATCTTAGATACCTTGTTTCATTTATCTATTGCTGAATAACAAACGACCCCAACACATACTGACTTAAAACAGCCATAGTCATTTATTTCCTCACGATTCTGCAATTTGGGCAAGGTTTGGAGGGGACATCTCATTTCTGTTTCCCATGGCATCAGTTGGAGCAGCTCAGCTGGGGCTAGGGGATCCACTTCCAAGATGGCTCACTCACATGACTAGCAGATAGTTCTGGTTGTAGAATGGGCGTTTTGCTGCAACTGTCAGTCAGAGCTTGGGTTCTCCTCCATGTGGCTAAGTTGGACTCCTCAGAAGCTGGGATGCCAGGGAGCATCCCAAGACTAAGCTTGCCAAGAGGGCAAGCTCCAATTTACAGGCACTTTTCAAGCCTCCACTTACACCACACTTGCTAATGTCCCATTGCCCAAAGCAAGTCACATGACCAAGCCCAGACTCAGTGTGGGAAAAATCCACAGAAGGGCATGAATACCGAGAGGCATGGTTTTCTAGGGGCAACACAGTCCTTGGAACTCTAAAATTCTATGAGCCTATGTTCATGTTGGAACCCTGGTGGTGCAGTGGTTAAGAGCTCAGCTGCTAATCAAAAGGTAGGCAGTCGGAATCCACCAGCAGCTCCTTGAAAGCCCTATGGGGCAGTTCTACTCCGCTCTATAGGGTTGCTGGATTGGCAGTTCAAATGCACCAGCCACTTCATGGCAATGAGTTTGGGTGGTTTTTTTTGTTTGTTTTTTTTAATGTTCATGTTAAGCAGCCCTTGTGGCTCAGTGGTTAAGTGCTTGGCTGCTAACCAAAAAGATCAGCAGTTTGAACTTACCAGCCTCTCCACGGGAGAAAGATGTGGCAGTCTGCTTTCATAAAGATTATAGCCTTGGAAACTCTATAGGGCGGTTCTACTATAGGGTCGCTATGAGTCAGCAACAACTACACGGCAACAGGTTATGTTCGTGTTCTTCATTGTATAACTGATTTGTTCCATTTTGTTTCCAAAACTTTGGCATGTCAGAATTTTTTCTTGTAGATTATGGTATGAACATTCAATAAATATGCATTAGAGCCACAGAAATATTGTCAGCATTTTAACTTAAGATGTTTCTGAACGGACTATAAAGACTTAAGCTATATAGCTCACCCATTGCTGTAATGATTGTGTTAATGAAAGACATGGAAAAATCACCCTACAGGATCAGATTCCTAAATGTACCTTCCAAGGGAATTAAGTATTGTCTTTTGTTCTAGTCTACCAGAGGTTAGTTTCTTGCTTTTTTTGGTTTCTAAATAATTGAAAAGTAGCCTCTTTAGCACCTCCTGGACTCCAAAGAATAAAAGCAGGCACTAATGTGAAAACTAGATAGTGCATTCCTTGGAACTCCCAAGGAAGGGTTGAAGTGACTTAGCTTGTGCTGCTATCCGTGAGTCATGACCTGTGACTGATAACTGTGTTCCTTTTGCGCACAGGAGTTCTCTATCTTCAGTATGGAGATGAAACCAAGCAGCTCAGGATGCCGAATGAAATTACAAGTGCAGACACAATCCGTGCTCTCTTCGTAAGTGCCTTTCCACAGCAGCTCACCATGAAAATGCTGGAGTCTCCAAGTGTTGCCATTTACATCAAAGATGAAAGCAGAAATGTGTATTATGAATTAAATGATGTCAGGTGAGTTGTTAATGCCATTTTTTTATCCACTGTGTTGCATTGAGCATTGATGTAATTTGTGCAGAGTCCAAATTTCTCAATGTCCCAGTGAATAAAGTAGTTATTATCCTGACTGGCAGGCTTAGCTCATCCACGTGTGAATTCACTCCCCAGTTTTGTGCAATTCATTCGCAAGGTGCAGTTTATAAAGATGAGGATAGACTTCTCTGTAGATCTTTGAATGTTACATCTGATAAGAATGCTAGAAACCATCCCATCCACTGTTTTATCTAAAAGTTAGGGAAACTCAAGAGTTGGGAAACTTAAGAGTTTCCCAAGAGTTGGATAAGAGTTGGGAAACTAAGGCCCAAAAATGTGAAGAGACTCAATCAAGGTCATGAGATTTGAAGACTGTACTCAGGACTGGAACTTTCTCAGTTCTCTCTCAAGTGCTCTTTCTCTCACAGACAAAGCCTGTGGATTTTTTAGTAATGATTCTTGTGGCTATACTGTTCATACCTAACAAGTTAGAATGAAAGCAGTAGACTCTATGTTGTTATCCATAAGAAAAGAGGTTAAGAGACATTCACACTCATCATTGGTTTCTTAAATAATTGTCGTTTACCAAAAACATCTCACTTTCCTGGTGGGCTTTCTCCAGGGCCCCTAGTTGAATGCACTCTACAATGAGGCTAAGTGGGCTCATACTGTTGCAGATGGCATGGAAATGAATCATCTTTGTTAATGTAATGATGTTGTGTATAGAACAGAAAGGACCCATTTGATCTGTCCCAGCAAAACAACCTGAGAAACAGGACTTAAATTCACACAAATAAGCAGTCGCTACTATAGCCTAAATCCTGAAATTTTTCTAGTGACTAATTCAGCCTTTTCACTTATGTTATGAAACATTTGTGTTATGCAGAGCACAACAGTTAAAGAACTTACTCCAGACTGCACAGTCAGTTAGCTCCCAGGCTCAGCAACAAACCTGGTTCTCCATATTCTTAGTTGAGAACTCTTTAACTCTCTTGGAATGTTCCCTCATCCATGCATCTGGGTCAGAAATTGGGATTTCAGGGTTCCTGCTCCATAGGGACTTGTTTTTTCATGGTGGAATTAAAGGATACCACTTTTAAAAAATATGCCTCTAGTGCAAAATAAATGTAAACCAATAAATATCTAACAATTATCACAAATGACATATTTAGGCATGTGCTGAGGTGTATGAGTAATTTAGGGCCTTCAAATCTGACACATGCCCTTAGGTATAGGTGCTACACAACAGTCTGGCTTTTTACAAATGTGTTTAAATATTAATGGATATCAGAAAATTTTTTTTTGAAATAAATTATTAATCAAGCTGTCACCAAAAAAAAATTAAATTTGTAAGACATAAACTTAACTGTGAGATAATCATGTTATATTTAGAGTATGTTTACAGTAATATATAATACCACATAGTGTTTTTACATTGAAATGCTGTTTTACATTAATCATCTGTATTTCTGTTTTGCAGTTAGAGGAATTGAGGGATACAGTAACAATAAATAAGCATGAAACTGAACAAAGCCACTCTTGATTATGGAGCTCAAGGCTAAAGAGGTTATTATGAACAATCTGACCCCTCTGTCTTGAAGCCTGTGCAAGGATTTTAATATTATAATGAGTTACCATTTTCTAGAACACTCACACACCATAAAGTCAAATTATTTGAGTTTTACTACTGTGTCTTTTTTCCTGTTATTTAGTAGTGTTGTGACGTGGTCACAAAAAAATGAAAAGGGAGGACACGAAGGAGAAGGTCCCCAAAACTTCCAAACTTAGATGATGATCTGCCCTTAATGGAAATTCACTTGATAAAATAGATAAAAGAAACACTTGAGAGAAGAAGTTATCACTTTAAACACTAATAATTCTCAGTTAACGTAGTACTTAGATTTGTGTGGATGATCATCTTCTTGATATTTTAGCTGCACTATTGGTAGCCTGGTTTTCTTTTTTTAATCTCATTTAAAATGTTTAAGTGGAGGGAACATTGTAATTTGATGATGAATATAAAGTTTATGCTTAATGATCACATTTATGTTCTTTCTAAGGGATTATTCTATTTCTTTGTTTTTATGCATAAAATGTCTGAGTTGTATTTTTATTAGAATGGTAAAATAAATTCTAACTGCCAGCATTATATAAGAGCAACAATGACGAAAAGAATGTATCATGTAGGTTTTTACTGAAGACAATGGCTTCAGTCTTCAAAACCCAGAGACAAATTTCATTTCATATCCTTCCATGTTTTTGAAATGAGAGTATATTTGTTAAACATTTGGCTATTTCATCATTGTATTGTGTTCTGTATATTTCCTTTAGGGAAATGCCATAGAGAGTTCAGGTTGGAATTCTGTGTTGTAAATGTTGCCATGGCAAATACAATCTGGACTTATACTGTTGGTTTATCTAGGATGAACATGTTTCTAAATTGATCATAAACCAACATCATGTATTTTAAATATCTTTACAATCACAGTAAGTTTTTATCGTGGTTTAAATAAGGTTTTCAGTTTCTGCACATTGTCACAGTGAGATTGTTTTTCCCTAGGAAAGGCTAAGTTCTTTTAGTGAATCCCCACTTCTTTACCTTCTGTGAACTCTCCCTTTGTGTTAACCTAGACTTTTAATAACAAGGACTGCTCTCTTCCCCCTTAAGCAGACACTAACGAGTTACTTGAAACCTGGAGCAACAGTGCAAGATTGGACTAGTCGTTGCTTCAAAGCAATTACTGACAGATATTTAAAGGAAAGAAACAAGACTAGTCCAAGATTCCTCCACTTCATTTAAAACAGAACAAAACCCAGTAATCCTGGTGATTGAGATCAGCCCACTAAAAATGTGGCTGCACCTGGAGGAAAGGAATGTGGCCCCCTCCACACACTTCCCTGAGCGTGCTGCTGTGGGACTGAATGGCATCACACACAGTGTAGACAGGGCTGGGGGTGCATTTGGGTGGCCCTTCTGCAGATGAAAGGAGGAGAGGACTTCACATGCATTCATATGCTCTTAAATAGTTTTAAGGTAGGCTTCTGTCTTTTGCTGCATTATGACTCCTGGGCTTTAAGTGCTTGGGCTCAGGAGAGATGGGTGAGTAGAAGAATTTATCTACTGCTATTCCTTCTAAGGAGCCCTGGTGGCACAGTGGTTAAGCCCTCGGCTGCTAACCGACAGGTTGGCAGTTCGAACCCACCAGTCACTCCCCAGAAGAAATATGTAGCAGTCGGCTTGCATAGAGATTACAGCCTTGGAAACCCTATGGGGCAGTTCTACTCTGTCCTATAGGGTCACTATGAGTCAAAATCAACTTGATGGCATACAACAGCAACATTCCTCCCAAATACCCTATTCCTTCAGGAACTCAATTTGTAAAAAAGTATTTTTAAAAATCCACTACAAAAGAGAAAAAGGTATTGTAAAGATATTAGTTTTGATCTTTATCTTTTTTTTTGTCCTGGACTGCAGATACATTTTCTTTCCTTTACTGAACATGTTTGAAAGAAAAAAAAAGCATTTTTCTTTTGTTTGCATTAGTTAGACAGGCAGAAACCCAGGTGTTTGGGCAAAGTAAACAATTAAATATTTAAATATTAACTAAATCTCTTTGAACATTTTGTAAATATTGGAGCTTTATTGTTTTGGAAAGTGTTAGCTTTCCCTGCTCAGAATCTTGAAAGAAAGCTCACGCTACCTGATATTTATGGGCAGAGAACAATACTTAAAGGATAATATTTCCCTTGAGGAACAAAAAAAGAAAGGAAAAGCTCAAGTCATTTTTCTTATTTCCCTTATTTATTTTTGCCTATTCTATGATAGAAAAATTTTCTATCTGATTTACTGCAGACAGTGCTGAGTTGTCTGGTGATGTCTTTTGCCTGATTCTTAAGAGCAGGCAAAGGAAATGGCCAAAATCAGGCTCCTTTCATCTGCCATAGTTATTGATGTTTTTGATTCCAGGAACATTCAGGACAGATCTCTCCTTAAAGTGTACAACAAGGATCCCGCACATGCATTTAATCACATACCAAAAACTGTGAATGGCGACATGAGGGTAAGTGTTTGGGTTCTATTTTCAGCTGTGTTCTGTGGGCTACACCCTACACCCCTTTCTCTTGCAGGTGATGTAATTGTGCCTTGCCACTCACCTAGCCTGGTGATTCATTATTTGTTCCTTGTTAGAGAAATCAAATTTCCTGCTCATTTGGGGCACAGGGATTGAAAAAGACCCAGCACATCCTAATTTATCTCCAAGCATGGAGTTTAGTCATGTTCTCCTTCCCATAGGATCCTGAAAATTGTTACATAAAAGGGCCCCTCATCCTTGGTCCATAATACATTAACTTACTCAGAGGATCTCTTGCTGGTTTTTTTTTTTTTTTTTCTTTCTCAACTTAAAGCAAAACAAAACAAAAAAAGTTATGCAAAATTGCATGTAAAATCTATTCATGTGCTTACATTAGCTATTCGAAGTCTTAGCATCTTAATTAAATTACTCACTTGTAACACAGGACCATTTACTGTTGTGCTGTATTAAATATTATCAAATCTCTGAACTGTTTGGGGCATGGTACAAAAATCTGCATCATAAGGGAGGTGAGACTCTCTAGATTTGGATAATCTCAGGAGATTATCCCAGCATTCAAAGCACACAGGGTTGTTTTAGGAAAAACAAAAAAAAAGAACAGGGAAACTGAAAAGGCAGATATTAAACATTGCATTAATGCAGGTCCGGGATGACTTTCTAACTATAGTGCTACATTCCTCTGCAGTAAATGGGGGTGGGGGTGGGGGCGGGAATTGCTTCTCCAGCCGTACCAGCCAACAAATTTAGAAGATGATGTGCCATTTTATATCACCTTATCTCTGGATTAGCACACAGCTGGATGCTGGAGTTTAACTAGGGGGAAAAATGAACAGGCTGTATTGCCAAAGAAACTCAGGACACTGTTTAGTCCTAGAGTTACATTAGAGTTTCTAGAGATGAGGTTGTCTTTGCTTCGTAACAGGATGTATCATAGTTTCCTATTGCTGCTGTAACAAATTACCACCAATTTAGTGGCTTAAAAGAACACAAATTTACTGTCTTACAGTTCTGGAGGTTGGAGGTCCTAAATCAGTCTTCTTGTTGTTGTTGGTTGCTGTTGAGTTGATTCTGACTCATGGTGACCTTGTGTGTACAGAGTAGAACTGTTTCATAGGGTTTTTAAGGCTGTGACTTTTCAGAAATATATCTCCAGGCCTGTTTTCTGAGACGTCTCTGAGTGGGCTCGTACCACCAACCTTTTGGCTAGTAGTTGAGCGCTTAACCTTTTGCGCCACCCAGGGAATCAGTCTTACAGGGCTAAAATCCAGGTGTGAGCAGGACTGCATTTCTTTGTAGAAGCTCTAGGGGAGAATCTGTTCCCTTGTCTTTTCCAGCTTCTAGAGGCTGCCTGCATTCTTAGCTCATACCCCTCTTCCTCCATCTTCAAAACCAGCAGATTAGCTTCTCTCTGACCCTGTTTCCGTCTATATCTCTAACCCTCCCTTCTGCCTCCCTCTTCCACTTTTGAGACGCCTTGTGATTACAGTGAGCTCTTCCAGATAATCGAGGATAATCTCCCTATTTAATTTTTTTGTTTAATCTCCCTATTTTAAGTTCAGCTGATTAGCAACCTTAATTCCACCTGCTATTTTGATTCCCTTTGCCATATAATCTAACATATTCATAGGTTCTGAGCATTAGGATATGGACGTCTTAGGGAAGGGGATTCATTACTTTATCAACTACAAAGAGAATGTGAGCTAGGACCAGAAGGCCAGCAAGTCCAGTTGAAGGTGCTAGAAGAATTTGTATGAGATTCTGGATTGGAATATGAGTGATGACATTGTGGGATCACAGCCTAGATTTTTTGGAGGAAAAGGACTCTTACTTACTTAACTGCTGCTTTTTTATGTTGGAGAAATGATATGTGATTTGAAGTGAAGGCTATGTTGTTTGTTGCTTCAGAAAATCTAGGGTTTTGAAGGTTATTTTTAGCCAATTTAAAATGTAAACCAACACCATGTTAAGACAGACTGAGTCTTGCTAATAATGAAACATATACTAAATATTATGGGACCGTTTGCCTTTTATCACTTTGTTATCCTCTTTGTCAGTGACATTCTTTAGACTCTTTGCTTCCTCGGATAACTTTACTTTTTGATATGTCTAGCTTTGGAACTGGAGTTCCGTGGTGCTCAGAGTTCTGTTTCAGTTACGTAAAGCCATTCCCACACAGGCACCCCAGAATCGCCTCTGAAAATCTTGTTTATGGCTGGTGAGGACACCTGTTTTAACTCTTAAGCAAATGTAGTACCTACATAAGGACCAGCAGTGAGCACTGAGAGTATCAAATGTTAACCATGTGGACAAAGCCTGTTAGAATTCAGAACTTTTGCTGTGGGTTTCTGAAAACTTGTTCTGCTTTAACTTTTACATAAGACCTTAGTGATCACTTTCTGAGTTACCCACAGCCTACTTTAGACACCAGACTTTTGTGTAAGAAAATCAACTCTTGTCCCCTGATGAAGGGACAAGAAACGTTCACCATCCTAGCCAACAGAAAGGCTTTTATATTCCAGTGAAGACTACTTTGAAATGAAAAGTAGAAAATAGTTCAAAACCCAGCTAGGTGTAATCATGATGACAAGAGATATGTCTCCCCCACCTTTCCATGCAAATCTACCTACTGCCAAATCTAGTGTCTACTCACAGATTCCAAAAATTAAAATATGTGGAATTCCTTCACAATCACCTTTTGGCTCTGGCAGTTGGAATTCTCTCTTCTTCCTCAATGAATGGGTCTGCATTGCCATTAAAGGGAAGGGAGCTGTGTTGAGCCCTGCACAACCCCATTGCTCATAGTGAAGAACAGAAACAGAGAACAAAGCAAGGATCAACTGGAGCAGACTAATCCTAGCGGCACAATGGGTTCAGGGAAGCTCCATCCTCCCTTATGCTTGCAGTGTGAGCATGGCCGTGAAGGAATTTGACTATAACTATGCACATGAGTCCGTTACTGCAGCCCTGCACCTGATATCATTCCAGCTTCACTTGCAGCCTTCTGAGACAGCCTGGGACAGACCTCCCAGCGCCCACTCATTACCAATAAACATGCACACATGAAAACCACAGGTTGAATCAAGCGAAGGGTCAACAACAGCAATGCCCGAAGTTTGCATTGGCCTCCAAGACTTTCCTCAAACGATGAATTTAACATCCTGCCTTTGAAAGAAAAGAAAATGTAACACTGTATCTACAACAGTCAGTTCTCCAGGAGCAGTTTTATGATGGTGATGGTGTTACTCAGGAAGCAGGTTAGACTAAATGTACTCACTCTGACTGAGGTCACGGGCCTCGGAGCATGCATAGAATATTTGCTTGGCACGGAAAACAAGCGTCTAGTTTTTCCTTTAACATCTAGCTGAGCATTTTTGAGGTTAGTGTATCTAATGAGACTGGCAGTTCCCTGCTAGAGCTGAGCACACCATGTCTTCTTTAGGGGCCAATCACCGTCATCTGACTTGATTGCATGGCTTTTGTTTTGCTATTTTAAATAGTAGCATTGATAATTCGGCTCCCAAAGGACTGAGCTCACCATGTGGAAACAGGCCTTTTTACAGAAATTATGGATGCATTACAGGGTTTTGAATTCATAAATGAATAACTCAAAAATAAGCCATTTCATTGAATAGGCTCTCGAAATGTACCACCACCACCACCGCCAGTTGCTGTTAAATCGACTTCAACTCATAGTGACCCCATGTATGTCAGAGTAGAATTGTGCTCCACATGGTTTTCAATAGCTGGTTTTTTGCAAGTAGATCACCAGACGTTTCTTCCAAGGCACCTCTGTGTAGACTTGATCTCCAACCTTTTGGTTAGTAGCTGAGTACGTTAACTGTTTACACCACGCAGATACTCCCAAAGGTACCAGTGACTTCCTAATCACCAAACCCAGTGGCTTTTTCACAGTCCTTGGGCCTCTCCATCTCCTTAGGTGATTTGAGGTCACTTTCCAACATTTTCTGCTCTCACCTTTCAATATCCCCCCTCCTGTCTCCTTTCTTTAATTTCACTTGTATGGCTTTAATTTTCACTTGTATATAGACAATTTTCAGTCTGCATTTAGAACATACTTCCCAGAATCAGCCCTGCATCTTAAATTACTTCATATTGCCAAGTCTGTCGCTGTTTCATAGTTCTCTTCTATTTGATCTCTGTGTTGGACACCGATGGACAGCCTCCTTAGAAAGCTATATTCCCTTGGTTTCACTATGCTGCCATTTCTAAATTCCTCGCCTGCATTCACACCACACCTTGGCCTCCTTCGCTAACTCTTGAGCCCCAAATGGTCCTCAGTGTGTTCCGGTTCACTCTTTTTTTTTTTTGCTCTGCACCTTGTGAGTTTTACCTCACCACTGATTCAGCTATTATATCAATTAGATGACTCTTGAAACGATATCTCTAGTTCTGCCATCTCTCTAGAATTCAAGACCCAAGTGGTCAACTTACAAGTGATTAACTTTACATAGATATATGTCCAGTGTTTCAGATGTGTCAGGTTGAAGAAAAAATTTCTAATCTTTTTTTCCCAACCTTTCTCCTCCTTTATTCTCTATCTTTGTGAATTATAGAGTGACTGTAATGGTGTGTGTGTGTGTGTGTGTGTGTATAGGTGTATGTGTTTTGGAGAATGGGGAAGAGGAGAATTAAAAAGTTATCAATTTTCTTCTCTTGCCTAACTCCTTTTTCTCAACATTTCTAATCATTCACCAAAACTAATCCGTTCCACTTCTGCAAGGTCTCTTACAGATGACTCCTCTGCTATTTCCTGTACCACTATTTTCATAAGGGAGCCCTGGTGGCGTAGTATTTAAGAGCTCGGCTGTTAACCAAAAGGTCAGCAGTTCAAATCCACCAGCTACTCTCTGGAAACCCTATCGGGGCAGTCTACTCTCTCCTACGGGGTTGCTATGAGTCGGAATTGACTCGACAGTAATGGGTTTTTGGTGCCTTTGAAGAACTTACAGTCTTGGGGGTGAAATGAACATGCACCTAAATGATTATCAACTTGACAGCAATGGGTTTGGTTTTGGGTTTTATTCTTATAAGAGTTACCTTTTTTTGAGTATTTAGTAAGTAAGCACTTTCATGGGTAATTTCATTTAATCCTCAAGACAAAATTTTGAGGCAGACAGTGCTATAACTCCCGTATTTATAGCTGATGAATCAGTTGCTTGGGGCATTAAGAAATTACCTAAGGCTACACAGCTAGAAAGTAACAGAGCCAAGATCTGAACCCAGGCAGCCTGGCTCCAGTTCCAAGGCTCTTGGCTATACTGCTCTGCTGCTGTCATTACAGCACTCATTACTTCTCCACCAGTCTGTTGTACAACAGCCTTTAACCAGTCTCCCCAGCATTCTTATTCCAACCTAGCAAATTCTGCCCAAGTAATCTCCCTTAGTCCAGCTCTCTGTTGTGCAAAGAACAGCAAGGTCAATGCCATCCACACCCAACACTTAAGCAAAGCTCCCTCACATTTCTTACTCCCCACATTGAATTCTCCTGTTTTCTTCCGGTGTCTGAAATGCCCTCTCCCTCCCCACATATCTGCCTTTCAAACTTCTGCCTACCTAACATGCTGGAAGCCCTGGTGACACAACAGTTAAGCTCTTGGCTGCTAACCAAAAAGTTGGTGGTTCAAACCCACCCAGCAGCTCCAAGGGAGAAAGATCTGGCAATCTGCTTCCATAAAGATTACAGTCTAGAAAACCTTATAGGGCAGTTCTGCTCTGTCACATGGGGTCAATATGAGTCGAAAATCAACTCAACAGCATCTAACAACACAAACAACATACTAATTGCCCAATTTCTTCAACAAACTGATGGCATGATAAAAGAGCAGGAGGTGGCATTGTTAGGTTTCTCAGATCCCTTCCATAACATTGTAACAACCAAATATGATGTGTGCACCATGTTTAGATCCTGTTTTGAACAAAGCAACTATAAAAAGACATCTTTGAAACTATTTGGGAAATTTGAATGTGTTAGGAATGATATTAAGGATAACTGGTAATTCTGTTGGATATAATATCTTGGTAAAAACAAAACAAAACAAAAAAACCAAAACCCATTGCCATCAAGTCGATTCCGACTCATAGAGACCCTAGAGGACAGAGTAGAACTGCCCCACAGGGTTTCCAAGGAGCGGCTGGTGGGTTCAAACTGCCGACCTTTTTGGTTAGCAGCCGAGCTCTTAACCACTGTACTTCCAAATAGCTTGGTAGTTAACGTTTTAAAAAAGGATACATACTGAAGTATTTACTGGTTAAATGACGTAATGAATGATATTTCATTTAAAATATTCCAGCAAACCTAAATAAATAAAAGGTAGGAGTAGATGAAACAAAATTGACAAAATGTTGAAAACTATCAAAGCTAGATGATATAAATTCTTTATATTATTTTCTCTATTTTTAAAATTATATTTGAAAATTTCCATGCTGAAATGTTTAAAAAAGTAAAAAGACCCAATAAAAGACTGCCTACTTTGTATACCTTTACTGAAAACACAATAAAATATTATTAAAAAAATAAATAAAAAGACTGCTTTGTCAGAATTAATCTTGCCCTTTTGGGGGATGTTGCACATTCTTATTGTGTTATAATCATTTAGGTGCATGTTCATTTCACCCACAAGACTGTAAGTTCTTCAAAGACACTAAAAACCCATTGCTGTTAAGTCAATTCCGACTTATAGTGACCCCATAGGACAGAATACAACAGCCTGATAGAGTTTCCAAGGAGCGGGTGGTGGATTCGAACTGCTGACCTTTTGGTTAGCAGCCGTAGCTCTTAACCACCGTACCACCAGGGCTCCGAAGGCACAAACCATATCATGTTCATCTTTGTGTTTCTCAGTAAGCCAGTCGTGGCATCTGGCCCATGGTGAGTATAGAGTAAACATTTGTTAAACTGAATGCATTGAGTGCTATAATCATAGTGCTACACATGCCTTATTATTCATTTTCTGTCATTAATGAGGACTCACTGTAAAAATATCTCTCTGTTCTCATCACCAGAAATAGTCGTGTTTCTCCGGGTTTATTTTTATCATATGGATACTGTGAATCTTGTAACTGATCATTTTCCCTCTTTGTGTTGCTACTCTAAAGCTTAGAATTACATTTGTGGCACACCCACAGCAAGTGTACAGGGACTTGTGACATGTATTTTGTGTGCTGGCTTCATTCCTGCTCTCTCTTTTTAATTTTCTGACTTTCATCTTCCTTTTGCTCACTTTGACTTATTTCTTATGTATTTGGCAAAGTTGTATGTATTTATATGAACTATTTCTTTCTGTAATCTGTTGGGATATAAGTAGTACTCATTCTATGTCATTGTTGTTCTGGATATAAGGTAATAGAACTTTTGTGGGTCTGCGTAGTAGGCAATGTGCTAAGTACTTTATGCATACTATTTAAATTAATCAAAAACTCTGCAAAGTAGGTATACTGACTCTGTTTTTACAGATGATAAAACTGAGGCCAAAGAGGTCTTTCCCAAGCTCGTGTAGCTGGTTAAGTGTCAGACATTGAATTTGAACTCATTTCTGTCTGATTCCTTGTATTCAGCCCACTCCCTCCCTTCCTTGATATTTCCACTTAAGTTTTGCAAGTTTTTGAAGCATTATATCCTTAGAATCTTGCCTGGACCAGAGGAGGGACTCAACTCATTTTGGCTCCTAAAAGAGATTTTAGAACACATGAAACATCCTTTATTAATATTTGTTTCCTTTCTTAACTCTGTTATATGTATATTTCATAACATCTTTTTATATTTAGCTTTACTCCATTCAGTTCTCCTCTGACTGGGCTAGAAAGATACACCACAAAAAAAAAAAAAAAGAAGAAGAAGTATGTATGCATGTACGTCGTCTGAACTGGCCATGCCACAGAGCTCTTTTTTCCCACCGGGCAGCACTCTGGTTGGGAAGAATGGTTTGAAATTTTGGATGACAAAAAGATCCCATAGAAATGGAAGCTATAGAAAACACTTCTAGCTAATTTCCTTTCATTTTCTCAAGGTCCTCTATGACCAACCACAGTATCCCCCTTTACTCACATAATGACAGTGGTATTAATAATTGACATTTATGATATACTTGGAGTCCTTGGTGATGCAAATGATTAACACACTCAGTTGCTAACCAAAAAGTTGGAAGTTCCAGTCCACCCAGAGGTGCCTCAGAAGAAAGTTCTGGGGATCTACTTCCAAAAAATCATCCATTGAAAGCCCTATAGAGCACAGTTCTACTCTGACACACATGGGGGCGCCATGATTGGGATTGACTCGACTCTGTTTTTTTTTTTAATGATGTATTTACTCTTTGCCAAGCATTTTGCTCGTATTCGCTCTCATTTGATTTAGACAACAACCCAGTATGAAAGGAATTCTTATTATCGCATTGCAGGTGTGGAAACGAAGGCTTACAGAGGTCAGTGAACTTGCTCAAAGCCACACAGAGAGTCAGAGGTGGAGCTGGGTTCACAGCCAAGCAGGCCAATTCCAGGACTAGCATTCTCAATCACACTTGTAGTCACAACTGTCCTCTCCTACACTGCTCTCTTCATCATCAGTTTCCATGTGTCATCTCCACATGTCCATGTGAAGCCACTGTCTTCAAGCTTCACTACTGTCTCTTCTCTGAACTCCACAGAACTTCTACTAGTTTTTCCCTTTCTTAGCACCCTCACCTTTTCCTGCTTTGCATTGTAGTTGTTGGTGCACACATCTTAAAGTTCCTTCCTGAACTCTAAGCTTTTTAGAGGGCAAGGTCTCCATTTCATTCATCTTCACACTCCCCATGGTTCCCTAGGATGATGTACTGCCCTGAGTAGATTCTCATTAAACATCTGGATGAAGAAGGGCCTCACTTGAGCGCTCTTCTTGTCCCAGACTTTCAGTTGATGCCTTGTCTACTAAGGTCAACACAGTGATCTGTAAAGTAAACGTTTGAGGCTTACAACCCATTGCCTAGTTTATTCAGTATTGGTTCCTGACCAAAATAAGAAATAAGCATGTCTACCTGTCCTAACAAAATTTCCCGTTCTATCAATATAATTTTTGTAGAAGTTAATAATCTTGACGGTTAAGGTGAGGATAACAATAAAGAGAAAACTCTGGCTTTGTTAGATTTAAAGAAGTGATTGTCAGAAATGCACACATATCAGCCTTTTTCTGTCATAGGATTTCCAGGACTTATATTCACCTATGGTAAAAAGTAAGCTAATCTCTGGATAACAAATCTAAAGAAGACAGATTCTGTTTTGCTGTATTTATAACTCAGTAGGTCAAATCTTGCTTTTAGATTCAGTTCATAGTATTTCAGATACCTCCGAACTTGATAAAATAAGGGTGATAATTTTAGGACAGTTAGCCTACCCACATTGTCATAAAGTTTCCCTGGTTCACTCACCCAGCCAATATGAGTTGAGTCCCTCCTCTGGTCCAGGCAAGATTCTGAGGATATAACTAATGCTGAGCAAGACAGGCATGGTCACTGTCCTCACAGATTTTACAGTCCAGTTGAAGATCAGAAAAGCAAATCATCAATAATGATACAAATGGGTATAATTTTTCACATCGGTTCCAGATGATGGGAAATCCTTGCCTTCATTTTATTATTTGCTTGAGTTTAACACTATGGACAGGAGCCCTGGTGGCACAGTGGTTAAGCACTTGGCTGCTAACCAAAAGGTTAACAGTTTGAACCCACCAGCTGCTCTGGAGGAGAAAGATGTGACAGTCTACTTCCGTAAAGATTACAGCCTTGAAACCCTATGGGACAGTTCTACTCTGTCCTATAGGGTAGCTATGAGTCAGAATTGACTCAATGGCAACGGGTTTGGTTTTTGGTTTTGAACACCATGGAACTCACTTGTGAATGGTGTATTTAATTACGTCCCTTTTATATAGTAGTGCCTTTCTGACAGGTAAAATGATGTTTTTATTGTGATTGATAAGGAATTAGTCTTATTTAAATGCTATGCAAACACATTTTAATATAGTGGCTCTCCTTAACATGGTAGATATTTTCTTCTTCTCTCACGGCTTCCAGTTATAAAGTCTGACTTTTTTAAGAAGCAAGAAAGTGTAATATACGCACATCTGATAGGCAGCTTACAAGTGATACAAATCTCATCCTCCCTGCCGTGTTGCTGCTTGCTTTTTCTTGCACTTTTTTTTTTTTTTTTGTCATTGAGAGGTTATGACAACATGAGCCATATTGTATTTATAAACATCACGTGTTTCCTTGATATGGCTTGCAGAGTCTGCCAAACAGAACACATGGAAGAAACATTTCTTGTTAGCTCAGCATTGGTTTTAGTTATGCTGATTTCCGGAACAGGAAAAATGCCTTCCTACTCATATTTAACTTTCATAGAGTAGAAACAAAACCTCTGAATGTCCGTGAAATAGTTTTAACAAGGGTGGATACTGCTCCTTTAAACCGCATAGTTTGACTAAAAGCTTCCTTCTGTTAAAAAAAAACCCAAGTGCTGTACTTAGTCACTGTTAAGACAGGCAGAGCTGGAAGCATTAGAGAGATGGGGGGTTTCAAGGTTTCCTCAAAGCTAGAAAGTTTCTTCTAGAAAAGAAAAGTTCACGGAAGATGTAAGGTAAGAACTGTGCCTTCGTTACCAAATATGATTATCAGAATTTTTTTTGTCAAGCTATATATATAGCGCATTTACATTCAATTGGGTTTCAAGTCTTCTGCATTCAAATTCCATTCAATAAGGAATTAAAATTTTAGGGTTTTATTTTAACTTTGTGCACACTGCTGAGAAGGTACCTTCTTTGTCATTGGTGTTAATCAGTTTTAAAAAACCACTTAAATTACATCGGGCTGTCCTCAGTCTATACATCTCGTGATCTAGTTTCTGTTTAACCATACAATTGAGAAAAGGATTTAAAGTGTCAACAGTGTTTGCAAATACAGATCTCGTTGATTTATGTGTTTTGTGATAGTTTTCAGTGTTTTCACCAGGATGTTGACTTGCATTCCGTTTCTGAGACAAACATAGAATACTGGCAGGCATGGTACTAACGGGGTTAAATTAGTACGTGTCCCTAAACATTCTAGGGAAAAAATATTTGATTTTTTTTCCTTTGTGAAAATCACTTTAAATTTTAAAATAAAATAGCTCTTTTATTTTGGTTTTGAAATTTTTAAAAATAAATATGAATTTAAGCCTCATGAAATAACATTTAAAACTTCTACAGTTTTAAAATAATAGTCATAAGCCTATTATATCAGGTTTAATGATTGTTTGAAAAAGTCTTTGACAAAAATTATATTTACTTGAGATGATTATTCTGTTTTAGTCACACAATGGTTAAATCACAATAGTTTAACTTACTTATTTTATTTTGATGTGTAGAATTGTTAGTTTCCTTTGTGGTTACCTTAATATTTACCCCTATTTTTCTGAGTTTAAACCAATCTTTTATCTCTTTATATTGCCTTGACTTCCTCTCCATATGAAAGATCTATGACTACATTTTCTTAGTCCCTCTTTCTTGTTTTAATGTTGTCATCTTTTACATATTGATGTCTCTGTTTCCCTATTTACAGTGTTTTAGCTTTGATTTATTTTTGTGACTTCCCTATCTGGGTTTATATCTGGTTGCTGTGTCCAGTGTTCTAGTCTTGGGTTGTTATCTGATGTTATTGATTTTCTAACCTGAGGACTCCCTTTAGTATTTCTCGTAATTTTTGTTTGGTTTTTGCAAATTCCCTAAACTTCTGTTTATCTGAAAATGCCCTAATTTTGCCCTAATCATATTTGAGAGACAGCTTTGCTGGATATATAATTCTTGGCTGGCAACTTTTTTCCTTCAAAGCTTTATATGTGTCATGCCACTGCCTTCTTGCCTGCATGGTTTCTGCTGAGTAGTTCAAGCTTAGTCATATTGATTCTCCTTTGTAGATGACTTTTCGTTTATCCCTAGCCACTCTTAAAATTCTCTCTTTATCTTTTGTTTTGGAGAGTTTGATTATAATATGTCTTGGTGACTTTCTTTTGGGATCTACCTTGTGTGGGGTTCGATGAGCATTTTGGATAGATATCTTCTCATCTTTCACAATATCAGGCAAGTTTTCTGCCAACAAATCTTCAACAATTCTCTCTGTATTTTCTGTTACCACCCCCCCTCCCCCACTTTCTAGTACTCCAATCACTCGTAGCTTATTCCTCTTGATAGAGTCCCACATAATTGTTAGGGTTTCTTCATTTTTTTAAATTCTTTTTTCTGATTTTTCCTCAAATAAGTTCGTGTCAAGTGCTTTATCTTCAATCTCACTTATTCTGACTTCCATTGCTTCAGTTCTGCTCCTATGACTTTCTATTGAGTTGTCTAATTCTGAAATTTTATTGTTAATCTTTTGGATTTCTGTTTGCTATCTCTCTGTGGATTCTTGCAGCCTGTTAAATTTGTCATTGTGCTCTTCTGTAATCTTCTTAAGTTCCTCTATTGCTTTGTCTGTGTGTTCCTTGGCTTGTTCTGCATTTTACATGATCTCCTTCCTCATCTCTTGAAGAGTTCTGTATATTAATCTTTGTATTCTACCTCCCGTAATTCCAAGAAGTTCTCTTCCTCTGGAAGATTTCTTGATTCTTTGTTTTGGGAGCTTGCTGAAGCCATCATGGTCTGCCTCTTTATGTGATTTGATATTGACCATTGTCTGCGAGCCATCAATAAGTTATTATATTTATTTATTTATTTTATGTTTGCTTACTGTGTCCTAGCGTCTTGTTTTGTTTTGATATGCCCAAATAGTCTGCCAGTGTGAGCTAGTTTGATTATTGGCATCTCTGAAGTTCTAACATCCTGTCACCAGGTGGTTAGATCTGTTACTAGGTATGTGAGTCCAGGAGTCCGTTTACTTTTCTTGTATGGATTCAGCTTAGGTGTCCTGGTAGTCAGTCACCAAGTGTTGGTGCAGGCTCTCACCTACAGTCCTAGATGGGCAGGGGTGATTGGAGTAGGCACAGGTATCTGGCTGCAGTAGGGGGTCATGTGCTGAGCAAGGCAGGGAGCTGACAGCTGCTCCTGAGTGTCTGAGAGGAAAGTGTGTCCCTGTTCCCTAGAGTGCTTAGGTGGGTGAGTTTTGCAGCCGGACTATTGGGCACCCAATGCTGTTGGCTGTAAGGACTGGGAGGCACCACTTATTCTTGGACTCCTGTTGCAAGTGGCTCACCAGTCCTTAGGCCCCTGATGTGGGTAGGTGAAGACCCTGCTTAAGGGGCAGAGCAGTGTCAAATGTCACGAACCTGCTACTCCACCATATAGCCGATACAGTTGAAGTTAGGCTTCAGGTATATACCCTGTTTTATTGTGCTAATGAGAGCTTACACTGCTGAAATGGGCCCACACAGGTCTATTACAGGGGTGCAAGGTATTCAAAGTGTGTGGACCCCTCATGCCTGTGCCTAGGCAAAGGAGCTGTGCCTGCCCTGAGTTCTTGGCTTAGGGAAGCTGGCAGATTATTTTTTCCCTGTTTGTGAATTTCTTCCCTCTCAAAGGCCAGGAGAATGGCTAAGGGCACGTGATAGGTCCTACTTCTGGCCCAGGGGATGTGGCAATCACTGAAGCTAGCCCAGGACCTGGTGCAGAGCAGAGGGGAGGCAGGTAAATGGGAGAGAGGTTCTTCCCAAACAAGGTGTTTTTTGATCCACACGGTGGCTTAGTTGCATGTACTTATCTTTTGCCAACTGAGCACCACTTTTCACTGATTCTGGAGGCTTGAGTAGATTCTCCACCGCTTGGTCTCTCCCGATGTGGAAAACACGTCCCCAGTGGCCCTGCTTGCCTCAACACACACGGGCAGCCTCTCTGGCCTGCAGGGTGCCAGTTCCTGCCGGGTCAGGTCTGGCAGCTCCTCGCTGCTTCCTAACTGTCTCTCCCTCCCCCTGCCACTCAGTCAGATTCCTCAACTTTGCCTTTGATGTTCAGGGCTCCTAGATTGTCATTTATAATCAATTCACTTGTTTTTTTGGGTCTTTATTGTAAGAGGGGCCACAGGAAGTGTCTGACTGCTCGGCCGTCTTGGCCCTGTCTTCTTCACTTATTTATTTTAAGGAAATATAATAAAAGCATGTCCTTTTAAGTCAATCTCTTTTCTTTTGGAAGTACATGTGTGCATGGCTCTGCCATGTCCCTGTAGATACCTTTATCAAAATTTGTAGCTGAATTAATGTGCATGAGACTTGTCTTCCAGTGTGATCCATATTAATTCATTTAGTCATCATAATAACCTATGGTATAGGTACTATTACCTATTGGAAAACTGAGGCTGCGAGAGATTAAGTAATTTGGCCAAGATTATAAACTAGGAATTAGCAAAGCTAATATTCAAACACAGGCTGTCTCCATAGTCCTTATTTTACAATCTTGTAGTAGCTAAGTAGCCCTGGTGGTGCAGTGGTTAAGAGCTAGGCTGCTAACCAAAAAGGTTGGCAGTTCGAATTCACCACCCGCTCCTTGGAAACCCTATGAGACAGTTCTACTTTGTCTTACAGGGTCGCTATGAGTTAGAATTGACTTGACAGCAACGGGTTTGGGTTTTTTTTGTTTTGTTTTGTTTTTTAACAGTAGCTAAGAGCTCCAGGTCTGGAGTCAGATACAGATAACTTATCTTGAAACAAATGATAATAATAAGTTATGTTTATTTTGTTTTAAGATAAGTTATTTTGTACAGCTTTGGAATTGTTTTAAAGATTGTAGCATCGAAAACCTAATATCAGACTGGCCGTCTGTCCAGTGACCTGTGACATCCTATGCAGAGTAGACTAAATCCCAGTGAACATCAGAGATTATGGGGACAGCAAAAAGTAACTTGGATTAACTACTCTTCCCTCTTTAATAGACCTTTACTGCTTTCTTCTTTGCTTCATGGCTATGTCACTCACAAAAATTTTTTTATGAAACAGAGCAGGGAGGTTATTTGTGAGCTTGATGTGGAAGTGCAAAAGTGTCTTTGAATGGAGACTACCTGAATGCGCCTGCCTTTCTGGCCTCTGGCAGAGCTGTTAGGAGGAAGGTAGGGAGAATATTAAAGAATGCTGAAGATTAAGGGTTCTGGAGTCAGGGCGTCAAGCTAGCTGATCCACTGAACTAGGGACTCTGGCTCCCCCCATTCCTCCTGAAGATTGAGACATCAATTAAGCAGAAAAATATCCTGGTGATTTGTGATGCAAAGTCGTTACTGCCAACAGTATCAATAGGGAGTGCTCATAAAACACAGAACTGGGGCTCCAGGATCAAGGCAACTTGCTTCCAATTTTGTTTCAGCATAAAATCCAGGGTTAGCTGAGAAACCACCACAATTGAAAGCTGATTGGGACTGTTCCATCTTTCTCCTTCAGCAGGTACTGGGATTAGCTCTCAAAGACTTCTGCACCGTTGCTAGGGTGTATGTGAGAGGTTATTGCCACACGTCGATGACCTTTGATATCCAAGCCATATTCCTTTTCTTGGCTCTTACATATATAGATGTTCTTGGAAATTGCCTATGACTGGGAGCATATGTCCTTGCATTCTGAAGTTACATCCCTTGTACCTGCATGTTGCTCTCTTCCTTGGGTTTTTCTTCTCTTGTCTTCTTTGTGGTTATCAACCATCAGGGTAACCTTGACTGTAGGAGATTTTTTTCCTACCACATTAGCACAGCCCCCTGTGCTCCAGGATCCCACCCAGTACCTTTCCTGGTGACTGTTCTTTTCTTTATGCTTTTTCCATAATTTCTCAGATAAGCATGTGTTACCTTTACTTTTGGGGTGGGGGAAAACATTACTTTTCAACTGTTTTTTTAAAGAGAAAAAATTTTTAAGCTACCCATCACTTGCCGGCAACACAATTCCTCTCTGCTCTGCTTTTTTACCATGTGGTAGGTGATGCCTTCATTTACATGAAATTTGCAGGAGTGACACTGCCAATTCTTGAGGAACTAGAGGTTGCTACTCTAGATGAAGTATACTTGACCTGTGTCATTGGTGTTGCCCCACAAATGGGCCCGGTTTATTTGGAACCATTGGGGTTTAGGGTGGAAAGAGGCTCTCAGACATCTTTTTTATAACCCATCCACCTGACAGTTGAAATGCAGGAGGTCTAGCGTGGTTGGCATGGCTTGGTCTAAGTCACATAATAAGGAAGTGGCAAAAATAAGCTGGAGCCCAAGCACCTGTCCCCTAAACACACCCCTTTTCCATATCCAGAGCTGCCTCCGGCTGTTCACTGTTTTGTTTTGTTTTTTTCCCTCACCCCTTTGGGTCTCATGAAGTTTGTTTTCTTGACTGATTTAGGAAAACACTATATATTTGACTTCTGTTACCCATCCACTGTTGTAGTTGAATAAATCCATATTTCCCTTACCCTTCCAATAGCACTGCTCTCTTTTAGATTATTTTACAAAGAAAGAACCAGAAATCCTGTAGTGGGGCCAGAGCTCTTTAATTGGAAATGCATGGGCCTGGACCAAAAATAAATGGATTTTGAGTTAGCAAGATTTAGATTATTCAATATTTTTATTAAAGGAGGATAGGCCATCAAGTCAACTGAAAAATTGCAGCTGCTTTAAATTATAAGATACTTTGAATAAAACAATATTGGCTTTACAAGGTCATGTAATATTATTTTCAAGTCAGTTTCTTTGGTCAAGCAAAGAGTTCCTACAATAACTCTATCTGAAACTAATGGAGTATTTAAGCTATTTTCAAAGTGGTTTTTCATGTGAAACCAATGATTCTGGGTGGCACATAGAAAAATAGGCTTTAAACATTTCAATAATTATGTCATATTGTTTTTATTGAGTAGTGGAAAGATAAGTAGCATAAAGAACCTGAGAGCTAATGAATATTATTGTTTTGGTCAAAACCAAGTAAAAAAAAGTCAATTTAAAATATTAAATAAGTAAGACTACAGCTGGTGAGAACATTGCTAGAGGCTATGACCAAAATGATGATAAACTGAAACCCATTGCCATCAAGTTGATTCTGACTCATAGTGACCCTATAGGACAGAGTAGCACTGCCCATAGGGTTTCCAAGGCTGTAAATCTTTACAGAGGCAGATTGCCACATCTTTCTCCTGAGGAGTGGCTGGTGGATTTGAACCGCCAACCTTTCGGTTAGCAGCCGAGCGTTTAACCACCCTGCTACCAGGGCTCCTTAAAATAGTGATAGTGTCTTGCTAATGAGTGAAGTATAGAAACTGAGGCCTTAGAAGACAAAACCCAAGGGTTCGTGGAGGGGAGAGGGTAAAACTTAATTAAAGATTATATAGTTGGGAAAAAAATGAGCCATTTTGATGTCAGACTCAAATCTGATTCTTTTTTAAATATTTCTTAAGAAATTCAGCATCTTATTAATTGACACAAAAGAAAAGGTGTTCATGAATGCATTTTTGGGCAATTTATTTAAGGCCTCTCCTGATAAAAGGTGTCAATAACCATTGTGTCATTTAAGCAAAAGAAACTTCTTATTGTTCAGGCAGTACTAAACCAGTTGCTGTTGAGTCAGCTCCGATTCATGGTGACCCCATGTATATCAGAGTAGAACTGTGCTCCATAGGGTTTTCAATGGCTGATTTTTTGAAAGTAGATCACCATGAAATGCAATGCATAAAGATCAATATAGTAGGCATTAGTGAGCTGAAACGGACTGGTATTGGCCATTTTGAAGCAGATAATCATGTGGTCTACTATGCTGGGAATGACAAATTGAAGAGGAATGGCATCACATTCATTATCAAAAAGAACATTTCAAGATCTGTCCTGAAGTACAATGCTGTCAGTGATAGGATAATATCCATATGCTTATAAAGAAGACCAGTTAATATGACTGTTCAAATTTATGCACCAAATGCAAATGCCAAAGATGAGGAAATTGAAGATTTTAATCAACTTCTACAGTCTCAAATTGATCAAACATGCAATCAAGATGCATTAATAATTACTGGTGATTGGAATGCCAAAGTTGGAAACAAAGAAGAATCTGTAGTTGGAAAATATGGCCTTGGTGATAGAAATGACACCTGAGATCACATGATAGAATTTTGCAAAACCAATGACTTCTTCATTGCAAATACCTTTTTTCAACAACATAAATGGTGATTCTACATGAGGACCTCACTGGATGGAGTACACAGGAATGTAATCAACTACATCTGTGGAAAGAGACGATGGAGAAGCTCAATATCATCAGTCACAACAAGGCCAGGGAACGACTGCAAAACCGACCATCAATTGCTCATATCCAAGTTGAAGTTGAAGCTGAAGAAAATTAAAACAAGTCCATGAGAACCAAAATATGACTTTGAGTATATCCACCTGAATTTAGAGACCATCTCAAGAATAGTTTTGACGCATTTAACACTAATGATCGAAGACCAGACAAGTTGTGGGATGGCATCAAGGACATCATACATGAAGAAAACAAAAGGTCATTAAAAAGAAAGAAAAGACCAAAATGGATGTCAAAAGAGATGCTGACACTTGCTTTTAAACTTAGAGTAGCCAAAGCAAGTGGAAGAGCTGATCAGAAGATTCCAAAGGGTGTTTCGAGAAGACAAAGTAAAGTATTATAATGAAATGTGCAAAGACCTAGAGTTAGAAAACCACACGGGAAGAACACACTTGGCATTTCTCAAGCTGAAAGAACTGAAGAAAATATTCAAGCCTTGAGTTGCAATTTTGAAAGATTCTATGGGCAAAATATTGAATGACGCAGGAAGCATCAAAAGAAGATGGAAGAAATATACAGAGTCACTGTACCAAAAAGAATTGGTCAGCGTTCAGCCATTTCAGGAGGTAGCATATGATCAAGGACCAACGGTATTGAAGAAAGAAGTCCAAGCTGTACTGAAGGCATTGGCAAAAAACAAGACTCCAGGAATTGACAGGGTACCAAATGAGATGTTTCAATAAACGAATACAGTGCTAGAGGTGCTCACTCATCTATACCAAGAAATTTGGAAGACAGCTTCCTGGCCAACTGACTGGAAGAAATCCATATTTGTGCCCATTCCAAAGAAAGGTGATCCAATGGAATGTGGAAATTATTGAACAAAATCGTTAATATCACACGCAAGTAAAATTTTGCTGAAGATAATTCAAAAACAATTGCAGCAGTACCTCAACCGGGAACTGCCAGAAATTCAAGCTGGATTCAGAAGAGGATGTGGAACCAAGGATATCATTGCTGATGTCAGATGGATCTTGGCCAAAAGCAGAGAATACCAGAAAGATATCAGCGAAAGAAAGGAAGACACCAAACAAGATGGACTGACACAGTAGCTGCAACAATGGACTCAAACATAGCAACAATTGTAAGGATGGCGCGGGACTGAGCAGTGTTTCCTTCTATTGTACGTAGGGTCACTATGAGTTGGAACTGACTCAACGGCACTTAACAACACAACAACAACAACAGATCGATGAGCTGTTGTTGTTCCAAAGTGCCTCTGGGCGTACTGGAACCTTTCAGTTAGCAGCCAAGCATATTAACCATTTGTACTACCCATGGACTCCACAAAACACAAAAAACCCAATCCATCCATTCTGACTCATGGCAAACCCACGTGTTTCAGAGTAGAACTGTGCACCATAGGGTTTTCAGTGGTTGTAATCTTATGGAGATAGATGGCCAGAACTTTCTTCCATGGTGCCGCTGGGTATATTCAAACCACCAACCTTGTAGTTAGTAGAGAGAATAGTTTAGTGCAAACTGTTTGCATCACCCAGCTTAGCGCCACAGACAGCACTAATTCACTTTGTAGTCCTTAAGTACAGAGAATACACTTGACTCAACTGGTTGATCTGCCATATGTACTTGATTTCTTTTTTTTACCGTGAAATCAAAGGTTATGCTTTCCCTTGTTCTGATTTAATTCTTGAACTTGATCTTCTCCATTTGCCCTTGATACAGTAAGAAGATTTGCCAAATGAAAACCCAGACAACAGTCAGAAATTTTAATGATGTCAATGATGAGGTAACTCAGAAATAGCAGGAACCTGATCTACAGTGTGCTTAAACCTCGGTACATGTTTGTAATAAAATGCACCTGTAAAGCACAGGTGTTGTGGTCAGGGTCTGATCCCTTCACTTAGTTCAGCATCAAGTGCAATTCCTTGCTTTCCCTTCCAAGGAGGAATGCGACTGAACAGAACATTCTGCAGATGGTTGACCCTTTGAAGTAAGGACTAAGGGAACATTCTGGATACATATCCAAAAAGTGGGTGCCATTTTTGCTTGCCTTTAAAAGCAAATCTAAAAATATGTTTCCTAGCAGCTGTGTAACTGCAAAACAAAACAAAAACTGCTTCACTGCAGCACAAATTACT
Source organism: Trichechus manatus latirostris (assembly GCF_000243295.1). Classification (NCBI taxonomy): domain Eukaryota; kingdom Metazoa; phylum Chordata; class Mammalia; order Sirenia; family Trichechidae; genus Trichechus; species Trichechus manatus. The sequence goes on along the minus strand of NW_004444011.1, from coordinate 3,611,340 downwards.
CACTAGATATCTCCAGGGTTCAGACCTTAATGCTTCAGAAATCTACTGCAGATTTTGCTGTATATATTTAGACCAAGGAGCCTATTAGCTTGTGAACTGGGAGGACCTCTGCATTCTCATGAAAATAAGGAATGTGCCACTGTTGGCAACCTAAGGCTGTAATTATGTTAATCTGACCATTTCAGGACTGAAATATGTTGTTTTAAAATGTTTCTGTGTTTTTATTATTCATAACAATGATCTGAAGAAATTTCGTTGAAATGCTAAGTTTCTGCTCAGTAGTACTTTTGTGACTACAGCATTAAAAAAAAAAACAAGATGAGTCAAAGGTGAAATTTTGGCAGAGATTTTTTGTCTACAGATATGTATTCATATACATAATGCAGCTTAATAATCTAAAAAACAGCCGAATGTATCTTTATATCTTCAGTATTGACACAGTGAGTATATGCGCAAGGCCTTCTCAGCATGTATGTTCAATAACAAAACATTTCTACATTTGTTTAAATCACCAGACTTTACTATACCTCAAAAAAAAATTAAAAAATAAAAAAGCAAAAAATTATTTTTGAGCAATACTACAAGATAAATGTTTTTCTATCAGGAACTATCCCAAAGCACCCAGATCCATGTTTTACTACAAATGTGGGACAGGACTAGAATGGATAATATAGTTGAAATTCTGAGAGCATCCAAAAACTTGTCTTTAGCTGATTGCTTCAGCCTCCTCACCTATTAGAACTCTTTATTTTGGCCACAGGGTGGACATAGATTCTCTTTTCATCCCCAAAGGGAGATACTCCTAGTTGATAGGATAGGATAGAAAAGAGAAGGACCCAAAGCAGAGATGTGTGTAATCACCCATCTCATAATTATTATAAGTAGTTGCAACTTGTGTTTATTAGTTGTTGCTGTACCAGTATGCAGTAGGTGAGGAGTCTTCTATAAAGCCTGATCTAGGTTCAGAACCAAAAATTAGTTTGGGAATAGGAATGAGGAAAAGCACCTCTTTGGAATGTGAGTCCATGGCCATGTAATTGGACGTTGTTCTTAAGGATGATGTCTTTGGAATATGACACAGCCTGGTGTTCTTACACTGGCTGCATTCAGAACCTGTGGTCCATTGTGAGTTCTTGTAGCTCAAAAAGGGAATGTGTCATACTCTTCATCCTCCTGTGGATACATTCAAGTGGCTATTGTTCATTCTATTATGTTTGCTCTGTCTCACTATTCATTGAGTGGATGTGTGAATGTGTGTTAGTGATATTATTAATTATTCATGTTAATTGCACTTTTCTGCATGCAAAATAATATAATCATAACTTAGCTCATTTGTATTCATAATACCAGGAGGTAAGCACAGAAGTGCTCCTGAACCAACTTAGCTGCAGAACCAGAGGCTCAGAAAGGTTAAGCAACAGGATTACAACCACAGCCATGAAAACACAGCCAAGAAGAAAGACTTTTGGGAGGAGGAGAAATCAAGTCTTTTGGTTTCCAATCCAGTGCTCACCCCACCACATCCTACTGCCTCCTTGTGTATGATGGTGGGGAGGAGTATTGATGAAGATAACTGAAACCTTCTTTTTTTTTTTAAATTTTTTGGAAATTAATTTATGTATTTCAATACACTGGAGAAGTTGAGAGGGAAAGTCATCAAAATTGAGCCAAAATCTTGCTGCCTTGATTTTTAAGAAACCCCTTCTGTTTACTGACCCATGTCTTCCTCTCCTCTCTAGGAGAAATTTTGCCCAATGTTGCTTTTCATAGAAGGGGAAAAAAATTAATCATGGTAAGAGAAAGGATACTAGAAAGAAAAAGAAAAGAAGTCTAGAGGTTGGGTTGAGCAGTGGGGGAAAATGAGGTACCTTTGCCTCAGGCTGGAGCTTGTTTCTCTTTGAAGCGAATTTAAAGTTCTTAGTGCCGGATCGTGAAATTTGAATGGCACTCCACAGATTACAAAACAGTTTCTCCACATGCCTTACCCACCGTGCGGCAGAGGATTCTTTCCATTCAGTGGGCACCATTTGAGGTGACCAGCTAGCGGCATATGTGCCCTCTCCTGATGTGGGCTTTTGTCATGTGGTGAAGTATGACTTGTTGACAGGGAATCACTGGGCCAGTAACTCTCTGCTTTGTTTCTCATGAGCTACTTGATTTCAGGAGTGCAGGGCTTTAGGTTCTTTCAGTTGTGTTGTTGTTAGTTGCCAAGACAACTCAGACTCACAGCAATCCCATGTACAACAGAATGAAACATTGCCCAGTCCTGGGCTATCTTCATGATTGTTGGTATGCTCAAGTCCATTGTTATAGCCACTGTGTTTTTCTAGTGTATTCCAGCCTAGTGGCTCATCTTCCAGCACTATATCGGGCAGTGTTTTATTGTGTTCCCTAAGGTTTTCATTGGGTAAGTTTTGAAAGTAGACTGCCAGGCCTTTCTTCCCAGTCTATCTTAGTCTGGAAGCTCCACTGAGACCTGTCCACCATGGGTGACCCAGCTGGTATTTGAATGATGGCATAGCTTCCAGGATCATAGCTACTGGTGGCATAGCAACATGCAAGCCACGACAATATCACAAACAGACGAGTGGTAGTCACTTGGTTGCAGGAATGCTCAAAGGCCTGGCAGTTTGTGGTTAGGACCTACGGAATCAGATGCTGCCTCTGAGGAGGAGGCTTCTGACAGTGTCAGAACCTCGTGGAGAAGAAGCAACTGGCTGAGGACTGGCTAAACTCGTCCTTGCTGTTGGTCAGGGCACTGCATGGCAGGGCGTGGGCGGAGATGCTTGCCAAGCTCAGCCTCAGGGTAGGAATGACTCCCAAAGTGGTTGTCTTTGAGGCTGTTATTTGTCCAAATAAGGGGATGCAGTGGTTTTGCTGACCACTCTGATTCCCAAGCCATGTTCACTCACTGGCTGACTGACTGACTTGATATTTGAACTGAAAACATGAAGATATTTCTTTGAAATGTATCTTGGGCTTGTGGATATCCTCGAGTCATTGTTTGGAGACTTTTTCCCTCCACACTTGAAGATAACATTAATATGATCTGGTCTAATTTACCCTTCTCTGTGAGTATTGCAACATCTAATACATGTGACTTGGTTCAGGTATCTCTACTCCTGATTTTAGCTGGAAATAATACTGATCGTCAGTCATCCTTGAATCATTGGCCTCCTTTGAAGAGCATTCAAAAAAGGTCAGATCTCTACACTGATGTCTTAATGCTAGAAAACTTGTTGCCATCGAGTCTATTCTGACTTATTAGTGACCCTGTAGGACAGAGTAGAACTGTCCCATAGGGTTTCCAAGGAGCAGCTGGTGGATTCAAACTGCTGACTTTTAACCTCGGTTAACAGCCGAGCTCTTACCCACTGCACCAGCAGGGCTCCTTTTAACACTAGAGTGCAGGATTATTCTGGCACTTAATAGTAGAGCCTGCTGGACCTGATATTTGACTTGGGATAAGATAAGTTCTCAGCTACTAACTGAAAGGTTGGTGGTTCAAATCTATCCAGAGGCACCTCAGAAGAAAGGCCTGGTGATCTGCTTCTGAAAAATCACAGCCATTGAAACCCTATGGAGCACAATTCTATTCTGAAACACATGGGGTCACCATGAGTCAGAGTCAACTTGAAGGGCAACTGGTTTGCTTTTCCTTTAAGATGCTTGAAGTCTCTGGGCCCCAGTTCCTTCATCTGTGAAATGGGGATATAATGTTCATCTTATGGGGATGTGCTAGGAATTAAATGAGGTAATTAAGGAAAGCATTTGGTAAATAGTAAATCTCTAAAAATATTAGCTTCCTTCCTTCCCTTTTTCCATTATCTCTTGGAAGATTTAGTGGACAATGTTCACTGACAGAGAAACTCTAGGTATTTATGATTGCCACCAAGCGTTGAATTAGTTCACCTTTCTGAGTTAGGTCTTAACCAAATCACACTAGAATGGCAATTTTGATGTGAGCCCACAGTGATCCTGTGTTACTGTTTCCCTCTACTCCCTAGAACAGTAGTTCTCAAAGAGTGGTCTTTGGACCAGCAGCATCAGCATCACCTGGGAACTTGTTAGAAATGCAGATTCTCAGACATCATCCCAGACCTACTGAATCAGAAACTCCGGAAGTGGGGCCCAGTAGTGTTTGTTTTAACAAGCCCTCCAGGTGATTCTGATGTACATAAAGCTTGAGGACTACTGCCCTAGAGTCACTTTCTGATAGGGTCACCTGTCTGTCTACCCACACCCTTCAGGGCACCTGGCACCTCCCATCTCTGTCTCTGATCACACCATACCTCCTGCCTGGAATATCTTTCTGTTCCTCTTTCTTACCTACTGAATTGCTATTCATAATTCAAGGACTCACTCAAATCCCACCTCTTCAAAGAAGTGTTGCTCAGCTACCCCAGAGAGAAGAATCTTTTTTCCTACGGATTACGAAAATATTTGTCTATTGCACTCATTTGACACTTTGAGAACTATTTTTTTGTATTGCTTTGTTTTTAATATTCATGTACATGCCTCATTTTCACTAATAGAATGTAAATTCTTAGAAAGTAAAGGATTATCTGTTACAGATCCTTTTTTCCCTCATCAGCCCTTTGCATACACAGTGGGTATGCCATAAATATTTTATGGTCCCCCAGTATGATATAGCTAGAAAGAGTCTTAGAGACAATCTAGTTCAGATTTCTTGTTTATAGATAAAGAAACTGATGTTAACACCTGGACCAGAATGCAGGTTCCATGATTCTCCATTTATTGTTCCTCTCACTCCTCCATGCTACACTGATTGATGGGAGACATACCTGACAGCCTTCAGGACTCTGGCCTAGTCCAAACTAGCAGGTGCTTTTGTGTTCTCTGCCACAGACTCCAACCAAACCCAAGGGAAACAGATGGGTTTTCAATTTATAAATCTGGAACCTTTTAAATTCTTTCATAACTAGTGAGAACTGGGGAAGTACAACATTTTCATTCATGAGCCTATATAATTTTATAACAAATGGCATCTATTCCCACTTTTGCATATGAGAATTTTCTTAACTATGCAATATACCTACAAAACCCATGGAACTTCTTCTGGTTTTGAAAGTTGCCGTTAAGAGTAGAGCAAGTGTCCAGCAATAACAACAAAAAAATGTGTGTGGTTAACACAGGTAGATATGTATGCATTTGTGTGTATAGGAAGGTATATGTGTGTATATACATGTGCACGTATAGGTGTATCTGTAGGCATTTATATATATGTGTGTGTGTGTGCTGCATATATATTTGTGTAGATAATAAAGCACATAGGGGGAACAGTTACGGATACTTCCTAGACATAACCAAACACCTCATGGTGTTGGTTTGCTGGGTTTGAAGGCTTAAGACCATGGTCTCGTGGTCAACTCAGTCAATGGGCATATTATAGTTCATGAAGTTAATGTTCTACATACTAGTTTGGTGAGTACTGACTGGGGTCTTAAAAGCTTGAGAGCGGTCATCTAAGATACAACTATTGGTCTCTACTCATCTGGAGCAAAAGAGAAAGAAGGAAACCAAAGACTCAAAGTAGAAACTAGTCTACAAGACTAATAGCCCACACGAACCACAACCTCATCTACCCTGAGATCTGAAGAACTAGATGGTTCCCAGCTACCACTACTGACCATTCTGACCAGAGATACAATAGAAGGTCCTGAATAGAATGAGAGAAAAAAGGAGAACAAAACTCAAATTCTTAAAAAAAAAAAAAAGGTCAGATTTACTGGACCAGTACAGACTAGAGAAACACCCCAAGACTATTGCCCTGAGATACCCTTTAAACCTTGTACTGAAACCACTCCTGGAGGTCATCCTTCGGCAAAACAGTAGATTGGCTCAGAAAATAAATAGTATCACCCATGAGTACTGTGCACCTTTTAAAAAAATCATCTATGTGAGACCAAACAGTCAACATTTACCTTAAAGCAAAGATGAGGTGGTAAGGTGGGGCAGGAAAGCTAGATTAATGGAAATGGAACAACCAGAACAGAAATAATGAGAATGTTGAACAACTGTGAAAAATGTAACTAATGTCACTGAACAATATGTATAGAAACTGTTAAATGGAAACCTAATTTGCTGTGTAAACTTTTACCAAAAACACGATAAAATATTTAAAAAAAAAAAAAAGAGTCAAGCAAGTATCTCTTCTGAATCCAGGAAGAACTGGTACAAGGGTTGTTTTGATGTGGATCTCCATCATTTTGTGTTTATTTTGAGGGAAAATTGAATTTGGTGGGTTTGTAAAATATTGTCCTTCATCATTATGCTCTGACCCTCTTCCCTCACTCAGCCTTTTCTTCTTTTGACACATTGGTTAATATTGTCCATCTGAAGATCAAAATGATGGGACAACTAAAAACCTTTCCTCAAAAGCCATTCATAAAATTCCCTTTACAATTGGCTCTGCTGACATAGTTTGCCTTGTACTATATGTTTGTTTTATTATCTGGTAATAGAACCAGTGCATATCCTACTCAGATCAATGTAAAAGCAGAGTAGAATGCAGTCAGTCAGAGGATTCTGGTAGAAAGGGCCAAGATTATAAGCCAGATCCTACGAGGTGGTTCTAGAAAATTGTCCGGAAAGGAGCAGAGGTTAAAATCAGAGGGGAGGGAGACATGAGGCAGACCTGAAGGGATTAAACCTAACAGGAAAGACTTGGTATTAAGAAGCTGAGACTGGCTGATACTGAGGCGAAGGGAGTTGATGGGGCAATTGGACTCCTGAGAGCTAAGTAGCTACATTGTTAGAGGACAATGACAGAAGCAAGCATAAATGGCCGTTTGGTTTCCAAGTTGTTATCTCCAGTAAAACCAGTTGCCATTGAGTCAACTCTGGCTCATAGCAACCCCATGTGTGTCAGAGTAGAACTGTTTTCCGTAGGATTTTCAGTGGCTGATTTTTTCAGAAGCACATCATCAGACTTTTTTTTTTTTTAAATTATAATTTATTTATTTATTTTTATTTATTTATTTAAATTGTACTTCAGGTGAAGACTTACACAACAAATAGTTTCTCGTGAATGAATGAAGGATGAAGGAACTGGGGCCCAGAGACTTCAAACATCTTGTTTTATGACATTGGTTAACATCCCCACAACATATCAACCCTCTAACTTCTCAACCTTTTTTGTTTTTGGTGAAAATACACATAGCCAAACATACACCATTTCAAAAATTTCTACATGCACAGTTCAGT
>NW_004444011.1:3563245-3596401 GCF_000243295.1 Trichechus manatus latirostris | reverse complement strand
CGCTCTCCATTCTCTGTCAGTTTTCTCACTCCATTTGGTGCTTGGCTGAGTTCTTTATCTCTTCATTTGATGTTTTAGGGTTTCAGGATTATTGTATTCTCTGTTGGGCTTAGTTTTTTGTATCTTTGTTGTGGAGGGACAGCGTGGTGCTTCTGCCTAGAGCGCCATTTTGCTGGAACTCATCAACTTCATCGACTTTTTTTTTTTTTTTAAGGTGCCTCTGTGTGGACTCAAGTCCAAAACTTTTCAGTTAGCACCACCCAGGGGACTCCAAGTTGGCATCTACCATTCTCCAATTTGTTCACCACCATTTTCTCTACCGGCCCCTGAAAAATATCTGTCCTTCAAACTTCAAGATTCTGTATGGATCATCATGAATTCATTGTTTAAGTTTAAAGGTGTTATATAATCAAGCTAACATTTTTTTTTAATTCTTACATTGTTCTAATCATCCTAAAGCTATATAATGCTGAATCCATCTTTTTTCACTTACAACATAATTAACATAATTGGTTTCCTTGATGAAAGGTAAGAGGGCATGGAGCACAGCAGGTTAGAGATGCAATGTCCTGTCTTTGGTACAGGTATCTGTGGGAGGTGTGGTCCCAGAAATGTTACCCTGTAGCTGAATTAGGGTCATAATGATAAGGAGTTTTAATCAGGTAAGGCCCAGATAGTTTATCCCATAAGTAGTCTGGTATCTGTGACTAATGATTATATGTGTGTGAGTGTGTGTGTGTGTGTGTGTGTGTGTGTGTGTGTGTGTGTGTGTGTGTACATATATGCTGTTGTGGTGTTGTTGGGTGCTATTGAGGCTATTCTGACTCGTAGTGACCCAATGTGACAGGTTAGAACTGCCCCATAGGGTTTTCTAGGCAATGATCTTTAAGGGAGCAGATTGCCCGGTCTTTCTCCCTTGGAGCAGCTCGGTAGGTTCAAACCACAACCTTTCAGTTAGCAGCTGAGCGCTTAACCATTGAACCACCAGGGCCCCTTGTATACATATATCCATCGCCATCGAGTTGATCCCTAGGTAGAACTGCCCCATAGGGTTTCCAAGGAGCAACTGGTGGATTCGAACTGCTGACCTTTTGGTTAGCAGCCTTATCTCTCAACCACTGTGCCACCAGGACTCCTTGTATACATACATAACAACATAAAATATATTGTTGTTGCCAGGTGCCCTGGAGTCAATTTCAACTCAAAGCAACCGCATGTAACAGAGTAGAACTGCCCCCATAGGGTTTTCTAGGCTGTAATCTTTACAGGAGCAGATCACCTGGTCTTTTCTCCTGCAGATACATCACTGATACATATTAGTGATGTATATAATACATTGGTGTAATATATGCTAGTATGTATATTAGTTATTTTTTAAAAAACAAAAAACTGTTGCTGTCAAGTCGATTTTGACTCATAGCGACCTGATAGGGCAGAGTAGAACTGCCCTGTAGGGTTTCTAAGGAGCAGCTGGTGGATTCAAACTGCTGGCCTTTTGGTTAGCAGCTATAGCTCTTAACCACTATGCCACCAGGGTTATAGGAAGACCTAATACATAATTAGTTATATAAGTAATATAACCAATTCTGAGGCAAGTACATAAAAGCCTGATGGTAGGTCTAGAGAGTATCTGGATAATTTTGACCCAAAGCCCCCCGAGGGTCCCAAAGACTCTGAGATGCTTTTCCCCTTGCTGTGAAAATCTGGGCTTGTATGTGAAGCAAGTCAGCTACTTCTCAGACGGAGTTAGCGATGTTAACATTGAAGGTCAAAATCAGCAAGTAAGTCCTCGATACACCGGGTGGGGAAGGCAGTGGAAGCAGGAGACAAAGGCTCTTTCTCCTCTGAGAGCAGCAGCTGTAGTCCTTGTGGACCCTGGATTTCACACGTAAACAAGGAAGGAACCCGGAAAGCAGTAGGGAGTCTGAAGATACAATTTCTTGCTGCTTCACCATTTAGCAGCCATGTGAAGGCAGACAGGGTTCTTAACTCCCGAAGCTTCAATTTCCTAACCATTAAATTGGGGATAGTAACGAGTATCTGTTTCACTGAGTTCTGGAGCCCATAAAATAGAATAACCATGGAAAGCACTTTGAAAGCTGCAAACTGGCAGATGATCATGGGTGTGTGTAACCATTCAGAATCTTTTGTAGAATAAGGAGTGTTATTAATAAGTAGAGTAATATATGTTTATATATTACAAAATTTATGTTGACAAGTTAGATAGGAATGTAGAGAACTGTCATAAAGAGAAAAATAAAGGCACTGAGAAGTTACATTTGGGTGATATAGATGACTTACTAGAAACAAATATAGAAACATAAAAGGGAGTTAGATAAAAAGAGCCATGTCCATCCAGAAAATGGGTGTATGAGCAGAGCTGGAGATTAGTAGCAAGGAGGAGTCATTTGTACCAACTGTTAAAAGAGGTAGAAAGAAGATATCATTTTATAAATTTGTAATTATTGTAGGTACAAAAAGAGGTTGTCCTTGGCCTGGATAATACAGGAGTACCTCAAAAGAACCCAAAAGAAGATTATCACTGAAGAAGGACATTTTTCTTTTATCTGTCCTGTAGCTCAGCACAGTTATTGCCTGTGGCCTGGAATTTAAATGATTTAACTTTGCTACTTTATTCTAGTCCAGACTGAAATCTGTAATCGCAGGGCTCAGCAGAGTTCCCCATGTCAAACATTTGTGGAAATAACGTTTACCTTAAATATAGCCAGAAGCTAACCGCTGACTGGACCATCTCATTTCTGAGAATTAAATAATTTTGGCAACGGTCTGTCTCATGTCTCAGGGACATTTCATTTATGGTCAAATGAAATATTAATAGGTTAATGAAGAGCTTACAAGAACAGGTGACCATCTTTCCAGTTTCTACAATGTAAACAAGATGAATTTGAAATTTTCCCAACATAATAATCCCTGCCTTTCACAATATCATCTTCATGCTGACAGACACATTTTAGATTTCTTTTAGCATGTATAAGTTGAGGAAGAAAGCTAATAAAGAAATGAATAATAAGGGGAAAGAGGAATAAATCCCACAACACTATGGGCTTTACCAGAACATAAACATTATTTTCCTGTTGTAGTAATGGTGAATATTTACTAGTATGTCTTTTCTTAATATTAACTCAAAAGGAATAAATGGCTTAAACTTTGCTTATGCCATCGGTCAATGAAAGGAAGACGGAGAATGAAGAGTAGGGGACTTCATACATTGATGGGAAGAGTAATTTCACAAAGGCTGCACGTCGCATCGCAAGGTAGACAGACTTAGGAGGCTTTGGTGAAGTAATTAACCCAGAATGTGGGTTGTTAGTGGTTGGGCACATACAGAGAGCCAAACTTTGTGGTGAATTAGCCTGAAAGAACCATTCTCTGGAGAGCAAGCTAGCCACTCAGGTGAAGTCAATGAGTTCTATCAAGGCACCAGAAAGGAAAATAAGCTTGTGTGGTTCATTAGCTGGTACTCCAGGGCCCTAGAGTACTGAACTCCCCTTGGGGGAGCTATGTGCTACTTTTGCTAGAGAGCATTTAACTCATCCCGATTCACTGCAGACTTGGGCTGGCTTTCAAACTCCTGACAGCAAGTTACCTCCGTAGTAATGATGAAGCCATGCGTGCATCATCCAGACAGAGCCCTGAAGCGTTTTGAAAGTGAAAGGAAATTTTTGTGAACAGGGCAGGAAGGAAGACATGAGAGAGACAAACCAGACCTCCTCTCAAGTGTGCCCAGCAGCTTATACTGCTCCAGGGTCAACAGAAGCCACCTCTCTAATGTAGCTGACATGGTTTAACATATTGTTATTCACTTAGCCAAGCAGCAGTGAGAGGTCGGTGCCTCTGTTTTCAGCAGGGTGACATGGCCCTGTATACTTGAACATGTGTTAGACTCAAACCAGCCAACCTACATGTAATAAACAGCAGATAGGTTAAGTACAGTGGTCCCTGGGTGACAAAAGTGGAGTGCTAGCCTACTAACCGAAAGGTTGGCTGTTCAAATCCACCCAGAGGCACCTCAGAAGAAAGGCCTGGCAACCTACTTCTAAAAGATCATAGCCTTTGAGAACCCTGTGGACACAGTTCTACCTCTGATACATGTGCAGCCATCATGAGTCAGAATCAACTCCATGGCAACTGGTTTGGATTTTTGTTAAGTAAGCACAACAGGAGCCATGCTGCTACTTGTTAGGACTTCTTATGTTATGAAGCAGGGCCTTTGGGGGATGTGATAGGGATGGAATTGTGCCCATTCTGTACAATATTATGGCTTAATCAGACCTGCGATCCCAGCCTCTAAGTCCCCCTTCCTGGAAAGCACGTGTTTGACTGAAGAAACAAAACCTGCCAAATGTACACCAGATGCGTCAGGGGCTGATGGTGTGTGCTTCCCGTACTTTTGTGAGAAATAACAAACCCTTGCTGATTAGATTAAAAATCAAAACAAGGGTTTTCACATTCCTTCTCCTCTCTGTTACAACCACTTCTTCAAAATATTGTGTCTAATGAGACATCTTAGGAGAGTAGCAATGCCATGTGCTCCGTTTTTCCCTCTTCTTATAACCACAAAGCGTTTCAATGGCAATAAACAGTGTTTTAGAAAGTCTGCAAAGCTGACTGGTTTTGAACTTAAGAGACATCACGGAATTCTTTTTGGTCAGCAAGAGCAACCTCTAAAAGCTTTACAATGTTTTAAAAATGCACAGGCTGCCCAGAACATGGTAGTGGGGTGTGGCCTGAGGCCAGTGGGGCTTCCAGCCCAGCGTTTGGATTTACTTGTTCCTGGATTCCCACTCAGATAGCTTTTGGTTCCACTCAGTCCCTGGTGGTTTGGAAAGCATGGAGGTGATTAAACAGAGCCCAGCTGGGAGGTAAGGAAATGCTTCCTTTCTCTCCTCATCTTTTGTAAGCACTGTGCTACTACCTGACCTCGGCTGAGCCTCACACAAGTCTTTTCTTGTTATGAACACACTCCTCTTTGTGCCTGTTTCCCCGGAGAATAGCCTTGCTGAGGACTAAGTTCTGTGAAGCTTGCACTAGACTTTTCCTTCTTTATCTTGTTTAGGGTGGGGCAAGTGAGTCCCTTGCTGACACTCACTCCGCGCCATAGCCTTGGCTTGCCCTCTCTCTACCGTTTGTTCTTGTTTCAGGTATGTTTTCCAGAATGATTGCAACGGCTTGCCTTGGCACTGTGTAGTTCAGCTTAGTAACGCCGAGCTGTTTAATTAGAAGACAGCCTCTTCTGTCGCCCTCACGTTTTCTTTCTGGTATTACAAACCAGGGGAAGAGGCTCACATTTCCTTCAGTTGCCAATACACAGACTTCAAAAGTCTGGCAACAAAATGAGTGTTGGGTGCTGGTCTAGGTTTTCACAGCAACGTACTTTCTGGACAGAAAACTGATCTGTGAGTTCCTCCTCAGGAGTCATTGGCACGTTGGGTTAATTTGTTGGTGGCTGGTTTATGTGCTTGTTTTAATGATCCTGTTCGCCTTAGTAAAATCTATTTTGAAGCACTTCCTTTATTGTTAACTCATTTACCTAGGCCTCTCAGAGTTGGTTGGTTAGTGTGTGTTTTCCATGTAAGCAATTGTTAAGGGACTGAGTCACTCGGTAGCCTGTGGTTGGATGTGGGCCGAGGTTACTCAGTGACTAATTTCCAAGGGGAGGAGAAATTGGCTTATCTTGGGGAGGGTTACTTTTTCTCTGTGCCTGTGGCAGCTTCCTTCAGAAGATCAGGTAAAACAAAATGGTCTTCATTGGTTGTGAACACTCAAGCTGGGAACGTTTTAGGATCTCTCTGTCCTTTTTGATATTTTCTTCTCTGAGGCGGAAGCTGTCTAAAACATCCAAGTGTGGAACCGAGGATTTAGACGAAGCCAGCAAACAAAGGAATCGCAAAATTGGGAGCTTGAGCCAGTGTTCTTTTTCACGGCGTTAGTTACAGGTGATTTCCTTAAGTAAAAGTAAGTGGCTTTAATTCTTTGAGGATGAAAGAGTCTAAGAATCCTTTCAGTTTTACTTCATTGTGTGGTCCGATTGAGTGGTATGTTTACAAATTGTAGACTTGAAAGGGTGGGGCTTGAAATGCAATAAACTGTACATAATATTCCCTTTCCACGAAGAATACGTATATATATATAAATGTTCCACAGAGATATGATTACATGCGACAGTTTCCCAAAGTGATTTTAAATAAACAGTTTTCATACTAGATTGTTTTCAGAAACAATTTTAAGATTTTCCCACTTATCTTACGTTCAGGAACCTTCTAAATGAGTTATTTGAGTTATTTGATTTAACTCATGATACTTTGGGGAAATGAGGGACATAAGGACTCCTAAGTCAAACTGCAGATGATGAATTAGAAACAGCCCCAGATATATTCCGGTCTTTAGGAAATATGGTGGCAAACAGCTTAGGGAGCTACCTGCTGAGGGCAAAGACAGTAGCCTCTCAGCCAAGGCCATGCTAGTGAGACCCTGGGAGAGAGTACCCTGTTTATCAGAAATGGAAGGACTCAAACAGCAAAGAGACATCAGTGGTTTGGGCAGTAATGGAAAGAGCAAAAGACGATGTCCAATAAGGTTGGTGAATGAGGGAGAGTTGTCTCATCTGTACATTGTCAATATAGTCAGTGCAGATAAATGAACGTTTTCTGTGTTGGGGCTTAGGTGCAGGCAAATAAATACCTGTGTTGTGTTCTGGTAAGGCAATAGAACCTTTATTTTTGTGTTTAGGTCATCTCTTTCTTGTTATAAAATGAAATTCTTTAAAGCTCAAGTAAAGATATTAGTGTTGAAATTTTGGGGGGAAAAATGTCAGTCATATAACATATCAAGATGCTCTTAACTTGCTAAGAGAAATGAGATGATAGAGAAGATTAGTGGCTTCAGAGAATTGTGGGAGAATAAGAGGCTTCAATATATTAAGGTGAATAGCAACTGTGTATGTGTTGCTTGTTTATTTTCTCTTTTAACTTCAGTATAATTTTTTTCCTAGAAGGTCTGACTTTGAGTATGTACCAGTACAGAAAAAACCAAGTATGTATTTAATGCCATTAATCATACGCCAGGTAAGGGTTAAGAAAACCAAACAACATACTATAGATGCCTGATTCTAGGAAGGCATCTCCATGGAAAGAAAGAACACTAGCGCAAAAGGCTGAGGGCTTCTTTTATTATGAATTGTAGAATCTTAGTCATCAACCTGCTTCAGTCAGTCAGGCAACGAGTATCTGCCGGAGTATATAAAGCCAACTTTTTATTGAGATAGCAAGCAATCTCCCTAGGAGTTCACAATGAAGCCTTGAAAAAAATTCTTTCTTCTCATCTTTCCATACCTTCCACCATACCTGATGAGTGAGTTGCCTTCTGATTGACTCATATCCTTTAGTATATGAACCCAGGCTATCTACCTTTTAAGAGTTCATTTTAGTAGTATGTTTAAAAAATCTTTTCCCACTATGTTACGGGGACATAGTGTCATTCTCTTCTTTGGCTCTCCTTAGAGCCAAGGATGAAATTATCAGGGTTCTTTCAAAAGCCAGTCTTGAAAAGTCAGCCATAGCTTGGCAAACCAACTTAAAAATTCTGCCAAAGGCTTCCAACCTCTAAATCACCCGTATTGATGGAGACATTCAACCTCAAGATTACCTGATCTTTTATAACTGAATGCTTGTATTCAACTCTGCTGTGGATAACTTGGGGTGACAGTGTTTCTTTCAGTGACCCTATTGGACGGTGGCAAGATTATTTTGAAGTGGGTAAGGCTAGAGCTGATACACAGCATTGCTACCAGGCACACGAGTTTGATTCATTATGGCTAGTATCCATTCTCATTGGCTGAGATCCCATTTTGGTTGGTTGATGCCCTTGCCATGTTGTTTTTGTTGTTAATTGCCATCAAGTCAGCTCTGACTTATGGAGACCTTATGTATAACAGAAGGAAATGTTGCCTGGTTCTGTGCCATCTTCATGATGATCTTTGGTATGCTCAAGTCCATTGTTATGAGTGTTTATCTCATTGAGGGTTTCCCACATCTTCACTGACCCTCTACTTCACCAAACATGATGCCCTTGCCATACCAGATTTTAAATGTTTTTACTGTCATCCACATATTCCCCGTATGAACACACAAAATATCAGAATCTTTCTAATTAATTGTTACATTCCTCTCTGGTTTCATCTTCACATACCACCAGGATGCGTAGTGAGATTCTTACATGTTTTATTTTGAAAGTTAGTTATATAATCTACCTCCTTACCATTTCTTATCGTCAAACATATTTTAAAAACATACGCAGATACCTTAAAACAAAATTTACTCAATTTTTCATTATTTAAAGTCAATTTTACATTTTCCCTCCATTACTATTCTTTATCCTTCTAGACAGTTTTATATTCCCTAGGGTCTTTATGTCCCTTTTTGCTCTTTCGCCAGGAAGAGGAAGGTTTTGCTGTGTGTTAACTGGGGTCAGGATTCCCCCAAATCAGGATGTAATCTGAAGCCAGATAAGGAGGGAAAAAAGAACAGGAAGCAATGACTAACTCTGGTAGGGCTCTCTCTTCATACTAAGTGGGTTCTAGATATTTGAAACATTTGTTTTGTTTTTTGAATTACAAACAATTGGACCACCACTCATTGCACCTGATATACCTTGGGCACTGTACTGATGCTTTGCCTACAGTGGCTCCTTGAATTGATGTGATGAATTTATCTTTAGCTTCTGTCCTTTTGATCGATTATTGTGTTGGGTGGTCTGATTGAGTGGGAAATTTGGCCAGGTATTCCCTGCTACCAGAGCCGGTCCTTTTTCTATTTTATGACCTATGAGACCCTGCTTTGCTCTCCACTGAGCCAGACCTTTCTTTTCATTGATCCCTGCTTTGTGGAAGACAGAGTGGGAGAGTAGTTACAAAGGATCAGTGTTGATCTGCTGCAAAACATCTGCCACATGCTCCAGCCATTCTGTAATGAGCCACAAAGCCTTTCATCAGGTATATTATCACTCAGTGACCTTGAGACTGGCACTTCTGTTCTAAAGCAATGAGCATCTGAGTCATGAGGGTATCGAGTGAGCAGAGAGAGACCATGTGGACTGGAGCATCAGAGCGGGGCTGTGCCGAGCAGGTGTGCCTGGAGCTAGACTTTGAGGATATACCTAGGAATGGATCCACAAGGGCTAGGAAATGGACCTAGAAATGGATCCACAAGGGCTAGGAGGTGAGGACAGCTTGAGGATATCACAGATTAGATTTAGAGGATGAAGAACAGACTAGCCTATTGGATGGGAGAGTGTGTATTGGGGTGGGAGTTGTCGTTGTTGTTAGCTGCTGTTGAGTCAGCCCCGGACTCATGTCAACTCTATACACAATGGAATGAACCACTTCCTGGTCCTGCCCCACCCCCATGATCGCCTGCGGATCCGACCATTGTGATCCATAGGGTTTTTATTAGCTGATTTTTCTGGAATAGATCTCTAGGCCTTTCTTCCCAGACCATCTTAGTCTGGAACCTCCACTGAAACCTGTTCAGCATCATATTAACACCCAAGTCTCCACTGACAGTTGGGTGGTGGCTGTACATGAAGTGCGTTGGCCGGCTATCAAACCCAGGTCTTCTGCATGGAAGTTAGAATTCTACCACTGAACAACAACTGCCCTTGTTGGTGTGGGTAATGGGAAATAAAATTGTTACTGTGAGTGATAAGCCTGCATACTCTGGGGTCCCCAGAAACAGTCTGCGCCCTATGGGGGTAAGGGCCAAATCAATAGTGTTCAGGTAATGTACCCTCAAAATGTTCCATTTTGGTTCTACATATTTGCATCTTGCTTGTACATTTGATTGGTGGATTCTCCACTGCTGGATCCTCCCAGGGACGAGATAAGGAAGCCATGGGAGGCCTGCCGGCTCTTCCTCTGCATTCTGGCAAAGGGGCATCCATCTATGAGATATATGCATGAATGTACTCGCTCCAGGGCAGGGACTCACTGTGCTTGTTCAGAGCTATCTCCTCCTAGGATAATGACTGGCTCTTAGCAAGTACTTGATAAACATCAAATTCATTAACGAATGAATTTATAAGAAAACAGTATGTATTCAGGGCATTTGGGATTTGTTTTATTTTCAACTTTCTCTTGTTGCCTCTGGTTTTTTTGTTTTGTTTTTCTCTCTTCCCCCTACCATCCACACTATGGGTCTCTTGGCCATTTGAGCTCTCCTTCTGTCTCCTCATGAGCATACCTCACCCCTCCCCCGCATTCCGACCTGCACCCATTAACACCTTTCTTGTCATTACTGCTCCAAAAGAAGTCAAGATGGTGAATGTAGGCTCCTTCAAGAGAACTTGAAGAGTGGGCTGAGAAGGTGTCAAGGCTGTCCCTTCCTACATGGCTATTTGGAGAATCTCAGTGAGCATTTCCCTCTTGGGCTTTGACCAAAGCAAAAAGTATCAAATATTCATATCCTGACTTAATTTGTACTTTTTATTCTGCCCCTTGCTCAACACGTGGTTGTAATTGCAAATTAGTTTCCTCTTTCCCCATTAACTCGATTCTCCAATCATTGTCTCTCCTTATAAATAAGAGATAATGGAAGACCCTGTGGGAGTCCCCATTTTTCCTAACCTGCATGGTAATGACAAACCCAGAGTCAGCTGCTCAGTCCTGAAGTACCAGGCTCACAATGACCTATTCTAACGAGCTTTTTGGTATCAAATGGCAGCCCCAGAGAGCATGCTCTTAGAATTCCTTCTCCTTACCAAGCCTGGAGATTCCCTTTCCTCTTCTCTCCTTTGCCCTCCCACTATAAGTTTTGCCACAACTGTGCTTTTACCTCCTGAAACATTATTTCTCTAGACATCTGAGTGCTGGTTTCTAGTAAACTTAAGTAAATGGTTGGTGAATGAATGACACTTTCTTCCAGGTTTTCCCCCAGGCATCCCCTATCTCTCTCTGGTCGGGTTTCTAGATTGTATCAGTATGGAAAAATGCTCACTAATATTTTCCAAGGCTAACACTAGAATTTGTATCCAGGACCAGCTTTAGAAAACATAATTTTAGAACTTAGGATACATTAGACCCACATTTCTTAAGTATCACCTAGAAGAAACGACCTCAAAGCTCATACCACTGCACTATTTTGTCCTCAAACCCCACAATGTTGTATTAGTTTCCTATGACTGCTATAACAAATAACCACAAACTTAGTGGCTTAAAACGACACAGATTTACTGTCTTACTGTTCTGGAGGTCAGAAGCCCAACACAGGTCTCACTGGACTAAAATCAAGGTGTCAGCAGAGCTGTGCTCTCTCTGGAGGCTCTCAAGAGAATCTGTTTCCTTGCTTTTCCAGCTTCTAAAGGCCACCTGCATTCCTTGGCTTATGACCCCTTCTGCCATCTTCAAAGCCAGTCTGTCTTCTACTCTCTCTCACGCTCTCTCTCTGACTCTGCTTCTGTTGTCACATCTCCTTCCCTGACGCTGACTCTTCTGCCTCCCTCTTTCACTTTTACGGACTCTTATGGTTACCTTGGACCCGCCAGATAATGCAGGATCACCTCCCCATCCAAGACCCTTAACTTAATTATAAACTCCCTTTTGTTGTGTAAGGTAACATTTTCACAGGCTCCAGGAATTAGGACGTGGACATATTTGGGGAGGGGAATGTATTCAGCCTACCACATCAGGAAACCACACTGTCACACTGAAACTCTCTAAAAACATGACTATCAAAGTAGATTTTCTAATTTCTTGCTTTATTTTCAGATGCAGAGAGAAGTTATTTATGCAAGAGGAGATGGCTCTGGTGCTTCTCGACCTGGATCCACAGCTCATCTACCCCATGCAGTTCCAAATTCTCCCCCATCCACGCCTATGCCCCATTCTATGCCTCCCTCCCCATCCAGAATCCCTTATGGGGGCACTCGCCCAATGGCCATTCCTGGCAATGCCACCATCCCCAGGGACAGACTCTCCAGCCTGCCTGTCTCCAGATCCATCTCACCAAGCCCAAGCGCCATTTTAGAAAGAAGAGATGTAAAGCCAGATGAAGACATGAGCGGCAAGAACATTGCAATGTACAGAAGTGAAGGTTTCTATGGTGACCCTTACCTTTATCACGAGGGACGGATGAGCATCGCCTCTTCCCACGGTGGACACCCTCTGGATGTCCCTGACCACATCATTGCATATCACCGCACAGCAATCCGGTCGGCCAGTGCTTATTGTAACCCGCCTTTGCAAGCAGAAATGCATATGGAGCAGTCACTGTACAGACAGAAATCAAGGAAATATCCGGAGAGCCACTTGCCTACTTTGGGCTCCAAAACGCCGCCCGCCTCTCCTCACCGAGTCAGCGACCTAAGGATGATAGAAATGCACCCACATCATAATGCTCACGGGCCCCCTCACACCCTGCAGCCAGAGCGAGTCTCCCCAAGCCGCCAGTCCTTTAAGAAGGAGCCGGGCACCTTGGTGTATATTGAAAAGCCACGGAACACTCCAGGATTATCCAGCATGGTGGACCTCGGCCCTCCTCTAGTTGAGAAGCAAGTTTTTGCTTATAGCACTGCTACGATACCCAAAGACAGAGAGACCAGGTAAGGTGTGGTGAGGGTTCACAGGAGTCATGCCTGCTCAGGGCCTATGTGTGGGTGAGCATCTCTGCTCAGTGCACACATAAGTCTTGGGGCCGCTCTACACAGCTCAGACCGAGACAGCAAATGTGGACTGAGTACC
Organism: Trichechus manatus latirostris; assembly: GCF_000243295.1. Taxonomy (NCBI): domain Eukaryota; kingdom Metazoa; phylum Chordata; class Mammalia; order Sirenia; family Trichechidae; genus Trichechus; species Trichechus manatus. Next base: position 3,583,650 of record NW_004444011.1, on the reverse strand, counting down.
AGCCTTGGGCAGAGCTCTCTGCAGGTGCTACAGAAGATGCAGAGGGGAGCCAAAGGTCCTCGTTATCTGCAAAGAGCTTCTAAATCAGTGGGGTTATGGGAAGCACATCAGTAGCCATGTTATAGGATTAGTCAACTATTTGGTGAACATGTTATAGTAACTAGTCATGCGGACCTCCTGAGCATGGGCTTAACAGCCTCCCTGGTGGCACAAACGGTTAACACATTTGACTACTAACTGAAAGGTTGGTGGTTTGAGTCTACCCAGAGGCACCTCAGAAGAAAGGCCTGGCGATCTACTTCTGAGAAATCAGCCACTGAAAACCCTAGAGAGGACAGTTCTACTTTGACACACGTGGGGCCGCCATGAGTTGGACACAATGGCAACTGGTTTGGTTTGGTTTTTTTAATCATTTGTGTAGATTTCAATGATTTGGAAGAAATTGTGATTAACAGAAACCATCCAGACAAATGGATCAAGAGATCCTAATAATTGATCTGCCACTGAAAATAAGAAGTGAGTGGTTCAAGTTTTAACTGTGTGAAATGGTCATTGTGGAGTGCAGTTTTGTTGTCTCACCTGGTTCTGGGAAATGGAAAAAATGTGTCACTGTTTGTCTTTTCAAGTGATAAACATGAATTTGCATGAAAGTAGAATGGTTTAGATTTAATTCTCATTTGAGAGTGGTGCCAAAATCAGCAAAAAATGTTCTAGTGAATGAGACACTCTGGGTATTTAAATTTCTTTTTTAATACATATATGGATATATTTTATAATTTACCAGCCTAGAACCTTCTGACTTCATGTTGAAAACCCCCAAAGTTCACATAGTAATAGAAAGACTGATTTTAATAAGATATTTTTCTAGCCTGAGTTGGTTGAAGAAAATCAACATAATAATTACAATCATAAAAATCTAGTCAAAGAAATTGAGTCCAAAAGAGGGCAAGCATTTTACCTGTTGTTGTATGTGAATTCAGAGGGGGTGTGAAAAATCTACATATTTAATTACTCAGAGCCTTCTTAGAATCACCGTTCTCTCTTACTCACTGATAAAGGTAGTATCACTTACTATTACATAACCTTGTAAAAAGAAGACCAGAATCATGAATGGAATGTGAATTGTTGACCTTACTTTTCACACACAAGTAAGAAATCCCTGTCTTCTTTAGCAGAATTTCATAATGAAAGTGCTGCCCCTCTGTTTCTATTCAGTCAAAGGGACTATCACAGCAGAGAGTTTCCAGGAGGATGGAAAGAGAATATACTTGGAAATTTAGAAGCCATTAATTCAACCACAAATTCTAACTCTCTCACACAGTTAGAAAACCAGCAATGGTGATTGGCTTAATTATGTAGGACTAAGAAAAATCAAGACTCAGAAAATAGTATTCATTCTCTTTTTTCCAAAGTCATTGTTGTCATTGGTTGCTTTTGATTTGATTCCTACTCATGGTGACCCCATGTGTGCAGAATAGAACCATTCCATAGGGTTTTCAAGACTGTGATCTTTTGGAAGCAGATTGCCAGGCCTGTCTTCCAAGACACCTCTGGGTGGGCTCGAACTACCAACCTTTCAGCTAATAGTTGAGCACTTAAACATTTGTGCCAACCAGGGACTCCCTCCAAAGTTATTAGTAAGTGAAATTCTGAGAATCAAAGAAAGGGCCACTCATCATAACAAGTAGCGGAGGGGTGTGGTATGAACATTGCAAGCTTATTGGAACAGACCAATGTCGCAAGTGAGAGACGAGCTACCAGGACCTGCCTCGAAAGGCATAGTAGTCGTAATGTTAAGGCTGGGAAGCTTATGCTGTGTGCTCTGCAGAAAGGGTAGCACATGGCATTCACTGCAGTGGGGTGCGAGGAACTGGTAGGGAAATGCGTGTCATCGAGAGCATGGAACTTTGGGCTGTAAGAATTTAGTCTGATAAACATTTAAAACTAGGCATTTCCAGGATATAATGTTGAGCGCCAGAACTCATCCTCCCAACCATTCCAGCATCCCCTCACCCCACGCTCACCTACTGTGTGGGTGGAAGAGAATCGAGACCTTGATTCCACTTGATATTATGTTAAGCTGTTGTCATGTTGCTGTTGTCATGTTTCCACCCTGCTAGGTTCTGGGCAATGGTGGTTCAGTGGTAGAATTCTCACCTTTTATGAGGGAGACCTGGGTTCAATTCCTGGCCATTGCCCCTCATGCTTAGCCACTATTCATCTGTCAGTGGAGGCTTGTGTGTTGTTATGATGCTAAACAGGTTTCAGTGGAGCTTCCAAACTAAGACAGACCAGGAAGAAAGACCTAGTGATCTACTTCCAAAAATCAACCAGTAAAAACCCTACAGATCACAACAACCGGATCCCGTTGTGCATGGGGTCTCCATGAGTCGGGGACCAGCTTGACAGCAACTAACAACAACAAGGTTCCAGGCACATTTTAGACAATGATGGTGTCTCTGACTTCTTCCCAACATCTAGCACACTGTCATGCACATAGTTGCCACATGTACATAGTTTACTGAATATCATTGAACCCGGTTTTCCAAGGGATTTAGTTATGAGAAAACGAAACAAAGGAACCCTCTACTAACATGTGGAGTCGTCTCTATATTGCTCCCTGACCAGAATCTTGAAGAATTTAGCTTTAAGTAGTATCAGTGTTCTTTTACGGCCTCTGCTTCTTCTTTAAAAAGAATTTCCCAACCCCAGATATTTCCATTTTACCAAACCTCAGAAAATTCCAAGGATTTCTGTGTTACAAGTTAGAAACCCTTTTATTTATAAGGAGAGACAATGATTTTTGGAGAAACCCTTTTTAAAAAATCCAAGTTATCTTCTATTTCTGGAATAACCAAAAAATTTTAAATTGTACTCTGTCCTATAGGGTCACTGTCAGTCAAAATCTACTCAGGTTAAAGCATAGGTTAGAAAAATTTCAAAGGGCTGCCAGTCACAGTGATCATCTTTAAATTACATAAATCTGAACTTAAACTTTTGTTTGATCAACTGTTAAACCAAAGATCTATCGCACTCCTCAAAGCTACCAATACAATAACATCTAATTCTCCTCAAATGAGAAAGCAATGCGAAATGATTAAGAGCAGACACAAGCTACCAGTTAGCATGCAGGCTTCCTCCTGTGCACAGTTTTCTTCTCCTTCTTTCCAACTGGCTAAAGGCAAAGGCTTCTGAGACTGTTGTTATTGTAACTACCATGTTCTGACATTAAATTGTTTTTAGGATTATAATTTTAAAATTTTGCATTTTTCATTCCCCAAAATGTGAAAGAATAGAAGAATTTTATCACATACCTTGCTTAGGTCACTCCTCACCTGTTAGTCATCTTATCTCCCGAGGGTGGAACTGGAGTGCTTGTGTATATGTAGGCTGGCAAAATAGCCTTCTCCTGTAGACAGGCAGACAGACAAACACACAAACACCTGTCTCTACAGTGAAATCCTTTAGAGTTGTTATTACTGAGGGACCTAAACACCCACACTTACTCATCCAAAACACATGACAAAGAGTGTAGAATGATTCCCAAGTAAAAATAAGTTGCATCTTGGAACTTTTACTATCAGCACTGCTACCCACCTCCCCACTGTTACCTAGACAGGTAAGATTATGGGACAGAGTGTGAGAAATGTATGACTTGTGCCTTCTCTCCAGCAGAGTCTGATGCTGAACTCTTTTGGAGAGCCTGGTAACCAGCTGAAATGTACTATTGCTGGATAACAATAATAAGAAGAAAGATGACATTGAAGGCAGCTATCATTTATTGAGAGCCTCTTATGGTCTAAGCACCATGTTAAATAGTTTCCATATATCATATGATGTAATCATCATGACAACCTAGTGAGGTATGCATTGCTATCATCATCTCCATTTTACAAATGTGGAAACTGAGGCTCAGGGGGGTTAAGAAACTTGCCCAGGGTTACAAAGTCAGCAGGTGGCATAGAATGTCCAGGTCCATTAAAGAATGGACTATTTACCAGTGGGCAGTATTCTGTCTGGTGAGTGAGAACTATGTGCCTGAACTTCACCCAACAGAGGAATACATTCAAGAGTGAATTCTGAGCGTTTCAACCAGAATTCTTCAAAAATGGTTTCAGGGCTAGATGCTGAATAACTGTTCTTAAAGTATATTTACAATCATAACTGCAGTAGAACTTGCCTAAGTATTCTGCTAAATATATACATACCATTTAAAATACTACTGTCTACCTAGTATATTAGCATAGTTATGCAGAAATAGGTGAAGAAAGAAGAGAACATTTTTCGTAGGTTTTATTTTCAAAAAATGAATGTGAGTACTATGTCAAGGAAAATTTTTTTAAAAAAAGAACACCAGAAACAATTACTGAAGCAGAAAATTATAGTCCATTGTCTAGCCTACAACATGATGTTATCCTAGAAATATTTAATCTGTATTAAGTATTTTTAAAGAGGCTTCAGCCCCTAAAAGTCTAACTTCATGAGTACAGAGCCCCATAAACTACCAAACCAATTTCTGTTGCAATTTCATAATATTAAAAAGCAAATCAATCTGGGAGTGCTTTTTATATGAGACTCTCAAGTGAAATTTTATATCCAAGATGTGAAGCTACAAAAGCACAGGAGGGAGACTGAGAAATCTGTAGCTGTGCTTTATTTGGGCACTGCTGGATTCCTATGCTGTTCAGAAGAGCACTTTTATGCAATAGACAGAAGAACTGCATGGTGTTAGAATTCAGGGAGGAAAATTCTTTCTTTCCCATCTGTACTCAAGAAACCTCCAATGGTAGCTTTGTTTGAGGGAAGATGATTTTATAAAAGCTCTGTTGACTTGGAAATGGAGAGTTAAAGACTAAGTAATTTAATCTTGATTCTTGTATTTCGAATGTGCCTTGATCTAATGAATTTGGCATCGCTTTTCTTTTTAAAGATGTTTCAAGACAACATTTAGTAAGAGATGACAAACTGCACATGGAAGATCTGGAAAAAATAGTGTATAGAGTATAAAAAGTCAGTTACCATCGAGTTGACTCTAACTTAGGGTGACCACATGTGTGTGAGAGTAGAACTGTGTTCCATAGGGTTTTCAGTGGCTAATTTTTCTTAGATTGCCAGGCCTTTCTTCCAAGGTGCGTCTAGGTGGACTTGAATCTGCAACCTTTCAGTTAGCTACTGAGCATGTTAACCGTTTGTACCACCCAGGGACTCCATATACAATATGACATATGTTGCAGTTGGGATCTCCTGCCGAGGAGTAACCTAAATGTTTGATGGTCATGGAAATTTGGGGTAGAGTAGTAGGTCACAGATGCTTTGACTTTAAGGAGAGCAGTTCTTCTATCTGAGCCTCTAGAAAGAAAAGGATCTTGACTGATCTTGTGGCTGGACCCAGATGACTTCCCTTCAACTGGGTGGGACTCCAAGGAGAGAATGGACCCGAGTGACTCTGAGAGACTACTGGGAGAGTTGGAGTGTGACAACTAGCTTAGCGCAAGAGGCTCCATCTTCCCTAGGTTATAAAATTACTTCATTAAGCAGCTCTTCCTTTCTATTCATGGCACATAAAACAGCCCTTAAGAATTGTAAAATTCTAGGACATTTATGTTTTGCTATTTTCTATTTATAATTTGGATCATATACTGTGAAATACCTTTATTGAAAGAACACTCAAAATTTAAGGGTGCTCATTGCAAAGTGACTAATAGCTTTGCTTCCAAATGTGTATACCAGAATCCCTCCTAGTGAAATGTGATTTTTCAACACATAATAAACTTGAGCTGAGATCGTATTTCCATAGTCCTCTTCTGTACCTGTTGTTGTTAGCTGCCATTGAGTTGGCTCCTGACTCATGGCGATCCCATGCACAAAGGATTGAAACTCTGCCTGGACCTGCGCCATCCTCATAATCGATAGTTGATCTGACTACAGTGATCTATAGGGTTTTCATTGGTCAATTTGTGGAAGTAAATTGCTAGGCCTTTCTTTCTCATCCAGCTTAAGTCTGGAAGCTCCACTGAAACCTGTTCAGCTTCACAGCAGCATGCAAGCCTCTACTAATAGACAGGTGGTGGCTGCATACCAGGTGCATTGGCTGAGAATCACGCTCAGGTCTCCCATATGGAAGGCAAGAATTCCACCACTGAGCCACCACTGCCCCCCTTCTGCACCTAGAGCAGCTAAATTCGACAAATTCGTAAAAGGTCACACTGGGGAGTAAATTCTTGCCCTGTCTGGGCACCTACATCTGCATAAAGAAGTCGTATGAGACTTCATTGTGATTTTTGAGACATCAGAGACTTAGAGACTCAGAAGCCTTTGCCTTTAGCCCATTGGAAAGAAGGAGAAGAAAACTGTGCACAGGAGGAAGCCTGCATGCTAACTGGTAGCTTGTGTCTGCTCTTACTCATTTCGCATTGCTTTCTCATTTGAGGAGAATTAGATGTTATTGTATTGGTAGCTTTGAGGAGTGCGATGGATCTTTGGTTTAACAGTTGATCAAACAAAAGTTTAAGTTCAGATTTATGTCATTTAAAGATGATCACTGTGACTGGCAGCCCTTTGAAATTTTTCTAAACTATGCTTTAACCTGCAGGAGAACAGTGAGTCTGGATGATCAAAAAAGTGTGATTAAATTTTTCCTTTTCTGCATGTATGGTCGAAAGTGAGCCACATCAGAGATCTCCTAAGTAGTTAGACTAGGGATCCCTCTAAAGCAGCTTCTCAACCTCGGCACTATTGACATTTTGGGCTGGGGAGCGGCTCTGTGCATTGTAGGATATTTAGTAGCATCTCCAGCCTCTACCCACTAGATGCTGGTAGCAACCGCCTCCCAAATGATGACAATCAAAAATGACTCCAGACATTGCCAAATGTCCCCTGGGGGCAAAATGCCCCCGATTAAGAAGCACTGCTCTAAAAGAAATTTGGACTTGTTCTACTTAATGAAATAGAGAAATGAAAGAAGGATGCCATGTTCAAGGAATGTAAATCGTGACAACAGTCATAAACCAGGGATCATGACAATTATTACCTCAGTGCTATCCTTTACCAGTTGGTTAGGCAGCTTCATTACTGACAGAACTTGCTGTTATTACCTTTGGTTCAATAAATTCGCTGATCAACCATTTATTAAGAAGCAGTAACAAGCAATGTTTATGAACGTGGACCCCAAAGTCAGACTACCCAGATTTGAATCTCACTTCTAACACTTGCTAGTGTTTGGACTTTTGGCAAATTACTGAATCTTACTCTGCCTCAGTTTTCTTATCTGTAAATAGGGATAATAGTACTTACCTCATAAGATGGAACAACACATTACACATTTAAATGCTTAGTTAGTGCTGTGCCTGGCATATGGTAGGTGCTCACGAGTTCTGACTTTAACCAAAGCATTCTACTAACACGTTGCCACTGAGTAGATTTTGACTGACAGTGACCCTATAGGACAGAGTACAATTGTCCCATAGGGTTTCCAAGGCTGTAAATCTTCACAGAAGCAGACTACCACATCTTTCTCCTATGGAGCAGCTAGTGGGTTTGAACTGCCAACCTCTCAGGTAGCAGCCAAGTGCTTAACCACTGTACCACCAGGGCTCCTGTAAGCATTCTACTAAATGCTACCAGATGGGGAGATAAATCCACAGCCATCCAAAGATAGCTAGGACAAGGAACCTCTCCTCAAGAAGCAAGGACACCATTTTTTTTAACTTAATAGCAGGAAGATCGTAAAGGGAATGAGAGAAAAGAGCTAAGTGTGAACAGAGAATGGAATTAGCTGTGCTTAAAGAGCCAATTAGAATATTTAGATGATCAAAACTTTCAAAATTTCTCTTGAAATCCCATTTTAGGAAAGTGGCCAGAGTTGCAGTTCTTCCGGAATCCAGGGGCAAAAAGACAAGCCAGGTTTAGGGTATCCTTTTAAACTTGCATCAGAACTACAGGATTGATGATAATGAGACCCACCAGGAATGATTGAAATTACTAGGTTATCTGTTTTGATGGCTGATTGTGCCTGACTGATTCAATTCTTATCTGGATTGCTTTACCATATAGTTTTAATTATGAATCAATAAATGTTTACTTTCAGTGTTGCATCTGTTTATTTCCAACATTATAAATGGATGCAACACTGGAAGTACTCACTTGTCTACACCAAGAAATTTGAAAGACAGCTACCTGGCCAACTGACTGGAAGAGATCCATATTTGTGCCCATTCCAAAGAAAGATGATCCAACAGAATGTGGAAATTATCAAACAATATCATTAATATCACACACAAGTAAAATATCACTGTAGATCATTCAAAAACAATTGCACAGTATATTGACAGGGAACTGCCAGACATTCAAGCCGGATTCAGAAGAGGACTTGGAATGAGGAATATCATTGCTGATGTCAGATGGATCCTGGCTGAAAGCAGAGAATACCAGAAAAATGTTTACCTGTGTTTTATTGACTATAGAAAGGCATTTGACTGCGTGGATCATAACAAATTATGCATAATGCTGCAAACAATAGGAATTCCAGAACACTTATTGTGCTCATGAGAAACCTGTACATAGACCAAGAGGCACTCATTCGAACAGAATAAGGGCATGTTTTAAAATCAGGAAAGGTGTGTGTCAGGGTTGTATCCTTTCATCATGATTATTTAATCTGTATGCTGAGCACATAATCAAGAAGCTGGACTATGTGAAGAAAAACGAGGCATCAGGATTGAAGAAAGACTCATTAACAACCTGCAATATGCGGATGACACAACCTTCCTTGCTAAAAGTGAAGAGAACTTGAAGCACTTACTGATGAAGACCAAAGACTACAGCTTTCAGTATGGATTACATCTCAACATAAAGAAAACAAAAATTCTCACAACTGGACCAATAAACAACATCATGATAAACAGAAAATATTGAAGTTGTCAAGGATTTCATTTTACTTGGATCCACAATCAAAGCCCATGGAAGCAGAGTCAAGAAATCAAATGATGTATTGCATTGGGAAAAAGACCCCTTTAAAGTGTTAAAAAGCAAAGATGTCACCTTGAGGACTAAAGTGCGCCTGACCCGAGCCATGGTATTTTCAATCGCCTCATATGCATGCCAGAGCTGGACAATGAATAAGGAAGACCAGAGAAGAATTGATGCCTTTGAAGTGTGGTGCTGGAGAAGAATACTGAATATACCATGGACTGCCAAACAAATCTGTCTTGGAAGAAGTACAACCAGAATGTTCCTTAGAAGGGCAGATAGCAAGACTTTGTCTTACGTACTTTGGACACATTATCAGGAGGGACCAGACCCTGGAGAAAGACATCATGCTTGGTAAGGTAGAAGGTCAGTGAAAAAGGGGAAGACCCTCAATAAGATGGACTGACACAGTGGCTGCAACGATTGTGAGGATGGCAGATTACTGGGCAATGTTTTGCTCTGTTGTACATTTGGTCGCTGTGAGTCAGAACCAACTAGACAGCACCTAATGACAAAAACAACAACAAAAATTTACTAGGCTTTTATGTGCTTAGCTGTGGACTGGATGCTTTGCTGGATACAAAGAAACTTAAATGTAGATCCCATGTGCAAAGAATACAAACCAGGATACAGTTACAAAACATGCAAAGCTTAATACAAACATACAAGCTATGCCGCAGTTCAGTACAGGACGATCCTGAGCTACAAATGCCACCTAAATATCTGCTTGGTAGGAACAACCATTACAATAGGATTTCATTCTTAGCATGTCTTCTGGTTTGGTAATGCCCAGGGATACTCGTCTTGTCCCCCTGAGAGTGAGGCTATCTCCTTGTGAAGCAGAGAAGGAAGAGGGAAATGCCAAGTTGCTAACGGGGAAAACACCTCTCCCAGAGGCTGGAGCTTGGGGGGCGAGGGAGAAGGAATCTGTTCCCAACCTCTCTAAGTCCAGCTGGAAAGTCAGGATACTTTTTCCATGAAAACAGTGGGGAACAACTATAGGGCTAATAATAGAACCGTTCGGTGATATTATATTTAAAGGCATCTAAACAATGAAAGTACAAGTAAACTTTTTAATTACAACCCTGCCATGATTTGAGGACTGCTTCTACATAATTAATTCCAAAGACGTGATACAGAAAGTAATGGCTCTGAATTCAGAAAAGGGAGAGATTTCCACGAGTCCAGGTCTGGGAGCCCTCATGAAAATGTCGAGATGGGCTGGAATTTAAGGGGTATATATGCAATGAAATGAAAAGATATTATTTGGGGGAAAGACAGACTGGTCTTTATCCAATATTTGCTATGTTTCTACCATTATGATGCTCATAAAAATGATATCTTGATGTATTTTGATAATCTTGGAAACAAAAAAAGTGCCGACCCATCATGTTTATCCAGATGAATGGATAAACAAATTATGGTATGTACACACAATGGAATACTATGCAACGATAAACAACAACGATGAATCCGCAAAACTTCTGGAGGGCATTATGCTGAGTGAAATAAATCAATCACAAAAGGACAAACATTGTATGAGACTACTATTTTTAAAACCCAAGAAAATGTTTACATGCAGAAAAGAACAATCTTTCATGGTTACGAGGGAGGGAAGAGGTGCGGAGGGGAAATCACTAAACTAGATAGTAGACAAGTGTTAACTTTGGTGAAGGGAAAGACAACACTCGGTATAGGAGAAGTCAGCACAACTTGACCAAGGCAAAGTCACAGAAGCTTCCTAGACACATCCAAACACGTTGAGGGACACTGAGTTACTGGGGCTGAGGGCTGGGGACCATGGTCTCAGGGGACATCTAGGTCAATTGGCATAACATAGTTCATAAAGAAAATGTTCTACATCCTACTTTGGTGAGTAGTATCTGGGGTCTTAAAAGCTTATGAGCAGCCATCTAAGACACACCTACTGGTCCTATCACATTTGGAGCAAAGGAGAATGAAGAAAACCAAAGATACAAGGAAAATATTAGCCCATAGGACTAATGGACTACATGAACCACAGCCTCTACCAGCCCAAGCCCAGAAGAACTAGATGGTGTCTGGCTACCACCACCAACCACTCTGACAGGGATTACAATAGAGGGTCCCGGACAGAGTGGGAGAAAAATGTAGAACAAAATTCAAATTCACAAAAAAAGACCAGACTTACTGGTCTGATGGTGACTAGAGGAACCTCTGAGGCTATGGCCCCTGGACACTCTGCTAACTCAGAACTGAGCCACTTCCAAAGTCCATCTTTCAGCCAAAGATTAGACAGGTCTATAAAACAAACAATAACACACTTGAGGAATGTGCTTCTTAGTTCAATCAAGTATATGAGACCACATGGGCAACACCTGCCCAAAAGCAAAGACGAAAAGGCAGGAAGGGACAGAAAAACTGGATGAATGGACACAGAGAACCCAGCCTGGAAAGGGGAAAGAGTGCTGACACATTGTGTGGATTGCGTCTAATATCACCAAACAATTTGTGTATAAAATTTTTGAATGAGAAACTAATTTGTGCTATAAACTTTCACCTAAAACACAATTTTTTTAAAAAAGGTGGAAAAAGTGCTGATAAGTTGAAGTATTTTTGCATTCAAAGAATAAAACTTCGTGGGTAAGGAATATTTGTTAGTCATCCCATAGACTGCTGAGTTCAGGCAACAGCTATCTGATAAACATGATACTTAACCAACTGACAAACCTGTGAACATAGCCTTGCTCTTATACAAGGGGCATTTCATCAGAAATATCAGTGGAATGACTGTCAGTGTCTGTGTTACCTTGAACAAATCAATTTCTCAAGAGGGAAAGCCATCATCTGTCACTAATTAGATCAAATTAAAATGCGCTTCTGGATCCTCTTTGAATATTCATGAGGTGCTGTCTATCAGATGCCTTATGTTTGAAACCAGAATAACCTAAATACTGTGAGATTTGGATAGCTCCTTTTCCTTGCCAACTAGAAGCTCCTTCTTCAAGGAGAAGAGTAATGGATTAAGTGCAGTTTTAGCCCCCGTGAAAGATGATAGGATCAGATTGACGCAGAATCAGTGTGGCCAGGGCCCCACCTAAAGATGGAGCTGGTCTTCGCAGCCCTAAAGGGTCACATTTTAGTCTCTTGTGATGAGTCATCTATATGTTGGAGATTATGGAGATTATATTTGTCCTTTTTGAATTTTGGGTCATATTTTTCATGAATAAGATGATTCAAAGATGTAGCCAGGTCTGTGCAGTTTGTCGTACTGTCGTGGCTTGTATGTTACTGTACTGGTGGAAGCTATGCTACCAGTATTTCAAATACCAGCAAGGTGACCATGGTGGACAGTTTCAGTGGAGCTTCCAGACTAAGACAGACCAGGAAGAAAGGCCTGATAATTAGCCAGTGAAAACCCTGTGGATCACAACAGAATATTGTCTGATACAGTGCTGGAAGATGAGCCTCCTAGGTTAGAAGGCACTCCACAATGGCTGCAACAATGGACTTGAACATGCCAATGATCATAAAGATGGTGCAGGACTGGGCAACATTTTGTTATGTTGTACATAGGGTCACCATGAATTGGAGCCAACTCGATGACAACAACTAATAGCAATGCATTAAACTCTAACTGCAATTCAAAAATTGCAGGCCTTAAAAAGTCTGTACTGCTCACTACATTTGCTTAGGTCCAACTCATATGACCAGTCAGTACTTCCTCCCCCTCCCTGACTTTAGTGAAGGGAAAACGGACAGTTAAGAGACTTTACAAGGGTCCCACAACTAGAGCACTCTAGTCCAGTGCTGTTTATACTATCGCTCTCTCGGTTTTGTTTTTTTTTCCCCTGTCTTTGTAATCAAGGTGTTGTCGTTAGGTGCCATTGACACAATTCTGACTCATAGCAACCCCATGTGTTACACAGTAGAACTGCTCCATGGGGTTTCCTTGGCAGTAATCTTTATGGAGGCAGATCACGAGGTCTTTCTCCCATGGAACACCTGGGTGGATTCAAACCTCTAACCTTTTGGTTGAGGGCTTACCCTTTTGCACCACCAGGGCTCCTTGTAATGAAGGTAGTGGGCTTCTAACTCAACAGCATAGACATCTAAGAAGACCAAATAAAAAAGAAACATACTAGAGAAGCCAAGTATAGGAAATGTCTTCCTGCTTTTTCCTCAGAGTCACTCTCTTATTTCTTCTGTCTCTAACTTAAGATTTCACAGGTCAAAAGCAGGTGGGCGTGGGAGTGTATTTCCATAGCTATTGTTGGGTCACTCATGAGACCATTGCTCCATAGTGTCTGACACACACTTGAAGGTCAGTTTCAGGCCGTGTGCCCAGGTAACCCCTAACATGAACGAACGGATGTTATTACCTGTTTGTGCCTGTACAAAAAATGAGATGTCACTTCCAGAGCATGAATATTAAAAGCACCCTCAGGGAAGAGAAAGATAATGCAAAGTAGGTGATTTCATACAGCAAGGTGTAGGCTTGCCTGGGGAGTGGAGGCTTTAGTCACCTAGCCAAGGCCCAGCAGGAAGTGAAGCACCTCGCCCCAGATATGAGTCACCACGGGAGGCAGCTCAGAGCCATGGCTGGCGGCACGATGGATGTGGGTGTGTGCACACCAATGAGCTCTGTGTCCTTAGGAAAATCCCTGCCTCTCTAAGCCCAGTGTCCTTCTCTGTCACAAGAGGATAGTAATAGCTACTTCTCAAGGGTTCTGTTCAGTTTAAATGAAAATGGGTATAAAATCACCTTGTAAATTGGAAAATTCTCTATAAATAAGAGTCCTTATTGACATAAAAGGTCCCTGGGTGGTACTCAACTACTAACCTAAAGCTTGGCTGTTCATACCCACCCAGCAGCGCTGCAGAAGAAAGGCCTGGCAACCTGCTTCTGTAAAGATTACAGCCAAGAAAATCCTATGGAGCAGTTCTACCCTGCAACACACAGGGTCACCATGAGTCAGAATCGACTCAACTGCAATGGGTTTGTTTTTTGTTTTTTTATTTTTTTATTTTTTGTTTATTGATATGAGTTGACTAGCCCTGTGCAATCTAAGGAGTGAGGTTGTGCTGGCCATTTGGATCTTAGAAACCACTATATCCCAATCCCTGATTTGGGATTGTTCCTGGGTGCCAGCCAGAACAGCCGGCACAGAAAGGAAGTTGTGAAATAGATGAAAGGCTACCTGGAGCACTTCCCAAGTACATTTGCTGTGCTGAGCAGAACACTATTGGAATGTTGGGAAATCCATTGTACATTTTGCAAGCCACCAGGCCTGGGTGTGGCCGAGCTTTGCCCTACTTGCCAGGCCTGCCATACCTTTATTGCTTCAGTCAAGATCACAGTGCCAGAATGGGGAATATGGGTCCTATCTAAGTCCCTTCCAGCTAGAAAGTTCTGTCATCTAAATCGGGCAGGATTTCAAACGTGGTATTCTTTGAGCGGTAGGCATAAAGAGAATGGGCGCCAGCTACTATTACTGAACATTTTGATCAAAAATTGCATAGACGAATCCCCATTAAAAGGAGGGAAATGCAGAACAGAATATCAAATTCTTATGGACTCCAGACTTCCTGGAGCCATGAAGGTTGGATGAACCTCTGAAACTATTGCCCTGAGATAATCTTTAAACCTTAAACCAAAAATGTCCCCTGAAGTTTTCTTAAAACCAAACAACAGTTTAGCTTAACTAGTAAAAAAAAAAAGTCTGCCTGCAGAGCATTATGTTCTTTTAAGAGCTATCTATATGGGATCAAAGTGACAACAGGAACTCAAAAGATTAGATAGGAACCTTAGGGGATAGTGAGTTTGTTAATGGGGGAGAAACAACTCAGAACATGTCCTTCCTCAGCTCAGACTTCCACAGTGGCTCCCATCACACTCAGAATAAAAGCCAGAGTCCTTAAAATGACCTTCGAGTAGGGAGAACATACTTTCTAGTTTGACTGGGGACAGTTAACCAGGTGCTATCAAGTCTGCCCCAACTCATGGTGACCCCATGTGTGTCAGAGTAGAACTAGACTCCACAGGGCTTTCAGTGGCTAACTTTCCAGAAGTAGATCACCAGACCTTTCTTCCAAGGCACCTCTGAGTGGACTTGAACTTCCAACCTTTCGGTTAGCAGCTGTGCACGTTAACCATTTGCGCCACCCAGGGGTGGAACAGTGCTGGTTTATTCCTGTTGTCCTTGTGTAAGAACCAATAGCTTCCCTTTCACTTTAAAAAGTATTTGGGTTTGATGATAAAGTATATGATCCCAGTCAAAAGCTCTCACAAAGCCAACCCTCCGCTGTCTTTCTGAAATCATCCCCTATTACCCTTCCCTCATTCAATGTACTCCAGGCACAGTGGCCTGCCTCAGGTGGGTCAGGAGGCTGGTGTACCTGTTCTTCCCACTGCCTGGAATGTTCCTCCCCTAGACGACACATAGGATTCAGGGTTACTCCCTCACTTCCTTCAGATCTTTACTCAAAAGTCACTTTCTCAGTGAGGCCTTCTCTGGTCACCCTACCTAAACATTCAAGCCCCGTCCTATTCCCATTCCCTGCTTTGTTTTTCTTCTTAATATTTATTAATGTTGAAGAGTTATTATTCATGTTGCTGTTGCTTACTGTCAGAAGAATATAACCTCCATGAGGGCAAGAATTTTTGACTGTTGTGTTCACTTCAATGTTCCTAATGATTCAAACATTGCCTAGTATATAGTAGGAGCCCTGGTGGTGCAGTGGTTTATAGCTTGGCTGCTAACCAAAAGGTCAGCAGTTGGAATCCACCAGTAGCTCCTTGTAAACCCTATGGGACAGTTCTACTCTGTCCTATAGGGTCGCTATGTGTCAGAATTGACTCGAAGGCAATGAGGTTGTTTGTTTGTTTTTGTTTTTTAGTACATAGTAGGTGCTCAAATGTTTGTTGAATTAATGGATGAAAGAATGGTCACAGAGCTGTAAATAATGGAGTTAGAGCACAAACAGGTTAATTTCTGGTCCAGTGTTTTTTGCTTCTATGCTATTAGACCCATTAAATTTGATTTGGTCTAATTCTCCTCTTCTTACCCTAGAACCTTCTTTAGATGCTCTCCTTAGAAAACTTTCTCATTCCCCCCTCTCCCTCTGGTTAAGTCCAAACCAAAAGTGTTCATCTAAAGTCATATGGAGTGTTCTGGCTTTACATTTGACCTATGACCCATGAAGATATACACATTTAACAATTTAAAAAAAAAACAAAAAAAACCCCACCAAACTCGTTGCCGTTGAGTTCATTATGACTCATAGTGACCCTATAGGAGTAGAACTGCCCCCATAGGGTTTCCCAGTCTGTAATCTTTATGCAAGCAGACTGCCACATCTTTCTCCTGCAGAGCAGCTGTTGGGTTCAAGCCGCCAACCTTTCAGTTAGCAGCCAAGCAGTTAACTATTGTGCCACAAAGACTCCTTGAGAAAAGATTAGAAATAGTTTCTTTTTCTTCCCCCCAGATCCTTGCAAATGGGGCAGAGTCCCTGGGTGTTGCAAACAGTTAACATGCTCAACTGTTAACCGAAAGGTTGGAGGTTCGAGTCCACCCAGAGGTGCCTCAGAAGAAACGCTGGGAGATCGACCTCTGAAAAATCAGCCACTGCAAACCTTATAGAGCACAGTTCTACTCTGACACACATGGAGTCACCAGGAGTCAGTGTTGACTCGACAACAACACATTTTTTATAAATGGGGCTCCATTTTTGCCTATTAATTTTTTACAGGTATTAAATGTGTAGATTTCATGGGTCATAAGTCAAATGCAGAGCCAGAACATTCCAAGTGATTTTAGATGAACACCTTTGGTTTGGTTATTATCTCTTTCCTCACTTGGGAAAACCTGGTTGCCCAATGAGAGGCTTCTCCAAATCTGCCTCCTTGAAAACCCGTTGCCATCGAGTTGATTCTGATTCATAGCAACCCTACAGGAAAGAGTAGAACTGCCCCGTAGGGTTTCCAAGGAGCAGCTGGTGGATTCAAACTGCCAACCTTATGGTTAGCAGCTGAGCTCTTAACCACTGCGCCACCAGAACTCCTTGAAGCATCACCAAAAGGAAGTGACATCGGAGGAAATAGAAGGAATATTGGAAGCTAGCTGTCTCTTCTCTTTTCTACCCCTGCTTCAAGGTCAGCCTAGCAGTAAGAATGGCAAGGCAAGGAAAGGGCCTAGAAGTAAGAGACTCCAGTCAGTACGCTGGTGAGAGCGTGTGGGGTCTACATGGGCAAGAAGCAAGAAAAATTAACAGGGACTTTCCAGACAGTATTGATGTCTGGGGTGGAGGAAGTCAAGGCCAAGGTGTAGGAGTAAGAGAACCAAAGACAACAACAGATTGCTATACTTAAAGGGGATTTTGGCATTTGAGATCTAGACAGTATAACACCATACCAGGTAATAATTCAGAGTATGGCTGTGAAGAAGAGTTTGAGGGTCTACAATGACAAACTGTTGAAAGGATTATCAGTGCACACATTAAAACTACAGAAGTTGATGGACTGGGATGTGACAGAGAGGAGATCTACTTTCCATGCTGACATCATCCAAGGAGACAGGGAATTTCCTGACACTGATAGGGGACTTAAGGATGAGTAATACAGAATTTAAAAGTGGAGGAGATGTTGAGAGATTGAATAGCACAATGGATTGAAGTGGTGATAGGGAAGATGGAATGTACCTAGCCTTCCTTCTCTTTCCTTGAGTAGAAAGCAGAGGGGAAAATAGCAGCCTTCAAGTACAGGGCTATGAAAGATATTCCTTTGCTACCTCTGGGTGTTCAGTCCTCATGTAGACACTCTGAGAATGTAAGAAAAAGCTCAGGACCTAGCTGTTGCCCCCTAAGGGGTTGGTGCAGTGTTGGGGGATAATATTAATGCGTTTGAAATATTTAGAGGTGCATATCGTTGTAGACCACATTACAGCCTTCACCAATTGCAATGTCTCCTCAATAAATCCAGATGTGTCAAGGAGAAGTTAAGTCTATTAGGAGTTTCCAAAAGAATTTCTCTAGATATACAGCTTTTTGATCAATAGATTAACTTTGGGCAAAAACAGAAAGTTCATTGCTCAGGGTCATATTTGAAGCTTTCCCACAAATTGAGATAATTTGAATTCCAGTATTTTGTTCAACTCATCTACAGTGTCTTCAATTACTTAAGGTTTTTTGGTTTTTTTTTCCTCATACCAAAGAATGAGAGCATGAGCAAACAAGGGCGTAGCTTTAAACCTGCTCACGATTTAGTTCTGGAAAAGGGCTTCAGCACTGCCAAGAATAAAGCATTTTAGATCAGTCAGATTCCTCCTAAAAAACAATTGGCTTTTTGTAGAGAAGGCACTGCTTAAGGATGATGATACTTTGTTCACAGCTGTGTCCACAGCAGCTAACATGGAGCCTACCACCAGTTGCCTTCGAGTTGACTCCGACTTGTGGCTACCCCATGTGTGTCAGAGTAGAACTGTGCTCCATAGGGTTTTCAATGGCTGATTTTTTGGAAGTAGATTGCCAGGGCTTTCTTCTGAGGTGCCTCTGGATGCACTTGAACATTCAGCCTTTCTCTTAGCAGCCGAGAACTTAACCACTTGCACCACGCAGGGACTCCAGCATGAAGCCTAGTTCATATTTAGTGCTCATAATATTTGTTGACTGACTCACTGAAAACTGTTTATAATGTGTATTACTTTCACTGGGGTGAGAGGGATGAGAGGTAATGAGAAAGAACAGATAAAATTGCAAAATATTAGAACCAGAAGCAAATTGAGAGACCACCTGGTAAGTACTCTCAGAATGCCACTGTCACTACTGTCATTGAGATGGACCCTCCTGCACCACTGGTTGCCCCAGTTAGTAACTCTGGTTAGGAAGGCTAATGTCACTAACCAAGACTGATCGCATCGGTTTGGCTGGCTCCTCCAGTGCCTCTTCTGGATATTTAAAAACATATCTTTTGGGATTCATTATTAGGGAATTACCAGTCACCTAGCTGTTAAAGTGTTGACTTGTTTTTTTAGTGGCCATAAATATGGTTTATGGAATGGTATAAAATGGTATTCTTAGATATGCAATGATAGGACTTAAGTCAGTTTAATAAGGCCTTGGTCGATACAAAGACAAGTCCCTACTCAAAAAACATCAAAAGGTTAAAACTTGAATCAAAAAGTTGTATACATGGAGCCATTGGCTAAAAATAGTCCCCCAAACGCAGATTTTTCTTCTTCCCTGTGCTCTGACGAAGTAGAGAAGATGCCAAGCAGTATGAGTTTTGCTTCATCCTGACAGACAGACCTGGGAGCAGTATGATTTCAAACTCTGGGCTCAGCCCTTTTCCTGGATTTGACTTGAATTTTTTTATTAACAGTGTGTTTGGGCCCCCAAGAAGATTCATTCAGACAGGCTGATTTACACTAAACGAGTAGTTAACTGCACATACTAATTACATAAATATGGTTTATGGAATGGTATAATGGGTTATGAAATCACATTTAAACCATTTCTCAACAGTAATTATACCAGTCCTGTAATACCTTAAACCAAGCGATAGTGGCAAGAATTAGCTTAAGCATTAATATTCCGGTGATCATTTGTAAAATTGCCATTGCAATAAAATAACAGGGTAGTATTTAATTTTTCTTCTTCCACTGCATTTCTCTTTTTCCCCTTTCACATTAAAACATATTTCATAACATTTCATCATGGGAGAAGTCTGCATAAGTTTCCAGTTGCTGTAATTTAGTTAAACCATAAAATTGTTTCCAGATTACCAGCCATGAAATGGAAAGACAATATTATTTATGAATTTATAAATCAGATAATCTCCCTCAAATGAATCCTGAAACCAGAAGCACTGTGATGATTAAATAGGAGGGAAAAAGTTTTCTCGTTAACATGTGTCGAAAGAATTGGATTTTCATAAAGTGTTTTTGGCCAAGACTGTGCAGTACACATTATGTAATGAGTTTGCTGTCCTCTGCTGCTTTGGCAGCACTCGGGCACCGTGTGTTCTTGGGGAATGGGGGAATAGGAGAGAACTGCCCACCCCCCAATTAATCTCAAGTGTTCTGAACTCTCAAGCAAGGACATCGGTTGAGCAGCTGCCTGACTCAGTATCTCTTCACAGATCATGCCTCCTTCGTGGTGGCCCCCAACTGGAGGAAGTCCACCCAGACAGTGTTCACTCCCTTCCTTGTAGATACAAAACAGAGCGCCAAGCACTTGAATTCCTAGACATAATATAGGGCTGTTGCTCCAAAGCATCCAGACTCTTATCCTGGGCCGTTCTGCAACTATGTCAATATCATCCTTGGAGAGTAGGAGAGTAGGATGTTATTTTGGGGTTGTATTTCTCTGCATCCTAAAACTATAGTCTGGGGGAAGAAGCCCAGGGGAAAAACCAACTACCCACTGAGCCAAGGAAAATGAAAAAAAAAAAAAAAAAAAAA
>NW_004444011.1:3512663-3563145 GCF_000243295.1 Trichechus manatus latirostris | reverse complement strand
AGTCGATTCCAACTCATGGCAACCCCATGTGTGTCAGAGTAGAACTGTGCTCCGTTGGGTTTTCAATGGCTGACTGTTTTGGAAGTAGATTGCCAGGCCTATCTTTCAAGGCACCTCTGGGTGGATGTGGACTGCCAGCCTTTCAGTAAGCAGCTGAGCACACTGACCATTTGCACCACCCAGAGACTCCCAGGAAAACTCCAAAGACTTGTTTAAAGCCTTAGGCCCAAACAAAGCCTTAAAATTTAATAATTCCAACCCAGATGATAAGTCAATTGAAGACCAATGTCCTTTATCTGGAATGACCCAGGTGCATTGTTTCTATTCTTAATGCTGTTGCTCTCCTTTGTTGGACAAGGTAATAAAGCTATTGACCAAAGAGGGATCAAAAAGAACGCTGTAGGCTAAATGGTGCCCATGGCCAATGTTAGAATCTGGGGACTCCCTTCTGCCATTTCCCTCCTGTCAGATTCTCATTTATCCTACTTCTTGCATTTCTTAGTATTACTGTTTTCTGTGTGTACTTAGGTTACAACCATTCCTTCCTGTCCCACATTCTAGCTTTTACAAAGCCCTGTCAGCCACTTCCTAATTGAAGCTGCCCAGACCTTAACAGTGTCATGCCATGCTTTTTAAAAAAAATTATTTTATTTTATTTTTGTTGTTGTTGTTGAGAATATACTACAGCAGACCATTCACCAATTCAACAACTTCCACGTATACAATTCAGTGACATTGATTACATTCTTCGAGTTGTACAACCATTCTCACCCTCTTCTGAATTGTTCCTCCCCTATTAACATAAACTCACTGCCCCCTAAGCTGCCTATCTAATCTTTCGAGTTGCTGTTGTCATTTTGACTCCATATAGATAGTTCTTAAAAGAGCACAATGCTCAAGCATGCCATTCTTTAAAAAAAAAAAAAGGAAGTCTGTTGCATTTGCCTAAGAGCGGTAAACTAAAGCATCTCTAGGTAGCTCTGAATGCACCTCCACACTCACGGTCATGAGTGTGGCTTACAGCTTCACTGTGGACAGAGTCCTGTAGGTGGACAAGGGTGCTGGATAACTTTCTCTGGTCTGAGCAGTTCCCCCTGAAGGACATTTGTTTCACAGAAGCCAGTTTAGATGGGTCTCTGTCTTCCATATGAGCAAGCAGCATGATCAACAACCATACCATGACCCTGAGATACCATGGTGATTTGGGTCTAACAAACTTGGGATTTTCAATGTTTTTACTAACCTACCTTCTTTAGTAGTTTTGTTACTAATTTTTCTCTTTGGCACTTGGACCATTTCATGGCAGAGAGGAGGCCAATGGCACAGGTATGACTCAGAGTGCTCTGTAGCTCAGGGTTTTAACACGCACTGGTCTGCCTGGAAACACTTGGAAAGTCACTCTGTGGAGATGCAATTCCACCCTCATGGTTAAGAGTCCTTCTCTCCACACAATTCAAATAGAGAGATCATAATGCTGACATTATTAATATTGTTATTTTTTCTTAGTAAGTTTACAACCATTAACCTTCCACACGGCATGACTTACCTCCAAGAAGCTCAGTACTATGATGGAACCATCCATTTTAAACTAAAGGAAAAAAATACGTGGAATTCTGAAGTCAAAAGCTCGCATTTGTGAAATTAAACTCGGTGTTTCATATGGTGCTAAGGGTTATGTTTCAAAGGCAACAACAAGGCCAACAACTTGTGTTTGGTCAAAATTGCCCTTGAAAATCCCCTTGATTACCATAAAGTTCAAGATAAGTCCGACATAACCAGTTATTCTTTTTCTAATGATTGAGCAGACCACCATCATTTTTCCATCGAGTACCCCATAAAGCAGTTGGCTTGTATTTAAGAGTCAGGGTGGATGAATACACTATTTTAGCATAGGAATTCCCATCGCTATGGTGATATGCTCCACAGAATGTGAGACAGATGCATGTGGGACTGAGATCCACAGTGAAGAGCAGGTTCACTTCTGTCTCAAGCTCACACTAGGACATCTGCTCAAGAGGTGGAATAGCAGGTGAGACACCCACACTATTTTAACTTTTCTCCCCTTTCTCCTTTCATTGTTGTGTGTATGTGTGTGGTAAAACATACATAACATGAAACTTGCTGTTTTAACCATTTCTAAGTGTACAATTCAGTGATAATTACAACTCTTATCACTGTCTATTTTCAAAACTTTTTCATCACCCCAAACAGAAACTCAGTACTCCTTGCACAATATAGCTCCCCAGTCCTCCCCTATCACTAGTAACCACTAATCTGCTTTTGTCTCTGTGCATTTGCCTATTCTAGATATTTCATGTAAGTGGGATCATACAATATTTGTCCTTTTGTATCTGACATATTTCACTCGACAATGTGTTCAAGGTTCATCTATAGCATAGCACATATCAGAACCTTTTATCATTTTAACTGCCAGGTATGTGTAACACCCAAGGCGAACATGCGTGGTGCCCCTCTGCTGGACTTAGTTTACCACCATTAACTGTCCACTCCACATGACTTACCTCCAAGAAGCTCAGCATTATGATGGAACCATCCATTTTAAACTTTAAAAAAAAAAAAGGCATGGAATTCTAAAGTCAGAGGCTAGTAATTGTTAAGCAGATGAGATGAAGTATTTTACGTAGTAAATAATTGGGGGCGTTAATGTCTTGAGGTGACCAAGTGTTAGGGACATTTGTTTTCCTGCTTGCTCCTGTGGAAGCCTCCAGGTTGACATTTCTAGGACATCAGATTGAGAGTCCTCTGTCTCCAAATCATACACTGATTTCAGTCATATTTCCCATGATCTTAATAAGAGACGTTTGTTTGTGTTGCCTTTGGGCTATAAAACAAGTTTTACTATACACACGACAAACATCTTCATCATTTACACCAAAATTAGCCAGCCACCTCCCAGTTGAGGAGTACAGCTTAGAAGTGTGCACCACTGAGTGACAGCTGGTTTAGGACAGGGCCAGGCTACGGGGGCTCCTTTGCAAAGGGTAAACTATGAAAGGAGTTCCTGAGTGGTGCAAATGGTTAACACGCTCGGCTGCTAACTGAAAGGTTGGAGGTTCAAGTCCACCCAGAGGCACCTTGGAAGAAATGCATGGCAATCTGCTTCTGAAAAATCAGCCATTAAAAACCCTATGGACAACAGTTCTACTCTGACACACATGGGGAACACCATGAGTCAGCGCTGACTCCACGGCTACTGGTGGGCTGTGGAAGCAGGACCGAGAGGCTCAAAAACACATGACATGCAAATAGAATTATTTCTGAGAGAGATGTTTCCTGGCTTCCAGGAGGTCTTTTCTGGTCTGTGCAGTGCCTTCTCAGCGAGATCATTGTGTTAGTACTGAACTCTGATCATCGAATCTTGATTTTGTCTGGCAGGAGTTGTGTAAACTCATTATGGTCCCAGAGACAGGCTGTGGTAGACTTTGGCAGCCTCTTAGGTGGTACCTTTTATAACACTTAGGTGATCATTCAGCTAGAAAAACCAGTCTGAGAGTCAATATAGCTTTAACAAATGATTCTCTTGTTTTACAGAGAGAGGATGCAAGCCATGGAGAAACAGATTGCCAGTTTAACTGGTCTTGTTCAGTCTGCGCTTTTTAAAGGGCCAATTACAAGTAATAGCAAAGATGTGTCTAGGTAAAAAAAAAAAAGAAAGCAAACCAATGAAACCATAATTAAATCTGTTTCTCTTTAATCATTAAAAGAACTCATTCATTCAAATCAGTTTTCTTTTAATCATTTCAAGGCTGAAAGTATTCACATCTCTATGAATCATGGGTTTGTTTGTTTTTTTCCGGTAATTCTTGGTCAAAGGTAACACTTCGGCCCAAGAAGGGTACCGTAAATGGGCTTCCCAGTGCATGTGGCTCTCATGGACGCTGCACTGCAAATGCCTGCACCCACCATCCACGTGTCTCCACACCATCCTGATGCTCATGAATGCTCTCAGCTGCATCCCACCAGCGGGGTCAAGTACACACTTGGGAAGCCTTTTCCATCTCTGCCACTAGTGGTGCTGATGTCAAAGTATCCTCATTGCTTAATACCATCACTAGCTTTTGCTAATTGCTTAGAATAGCAGATTAAAGGGGGAGGGGAAGCATTTTGGAAACTGTATAGCTGACTCTTTTTTTCTTTTATTCAGTGAGAAAATGATGAAAACCGCAGCCAATAAGAACCACACGGATAGTGCAGGTAAGGGTTTCTTTGAATCTCCAGGAGGCCAGCAGGCTGCCTTTTATTTGTTGTTCTTGTTAGCTGCCATCAAGTTGGCTGTAACTCACGGTGACTCCACATATAACAGAACGAAACGTTGCCCGGTCCTGTGCCATGTTCATGATCCTCGGTATGTTTGAGTCCATTGTTGAGGTTATTGTGTCAGTCCATCTCACTGAGGATTTTCTTCATTTTTGCTGACCCTCTACCAAACATAATATCCTTTTCTAGTGATTTGTCTTTCCTGATGATGCATCGAAAGTAAGCGAGCTGTTCTGGCTTATTTCAGAAGGATCTGACCTTTTCCTAAGTCACCTATTTGGTGTAATTTCAGAGAATCTAGGATAGCTCCCTGCCCTGCAATGCCTTCCCTGCTAAAGCTGAAATTCCAAATTAGTTGTTAATTTGGGGGCTAAGCTTTGTGCTCTCCCTTCATGCTCCATTCATTCATTCAGTTACTTACTAATGTATCCATTTGCATATGTGGCTATACATTCAACAAATATTTATTTACGTGCCCAGTACTGGGCAAGAATAGTGGCATCATTCAGACCCAGTACTGTTTGCGTAGAACTCAGAATTTTGTAGGAAGATAGATATGGAATGTCTTAGTTACTAGTGCTGCCATAACAAAAAATACCACAAGTGTGTGGCTTTAAAGAACAGAAATTTATTTCTCATAGTTAAGGAGACTTAAAGTCGGAATTCAGGGTGTGGCTCTAGGGGAAGATCCCTCTTTGTCTATTTCAGCTTCTAGTAACTGCCAGCGATCCTTGGAGTTCTGGGCTTGTAGATGCATCTGCCTTGTGAGTCTGTCTTCATACGGCATTGTCCTCTGTGTTTGTGTGTGTCTCTGTGTCTCTTCTACTCTTTTTATAACTCAGAAGTGATTAGATTTAGGATCCGTCCTCCACTGGTATGACTTGTGTAATATAACAGAAGGAAAAACCTATTTCCAAACAGGATCACACCCATGGGTCCAAGGGCCAGGAATTCAACACCTGTTTTAAGAGAGACACAATTCAATCTGTAACATGGAACAAGTAATTTTATGTGTGTTAAGTGTTAACAAGAAGTGCAGGATGGATGTTAACCAACAGGTCCAGTCAATTCCAAGGGCACTTCTTTGAAGAAGTGTCACAAACTGACATCTGATGGGTGAGCAGGACTTAGGTAAGTGACAGGGGAGGGGAAGAAGAGCATGTGCAAATGCCTCGATCAGGAATTTAGATATTATTCTAAGTTTGACATGAGGCCACTGGAAGGCTCTGCTCTGGGGAAGGACCACAGCCCAGGTGCATATGGGAATGGATGATAAAAGTGGACAGAGGTGACTGGTGGTCCAGGCAGGAGAAGGTATACTTGGACCAGGGCCCACTTGTTAAATGCCAGCCTTTCCAGAAGGAAGACCCAATTACATTCCCAGTGGAGTTTACTAGTATCCTGGTATATTTGATGAATGTTTTATCCTGGAGGCTCAAGGAAGACCTCTCTCAAGAAATCTTCCCTCCCATCGGGTTAGAAATAGAAATTGTTAGCAGGGACATGTTCAGCTATGAAATTACACAGGAAACATGTGGCAAGTGGGGTGAAACTTCTAATTTGGGGAAGCCACATACAGTAGTTTTGTGCAGCCTGGTAAAAAGGACAGAATTTTAGACGTTAAGTTTAGACCTTTGTTGGTCATGGTTCTGCACTGGGCTGACTGCACCTCGTCAGTTCAGCTGTAGAATGAGCAGGGCTGGCTCTTCTGTCACTCTAGATGCTGATGTGATTCGTTAGATATCAGTCAGGTGGCCTTGACTGACACCAGATTTGTTTTTATTTTGTGAAAATTGCTAAACTTGTCTTCAGAGCTATTTCCAATTTGTTTTGATGATATGTCTTCACTCATGTGTTTTCTTATCTATTATGAACTTAACAGGGAAAAAGCCAGGAGCACTAAAATGTTCCCTCCCACTGGATTCTATTCTAGAAATAATTACTATCCAATAACATTGTTCCATTGAATATGTCCATGCTGTTTTGTGTTCTACTTTTATTCCTTTCAACACTTTTCATGAAATAATAATAATAGGAAACAGTTAATGAGTGCTTCTGTGTGCCAGGCACTGTTCCAAGTGCTTTTCATCTATTAACTCATCAACTCCCAACTTCAGCCTCATGGGATAGGTACAATTATTATTCTCATGTTCCAGATGAGAAAACTGAGTCCATGTCCACACACACATGATACACATCATAGACCACACACCTGTCGTTTTATCTCATTCTTCTGTATGAAGGAAACCTAGTCCCTATGCAGATATGTGGCTTGTTTTCTTTTCTTTGTTTTGAAAATATTTGCAAATGCCTTGTTTGGAGCATGGGAGAAGGAGAAGGTATAATTTCCTTAGAATATATTTCCCAAAGTGGAATTGATAAGTCAAAAGGGGTGAAGAGGTAAATAATGCTCACACCATGCTGCCGGGTTTCTTTTCAGAAAGGCTGAGCCAATTTGCAGTGCTGCCAGCAATGTGTGCGTGCACTTGCTTCCACATCTCTGCTGAGTCTGGTCTTTCTCATTCTAATATATCAGTGCTAAGTGTTGTCCGCAGGGGTTTAGTTGCTCAGAACATATTAATTTGTCCAGAAGTTGGAAGTAATGTACAAAACAAGTAGTAGTATCCCTACTCCATAGACAAGTAAATGAAATCATATAGAAATCAAGGAACTCATTTGCAAAGGGCCAGTGAAAAAGGGAAACCCAGACTCCTTGGTTACTTTAGGAACATTAGTAAACATTAGTTTACTGTGGAGATAAGGGAAGGAAAGGAACTTCACATTTTGAATGCATATAATGTGTTTTATACACATTAAAGGAAGATGGTATTATCGATACTTTATGTGGAAGGAAACTTAAGCTCAGGGAAGTTAAGTTACTCATCCAAAGTCACACAGCTAGCAAGAGTCACAAGCAGCCTGGCCAACCCCCAAACCCACGTTCTATTGCTCACAACAGGATACATTAAATTCACATCAAATTTACATTTAGCAAGATTCATATGAATTGACTTTATTAAATTACCTAGGAGCAGATTTGTGGAGCCTTGGTGGTGCAGTGGTTAAGAGCTTGACTGCTAACCAAAAGGTTGGCAATTCGAATCCACCAGCCACTCCTTGGATACCCTATGGGATAGTTCTACTGTGTTCTATAACGTCGCTGAGTCAGAATCGGCTCGATGGCAACAGGTTTTAGGAGCAGATTTGGTAAGACAAAGAGGAGGCAATTCCCTGGAGAAGGTAAAGCCAAAGAAAAGAACGAGGTTCTGAGCACAAACTTCACGTTGCCTTGCCTTATTAGGCTGGGTATGGTAGGCAACAGAATGCGACTCCCCAGTGGCAGATTCCAGGTCCCTGTCTGGTAGTTCCAACTCCACCAGTAGATTTCGGCCTACTAGTACGCTGAGTCAATTCTGACGCATAGCGACCCTTTAGGACAGAGCAGAACTGCCCCATAGGGTTTCCAAGGACAGGCTGATGGATTCCAACTGCTGACCTTTTGGTTAGCAGCTGAGCTCTTAACCACTGTACCACCAGGCCTCTGATTTCAGGGTACTTACCTGTATATCTCAAACAGTTGCTGCTGCCACCCCCAGGCTTTTGTACTTGCTGAGATTCTAGGTGAGCAGGGGGAAAAGCTGGCAGAGGGTCCTCCTGCCCACTCTGCTCAGAGAACTAATAATCATAGCTAACCTGCAGTGAGAGCTCACTCAGTGCCAGGCACTAGGCTGACAAATTTACATGCATTAACTCGGTTACCCCACACAATAATGCTTACTCCCTCCCATTTTACAGAATAGGCAACTGTGAGAGAAAGAAATTAAATGATTTGCCCAAAACCACACACTAGAAAGTGGATACTGAGAATGATTCCCTAGTTTCCAGTTTAAATAAATAATGTATAATAGTGCCATTATTTAAAATTAGGCATACAGAGACAGATAGATTGATGGGAGATGAGTGGAAATAATGAACTTGACGTGCTTGCAGAAAAGTCCAGTCATGATGTGAAAGTATTAGTATGTGTGATGGTTCTTGGGTTAAACAGCCTCTGCAGCTACATGAGTCAGGAGAAGCTTCCAACCTGATGCCTGATCCACAGACTTGGGACTTCCAGCCTCTACAACCGCGTGAGCCATCTCCTTGAGACAAATCTCTCTCTCTCTCTCTCTCTCTCTATATATATATACATATATATATATACACACACACACACACTTTGCTAGTTTTGCCTCCTAGAGAACTCAGCCTAGTACTGGTACCGAGAGTGGCTCTAGAGAAACAAAATTGTAAGGATGAGTTTTCTAAATTGATTCTCAAGTCTGATTAGTCTTAAAGATGTTTATAACTCTGTTTCCAGTAATAAAGAGGGCACTGCTAATCCATGGCATAAGGTGGCAATAGAAATATGCAAAATATCACCACCAATCGATCAAGTATTGGTGAGAGGTGAGGCTCTGTGTGATCACATATTTGATACTTTTCTACAATTTTGTCAGAATGAGAAGTATAAGGAGGCTGGTTGGTTGGTCCTACTTTTGCTAGACAAAGTGATAAAAGAGATGAGCTCAGGGCTGCAGAGTCACAGTTCAAATGCCCCATAAAAGACTTCAAAGTTGCCACTTGTGCCTTGAAAGAAAACATTTCTTGTAGTAACAGAGCTGATATTACAGAAAACCAAATCCAGAGTCCTATCATATGAGTGGCTGAATTACAATGCCAGTTGAATTCTCAACCTTGAGTGGTGTCTGAAGTTAAAGTGAGGGTATTGATTGGGAAGAAATGGGATCCTGAGACTTGAGATGAGGACATATGGATAGATAATCAGGAAGTTGCAGACACTGAGACTCTAAAGTCTGTTGAATCACTCCTACCAACAGAACTAGCCCTCTCACTCCCATCTGATGAGATTAACCAGCTGTGTTTGAAGAACCTTTGTCTGAGATATCGCCTGGGGTGGCATCTGAGTCATTGCCTGGGGAGACGTCTGAGTCAGATGCCTTAGAACACATTGCTGAATGTTGTCAGAACACATCCCCACCACACATTTTTTCTTCGAGACTGATACCTATATTTAAGTCCCATTGAGCCCCAAAGGGTAAAGTACAAAGTGTGACCCAGAAGGAAGAACGCTACACTCCAAAAGAACTGCTTGACTTTTCTAATATTTACAGACAGAAACCTGGAAAATGTGTGTGGGAATGGCTATAAAGGGTGTGGGATAATGGTGCAAGGAACATAAAGTTGAATCAGTCTCAGTTTATTGTTATTGGCCCATTGAGCACAGATTCTTCATTCAGTGTTTCAGCTCAAGATGTTAGGAAAGGTTTTATTTGGTTGGTTTGCTGAAGCATGGATTACATGGTGGCCTAACTAAATCAAGCTGAAGTACCAGACCTGCCTTGGTATACTGTAGTAGAAGGTATCCAAAGGCTTAGGGTAATTGGCATGTTAGAGTAGATTTATCAGGTTAGGCCCACAGACTCATACACAGAATGCCCAGAGGACACACCTTTTATCACAATGGTGAGGAAGAACTCATGAAGGGAGCCCCAGCATCCTTGAAGACTGCTGTGATTGCAGTTTTATGCAAGTCAGATTTGACAGTGGGAACTGCCCTAACTGAATTAAGACACCTAACTACAGAGGGGAAACCCTTGTGGCATAGTGGTTAACAGCTGTGGCTGCTAACCAGAAGGTTGGCAGTTCAAATCCACCAGGTGCTCCTTGGAAACTCTATGGGGCAGTTCTACTCTGTCCTATAGGTTCACTATGAGTCAGAATCAACTCAACGGCAACAGGTTTGGTCTTTTGGTTTAACTACAGTGGGGCTGACTGGACCCTATGGTGGTAGGGGCCAAGTGGCAGCACTCAGTTAACAAAGACAATGGATAGCAAAGTCAAAGCGGTAATCAGAATAGTCTGACTTCTATGGACTTATGGCATCAGCTACTTAGTTATGGTGTCCCTAGGAATGAGATAGATGGGAAATCTACTAAATATTTACTTAGTCTGTACAAATGGAAGAATTCTAGGTCAGGTGAACGGTAGGCTAACTCAAATTGCCAGAATAGAAAATCGCAGTCCCTTAGTCAATCCCCAGGCTTGATCAAGCCAGTTTGCAGACCCACAACCCCTTGAATGAAGGGGAGACTAGGTCCCCTTGAGGAAGTACCCCATTACACTGCCAAAAATTTATACTGTTAATCTTTCTTCCAGCCTTCCCGAAAGGGATC
The DNA here is from genome assembly GCF_000243295.1 of Trichechus manatus latirostris. Lineage (NCBI taxonomy): Eukaryota > Metazoa > Chordata > Mammalia > Sirenia > Trichechidae > Trichechus > Trichechus manatus. Next base: position 3,552,631 of record NW_004444011.1, on the reverse strand, counting down.
TACGGCGTTTTATGAGAGTGACTGTTCTTTGGGGAAATGAAGACAATCAGACTTTTCAGGGATTACTGGATACTGGCTCTGAACTGACATTAATTCCAGGAGACCAAAATACCACTGTGGCCCACCCGACAGAGTGGGGGTATATGGAGGTCAGGTTATAGATGGAGTCTTGGCTCAGGTTCCTCTCACGGTGGATCCAGTGAGTCTCTGAACCCATTATGTAGTGATTTCCCCAGTTCTAGAATGCATAACTGGAATAGATATACTCAGCAACTGATAGAACCCCCACACTGGATTCCCGACAAGTAGAGTAAGGGCTATTATGGTAGGAAAAGCCAAGTGGAAGCCGTTAGAACTGGCCCTACCTGGGAAAATAGTAAACCAAAAGCACTACCACATTCCTGGAGGGATTGCAGAGATTGCTGCCACTGTCAAGGACTTGAAGGATACCGGGGTGTTGATTCCCACCACATCCCCATTCAGTTTGCCTATCTGGCCTGTGCAAAAAACAGACAGATCTTGGAGAATGACAGTGGATTATCGTAAACCTAACCAGTGTGGTGACTTCAATTGCAGCTGCTGTTCCAGATGTGGTTTCATTTCCTGAGCAAATTAATACATGCTTTGGCACCTGGTATGCAGATATTGATCTAGCCAATGCCTTTTTCTCAATACTGGTTTTGAAGGAACACCAGAAGCAGTTTGCCTTCAGTTGGCAAGGCCAGTAATACACCTTCACTGTCCTACCTCAGAGATATAGCAAATCTCCAGCCCTATGTCATAATTTAGTCCTCAGGGACCTTGATTGCTTTTCTCTTCCACAAGATGTCACACTGGTCCATTAGATTGGTGACATTATGCTGACTGGACCTAGTAAGGAAGAAATGTCAATGACTCTAGACTTATTGGTAAAACATCTGTGTGCTAGAGGGTGGGAAATTAATCTGACAAAAATTCAGGCTCCTTCCACCTCACTGAAACGTCTAGGGGTCCAGTGGTGTGGGTTATGTTGAGATATTCTTCCTAAAGTGAAGGATAAGTTATTGCATCTGGCCCCTCCCACAACTATAAAGGCGGCACAATGCTTGGTGGGCCTCTCTGGATTTTAGAGGCAACATATCCCTCATTTGGGTGTGCTACTCCAGCCTATTTACCGAGTTAATCAAAAAGCTACCAGTTTTGAGTGGGGCCCAGGACAAGAGAAGGCTCTGCAACAGGTTCAGGCTGCCGTGCAAACCACTCTGCCGTTTGGGCCATATGATCTGCCTGATCCAGTGGTGCTTGAAGTGTCAATAGCAGATAGAGATGCTTTTTGGACTCTTTGGCAGGCCCCTGTTGATGAATCACGGTGCAGATCCTTAGGATTTTGGAGCAAAGCCCTTCCATCCTCTGCAGGTAACTACTGTCCTTTTGAGAAATAGCTTTTGGCTTGTTACTGGGCCTTAATAGAGACTGAATACTTAACCATGGGTCAGTAAGTCTCCGTGTGGCCTGAGCTTCCCATCATGAACTGAGTGTTGTCTCACCCACACAGTCATAAAGTTGGACATGCACAGCAGCACTCCATCATTAAATGGAAGTGGTATATACAAGATTAGGTCCCAGCAGAGGGTGATCAAGTGGATAGGATGACACATTCTGTGGAAACCGGTCATCCTCTTTCCCCAGCCACTCACGTCATTGCCCAACGGGCTCATGAACCAAGTGGCCATGGAACAGGGATGGAGATCATGCATGGGCTCAGCCAGATGGACTTCCGCTCACCATGGCGTACTTAACTACAGCCATGCTGTGTTCCCAATCTGCCAGCAGCAGAGACCAACAGTGAGTCGCCGATATGGTACTATTCCTTGAAGTGATCAGACAGCAACCTGGTAGCAGGTTCATTACATTGAACCACTTCCATTATGGAAAGGGCAGTGTTTTGTTCTTACAGGAATAAACACTTACTCTGGATATGGATTTGCTTTCCCCGCACACAATTCTTCTGCCAAAACTACCATCCGTGGACTTACAGAATGCCTTATCTTCTGCCATGGTATCTCACATAGCATCACATTGGATCAAAGGACTCACTTCACAGCAAATAAAGTGTAGCAATGGGCCCATGCTCATGAAATTCACCAGTCTTACCATGTTCTCCATCATACTCAAGCAGCTGACATGACACAATTATGGCACCAAGTAAGTGGCAATACCTTGCACGGTTGGGACAGTGTTCTCCAGGAGGCTGTATATGCTCTAAACCAGCATCCAATATATAGTGCTGTTTCTCCCATAGCTAGGATTCATGGGTCCAGGAATCGAGAGTCACTATTACCCCTAGTGACCCAGTCACAAAATTTTTGCTTCCTGTCCCCACGACCCTATGCTCTGTGGGTCTAGAGGTCAGAATGCTCCCACCAGGAGACACAGCAATAATTCCATTGAACTGGAAGTTAAGAATGCCACCTGGACACTGTGGGCCCCTCATGTCTTATGATCAACAGGCAAAGAAGGGAGTTACTGTATTGCCTGGTGTGATTGATCCCGATTATCAAGGGGAAATCAGATTTTTATTACATAATGGAGGTAAAGAAGAGTATGTCTGGAATATAGGAGATCCCTTAGGACGTCTCTTAGTACTACCGTGCTCTGTGTTTAAAGTCAGTGGAAAACTACAGCAACCCAATTCTGACATGACTACTAATGGCCCAGACTCTACAGGAATGAATGTTTGGGTCACCCCACCAGGGGAAGAACCGTGACCAGCTGAGGTGCTTGCTGAGGGCAAAGGGAATACAGAATGGGTGGTGGAAGAAGGTAGTTCTTAATACCAGTTACGACCATGTGACCAGTTGCCGAAAGGTCTGTAATTATTATAAGTATTCCTTCCATGTATGTGTGCATCAAATATTGTTGTTTTTTTCACTTATAAAATATAAGATGTAAATGGGGCTAGTGCATTTTCAGTTGTACACATGTTATTTGTATCATGTTAGGCACAAGTATGACTGTAATTGTCTTCATTTAAAGATTGTGTATGATTTAAGGAGATGTGTACAGATGCCAAGTTGATAAGACATGGACTATGATGGTTAAGGTTGTGTGTCAACTTGGCTGGCCCATGATTCTCAGTAGTTTGGCAGTTATGTAATGATGTAGTTATCCTCCATTTTGTGATATAATGTAATTACCTCCATCATGTGATCTGATATGATTAGCCAATCAGTTGTAAGGGAATTTTCCTTGTGGCTGTGGCCTGCATCCAATATATATGGACATTCTGGCAGAGCTTGCTGCTTTTGCTTGCCCTGGATCCTGCATCCGGCTTATCATCATCTGACCTCCAGTTCTTGGAACTTGAGCCAATGGCCTGCCGATCTTGGGATTCATCAGTTTCCACAGCCTGTGAGCCAGCAGCCTGCCATCTGATCTGCCAGTCTTGGGTTTATCAGGTCCTGCAGCTATGTGAGTCAGGGGAAGCTTCCCGCCTGATGCCTGACCCACAGACTTGGGACTTGGCAGCCTCTACAACTGCATGAGCCATCTTCTTGAGATAAATTTGTGTTTGTGTGTGTGTATACACACACAGACTTCACTGGTTTTGCTTCTCTAGAGAACTCAGCCTAAGACAGTATGTAAATCTGAAGATAATTCTATGCTGGAGATAACCATGTGGGAGTTCTGGGTAGATAGCAGTAGTGGACATGAACTCCCTGGAAATCCATGTCCAATGAGAAGAACAATATGCCCAGGATAGAACACTCCAGGATTTAAAAGGTAGGCAGAGGAAGAGATTAGAAAGGAGGTTGATCAAAATGGAACAGTCTGAAAGGGAAGAAGATGAGGGAGAGAAAGTTTCAAAGTGACTAAAAAGGAAAGAAGTGACCGACAAAGTTAAACATCACACTCAAGTAAAACCCTGTCAGTCCTGGAAAGCATCCATTTGACGACTAGGAGATTGTGGACCATCTTAAAAAGAGCAATTTCAGTGAAGTGATAGTTTAAAACCATATTTAGTGGGTTAAGAGATTATAAATGAAGAAATTTTAAATAATGAGTATATATTCCATAAAGAAATTTAGTTGTGAAGGGAATGGCATTTATTTTATTTTTTACACCAGTTATTGGCGTTTAACCATAACAGATAATATATAGACTCAAGCTTCTCCTTGGGGATATACAAGATTGGCCAGGTGTACTAGTGCCCTCAGAATATGTTAGCAGAGGGAGGCATGTGGAAGGAGTATGTGCCTTAAAACAGTTCTTATTACCAAACAGGAGGTAGGACAATGTCATTTTTGTTTGAGAAATACCTTACTGATTAGCTCTTATCATTTGTTGTACAAATGATATTGCATGGGGTGTGTCTGTGTGTGTATGTGTGTATTTGCATGAACGTACACGTGTGCCAATGCCTGTGTATATGGATTTATGAAAAAGTAACTTGACTGATTCCAAAATAAAAACTTCCAATTTATTGTGTTCCCTCCCTCCACTCAGAAAAATTGACTTGTGAAGGTAATATGTTCATTCTAACATGCTGCTGTTATTGGAAATGTTATTGGATGTCCTTTTGACTTAGTATCTTCTCAGTTGGATAATATTCTTTTGAACTGTTCCAGAGATAGAAAATTTTGCTCTTTTGAGGTGGAATATGATTTGGGGGCATGGCCAAAAGTTAGACCATGACTGACAGATGATGTAAGTGACCATATTAGGCTCATAAAAATAACAAAAACCTGACTGTCATGGTCTGCTGGGGTTCCTTTTTAAATCCTTTAAAATGCTGTCTCCTCTGCTCCCCGACTTCCCCAAGAGGGTCATTTGAGAGTCTGGAAAATGAGTTCTGTTTGGCGGTCATGCAAGGGTAAGGAAAGCAATGTTGGTGTTGCAGTGGTCAGGCAGGTTAGAGGACACTTTGTGAGGCACTCCCTCACTTGCTAGCTGCCATTTTTCACCAATGGCAGCAGCTCTACTGAAGCTTTGTAGGACTGTGTGAGCTGGGGGAGAAAATGTGCCCATGGTTGCTGAGTCAGGATGGAAAGTGCTCACAGAGCTGTAACCTCTCCAGGAGTATGCAGATAATCGACAAATCTCTGTAGGGCAAGGCCTGTCTGCCTGGCCTATTTCAAAGCTTCCACTTTGCCCTTTACAGGAAAGAGAATTGAAAAGCCTCTTCAGGGGTGTGTGTGTGTGTGTGTGTGTGTGTGTGTGTGTGTGTGTGTGTGTGTGTGTAATAATGGATTCAGTGTCTACTCCAGAGATGTGTAACCTAAAATTGCATTGTCCTAGGGAGAAACTAGGTAGCCCTGGTGGCTCAACAGTTACACACTCAGCTGCTAACTAAAAATTTGGTGATTTGAATTTACCCAGAGGCTACACAAGAAAGACCTGGTGATCTGCTCCCATATAGATTACAGCCTAGAAAACCCTATGCGGCAGTTCTTCTCTCTCACGGAGGGTCAGTATGAGTCAACAAAAACAACAAAGGGAGGAACTAGCACTTCCCCTGTGATTGGGAGGCACGGAGCATCTCCATCCCTTAAGCCTTGCTGGTCTTATTAAGTCCTACTTGGGACTCTTCAGAGTCATTTCTAAAGCAAGCTTGGTCAAATCAGTGTCTTCCTAGATGGACTTATGAAATAGATGAAGATTATTTAGATTGGACTTAAGGCAGAAAAGTATATGGCAGCTTGAAACAATTTAGGAAGATGTTTTTTTTTCTTCCTGTGTGTAAACCTTTTCTTGTTTTGTTTTGTTTTTAATAATTGTGGTCTCGTGTTATTTGTCCTTTTGTGATCGACTTATTTACCTCAGCATAATGTCCTTCAAATTCATTCATACTGTGAGATGTCTCTTGGTTTCATCATTATTCTTTATTGTTGGGTAGTACTGCGTTGTGTGTATGTACCATAGTTTTGTTATCCATTCATCTGTTGATGGGCACTGAGGTTGTTTCCATCTTTTTGCCATTGTGAACAATGCTGAAATGAACATGGGTGTGCATATGTCTATTCGTGTGACAGCTCTTATTTCTCTAGGATATATTCCTAGGAGTGGGATTGCTGGATCGTATGGTACTTCTATTTCTAGCTTTTTAAGGAAGCACTGTACCATTGTCCATAGTGGTTGTACATTTTACTTCCCTACCAGCAGTGTATAAGAGTCCTAATCTCCCCACAACCTCATCAACATTTGTTATTTTGTTTTTTTGATTAGTTCCGTTATTATTGGAGTGAGATGGTATCTCATTGTAGTTTTGATTTGCATCTCTCTAATGGCTAGTGATCATGGACATTTCTTAATGTGTTTGTTAACCACCTGAATGTCTTCTTTCGTGAAGTGTCTGTTCATATCCTTCTTTTCTTTTTTTTATTGTTGTGCTTTAAGTGAAGTTTACAATTCAAGTTAGTCTGTCATACAAAAAATTTATACATACATTGTTATGTGACCCTAGTTGCTCTCCCTGTACTGTGACAGCACACTCTTCCTTTCCACCCCGGATTTCCCATGTCCATTCAACCAGCCCCGGACCCTCTCTGCCTTCTCATCTTGCCTTTGGACAGGAGCTGCCCGTTTAGTCTCATGTATCTACTTTCTGTTCATATCCTTAGCCCATTTTTTAATTGGATTGTTTGTCTTTTTGTTGTTGAGGTGTTGAAGTTTTCCATGAATTTTAGAGATTAGACTGTTGTGAGATATGTTGTAGTCAAAATATTTTTCCCAGTCTGTAGGTTTTCTTTTTACTCTTTTGATAGCATAAGTGTTTGATTTTTAGGAGCTCCCAGTTATCTAGTTCATCTTCTGTTGTTTGTGCATTGTTAATTGTAGTTTGTATTGTATTTATGCCATGTATTAGGGTTCCTAGTGTTGTCCCTATTTTTTCTTGCATGACCTTTATCGTTTTAGGTTTTATATTTAGGTCTTTGACCCATTTGGAGTTAGTTTTTGAGTATGGTGTGAGGTATGGGTCCTGTTTCATTTTTCTACAGATAGACATCCAGTTTTGCCAGCACCATTTGTTAAGACTGTTTCTTCCCCATTTTAATGGACAATTATCCACTGGTGGATGGATTTACATCTGGGTTCTCAATTCTGTTTCACTATCCATGAGCATGGTATGTTTTTCTATTTATGTAGGTCTTTTTTGGTTTCTTACAGTAGCATTTTGTCCTTTTCTTCATATAGGTCTTTTATGTCTCTGGTTAGATTTATTCCTAAGTATCTTTTGGGGGACTATTGTAAGCAATATCATTTTCCTGATTTCTTTTTCAAAGTACTCTTTGTTGGTGTAGAGAATCCAACTGATTTTTTTATCTTGATATTGTATCCTGCTACTTTGTTCAAGAGGCAGTCGTTCAAACAGAACAAAGGGATACTGTGTGGTTTAAAGTCAGGAAAGGTGTGCATCAGTGTTGTCACAATATCTATTCAATCTGTATGCTGAGCAAATAATCTGAGAAACTGAACTATATGAAGAAGAATGTTGCATCAGGATTGCAGGAAGACTTATTAACAACCTGCGTTAGGCAGATCATACAACCTTGCTTGCTGAAAGTGAAGAGGACTTGAAGCACTTACTGATAAAGATCAAAGACCACAGCCTTCAGTATGGATTACACCTCAACATAAAGAAAACAAAAATCTTCACAACTGGACCAATAAGCAACATCATGATAAATGGAGAAAATATTGAAGTTGTCAAGGACTTCATTTTACCTGGATCCTCAATCAACACCCATGGAAGCAGCAGTGAAGAAATCAAACGACACATTGTATTGGGCAAATCTGCTGCAAGAGACCTCTTTAAAGTGTTAAAAAGCAAAGATGTCATCTTGAAGACTAAGGTATGCCTGACCCAAGCCACGATGTTTTCAACTGATCGCCTCATATGCATGCGAAAGCTGGGCAATGAATAAGAAAGACTGAAGAATTGACGCCTTTGAATTATGATGTTGGCAAAGAATATTGAATATACCATGGACTGCCAAAAGAACAAACAAATCTGTCTTGTAAGAAGTACAGCTAGAATGCCCCTTAGAAGCACGGATGGCGAGACTTCATCTCACATACTTCGGACATGTTATCAGGAGGGATCAGTCCCTGGAGGACATCATGCTTTGTAAAGTAGGAGGTCAGCGAAAAAGAGGTAGACCCTCAACAAGATGGACTGACACGGTGGCTGCAACATGGGCTCAAGCATAATAATGATTATGAGGATGACGTAGGACCAGGCAGTGTTTCGTTCTGTTGTGCATAGGGTCGCTATGAGTTGGAACTGATTTGACACACCTAACAACAACAACACTTTGTTTGAATCCTTCTACTAGTTCCAGTAGCTTTATTGTGGAATCTTTGGGATTTTCTATGTATAGGATCATATCATCTGCAAATAGGGATAGTTTTTACTTCATTCTTACCGATATGAATGCCCTTTACTTCCTTTTCTTTCCTTATTGCTCTAGCTAGGAATTCCAGTACAATGTTGAATAAGAGTGGTGATAAAGGGAATCCTTGTCTGCTCCCGTTCTAATGGGTAATGCTTTCAGTCTCTATCCATTGAAAAGAATGTTGGCTGTTGGTGTTGTATAAATGCCCTTTATCATCTTGAGGAATTTCCCTTCTATTCCTGTTTTGCTGAGAGTTTTTATGGGGAATGGGTGTTGGACTTTATCAAATGCCTTTTCTGCGTCAATTGAGATGATCATGTGATCCTATATTTTTATTTATTTGGTAGATTACATTGATTGGCTTTTTAATGTTGAGCCATCCTTGCATACCTGGTATGAATCCCACTTTCTCATGATGTATTATTTTTTTTAATATGCCGTTAAAGTCTACTGGCTATAATTTTTTTGAGAATTTTTGTGTCTATATTCATGAGGAGGCATCAAAAGAAGATGGAAGGAATACACAGAGTCATTATACCAAAAAGAATTGGTTGATGTTCAAGAGGTAGCATATGATCAGGAACCGATGGTATTGAAAGAAGAAGTCCAAGCTGCACTGAAGTCACTGGCGAAAAACAAGGCTCCAGGAATTGATGGAATATCAACTGAGATGTTTCAACAAACGGCTGCAGCACTGAAAGTGCTCACTTGCCTATGCGAAGAAATTTCGAAGACAGCTACCTGGCCAACCAACTGGAAGAGATCCATATTATGCCTATTCTCAAGAAGGGTGATCCAACCAAACCCAGAAATTCTTGAACAATATCATTAATATCACCTGCAAGTAAAATTTTGCTGAAGATCATTCAAAAGTGGCTACAGCAGTATATTGACAGGTACTGCCAGAAATTCAAGCTGGATTCAGAAGAGGACGTGGAATAAGGGATATCATTGCTGATGTCAGATGGATCCTGGCTGAAAGCAGAGAATACCAGAAAAATGTTTATCTGTGTTTTATTGACTATGCAGAGACATTCGACTGTGTGGATCATAACTAATTATGGATAACATTGTGCTCATGAGGAACCTGTGCATAGATCAAGAGGCAGTTGTTTGAACAGAACAAGGGGATACTGCATGGTTTAAAGTCAGGAAAGGTGTGTGTCAGGGTTGTATCCTTTCACCATACCTATTGTGCCTGATCCAAGCCATGGTATTTTCAATTGCATCATATACATGGGAAAGCTGGACAATGAATAAGGAAGATGGAAGAAGAATTGACGCCTTTGAATTGTGGTGTTGGTGAAGAATATTGACTGCCAAGTATGGAGTGCCAAAAGATTGAACAAATCTGTCTTGGAAGAAGTACAACCAGAATGCCCCTTAGAAGCAAGGATGGCGAGACTTCATCTCACATATACTTTAGACATGTTTTCAGGAGGGATCAGTCCCTGGAGAAGGACATCATGCTTGGTAAATTAGAGGGTCAGCGAAAAAGAGAAAGACCCTCAACAAGATGGACTGACATGGTGGCTGCAACAATGGGCTCAAGCATAACAATGATTGTGAGGGTGGCACAGGACCGGGCAGTGTTTCATTCTGTCGTACATAGGGTCGCTATGAGTTGGAACCGACTCGACGTCACCTAACAACCACAACATTCACGAGGGATATTTGTCTATAATTTTCTTTTCTTATGGTATCTTTGCCTGGCTTTGGTATCAGGGTTACGCTGGCTTCATATAATGAATTCAGGACTGTTCCTTCCTTTTCTCTGCTCTGAAATGGTTTGAACAGTATTGGTGTGAGCTCTTCTGTGAATGTTTGGTAGAATTCTCCAGTGAAGCCTTTTGGGCAAGGGCTTTCTTCTCATTGGGAGTCTTTTTTTTTTTTTTTTTTAATTATCTCTTTAATCTCTTGCTTTGTTGTGTGTCTGTGCAGTTTTTCTACCTCAAAATAAAACAAAAAACAAAACCCATTGCTGTCAAGTTGATTCTGACTCATAGTGACCCTATAGGACAGAGTAGAAGTGCCCCATAGGGTTTTCAAGGAGTGCCTGGTGGATTTGAACTGCTGAACTTTTGGTTAACAGCCAAACTCTTAACCACTGTGCCACCAGGGCTTCTTTTCTACCTCAGTTTGTGTTAATCTAGGTAGGTAGTGTGTTACTAGAAATTTGTCCTTTTCTTCATGGTTTTCAAATTTGTTGGAGTACAATTTTTCATAGTATTCTGTTATGATCCTTTTTATTTCAGTATTTCCTGTTATAATGTCACCATCTCATTTCTTATTTGAGTTATTTGCTGCTTCTCCTGCTTTTCTTTTGTCAGTTTGGCCATTGATTTGTCAATTTTATTGATCCTTTCAAAGAACCAACTTCTGGTCTTATTGATTCTTTCTGTTGTTTTTCTGTTGTCTGTTTCATTTATTTCTGCTCTAATCTTTATTATTTCTTATCTTTGATGACTTTGGGCTTCTTTTGTTGCTCTCTTTCTACTTGTTCAAGTTCTAGGGTTAATGTTTTGATTTTAACCCTTTCTTCTTTTTTGTTGTGTGTGTTTATTACTATAAATTGGCCTCTGAGCACCACTTTTGCTGTGTCCCAAAGGTTTTGGTACGTTGTGTTTTCATTCTCATTTGATTTTAGGAATTTTTTAAATTTCATCTTTGATTTCTCCTATTACGCAGTGGCTTTTAAGCAAGGTTTCATTCAGTTTCCATGTATTTGATTTTTTTTCCTTGCTCTTCCTGTTGTTGATTTCTACTTTTATAGTATTGTGATCAGAGAAAATGCTTTGTATTATTCCAGTGTTTTGGATTTTATTGAGACTTACTTTGTGGCCTAAGATGTGATCTATTCTGGAGAATGATCCATGTGCATTAGAAAAGAATGTATACTGCTGTTGGATGGAGTGTTCTGTGTGTGTGTATGAGGTTGAGTTGGTTGATTATGGCATTTAGATCTTCTGTATCTTTGTTGAGTTTCTTTCTGGTTGTTCTGTCCTTCACTGAAAGCAGTGTGTTGAAGTCTCCTGTTGGTACTGCGGAACTGTCTATTTCTCTTTTCAATGCTGTTAGAGTTTGTTTGATGTATTTTGGAGCCCTGTCATTGGGTCCATATATAAGTATTATGGTTATGTCTTTTTGGTGGATTGACCCTTTAATCATTATATAATGTCCTTTATCTTTTATGGTGGATTTTTCCTTCAAGTCTATTTTTTCAGAAATTAACATTGCCATTCCTGCTCTTTTTTTTTGGTTACTGTTTGCTTGATATATTTTCTTCCATCCTTTGAGTTTTAGTTTATTTATGTCTTTGTGTCTAAGGTATGTCTCTTGTAGACAGCATACTGATGAGTCTTTTTTTTTTTAATCCATTCTGCCACTATCTGTCTCTTTACTGGTACATTTGATTCATTTACATTCAGTGTGATTATTGATAGGTATGAGTTTACTGCTATCATTTTGTTGCACTTTTTTTTTTGGTAGCATTGAAGGTTTCTTTGTTCCACTCAATTTTCTGTGCTGGGTTCTTTTTGTCTGTGGATTTTCTTTTCATTTCTTTCATTACTGATTTTGTGTTTACTAGTCTTTTTTTTTTTTTTTCTTCTTTTTTATTTTGATGAGTAGGTTTGTTACCTTTCCTTGTGGTTGCTTTGAAATTTACCTTTATCTTCCTAAGTTTCAAGCAGGTTTTTACTTCTTTATATTGCCTGGACTTCCTCTCCATATGAAAGTTCTATAACTATACCATTTATTCCCCCTTTTTGTTTTGACGTCCTCATTTACAGATTGACATCTCTGGTTCTGTATTTTTAGTCTTTAGCTTTGTTTTCTTTTTTTTTCTTTTTTTTTTGTGGAGCTGGTGAGGATGTAACTGGCATTGCTGGTGAGGTGATGTGCCACTGTTTTTGTACAGCCTTTCCTTCCACTTGGCTCTCGGTTTGATTCTTCAGCCTTGGCTTTGATGCTCGGGGTTCCAAAATTGTCATCTATATCTGATACACTTGTTTTCTTGGGTCTTTAAGAGGGACTTTATGAGGCATCTGACTATGCCACATTCTCGGACTGCCTCTGGAAGGTGTTTTTGCCTTTTGTGATTCCTCTTATGAAGAATTTTAGCTTTATGACTCATTTTCTTACTAAAGGAGATCTGTGCAGAGGTCCCACTTCTTCTGGAAACTTGAAGGAATTCAGGGTAATACTCAGTTCTTATTAGTTTGCTCTTGGTGATCAACCAAATCTCTTCCAAGAACCAAGGTACATGTTCTTAGGATACACCTGTCTTGCAGGACATAGTCACATACGCACTGTGTGTTAGGTCCTAGAATTTTAAAATTATTTTTTCCTGTTATAAAATAATAGATATTCACCATACAGATTTTAAAATACAAAAAGTAGTAATGTAAAGAGAAATATAAAACTCATATGGCATACTACCAGCTAAAGATACTGTTAACACTTTGCTATCTGTACTTCTAAGCTTTTGTCTGTGTAAACCTGTGTATCCACAGAAGCTATGCATACCTGTAGATTAAGACAGACACAGGTTCCTTAACAAGACATCGTGCTGTACAACACTGCTCTGTGACCTACCTTCCTATGGCACTCAACTTCTAGAACATGATTTTTACAGCCTGCATACTATAGCATTGCATGAATGTTCCATCATTTATTTAACCTCAATTCCTTATTGTCATTTAGAAGACAAGCATAATTCAAAAAAAATCTTTTTCATAATGAAGGAAATGGATTTTTTTAGAATTACAAGTGTTGTTTTGTATTGGGATGGGATTTAGAGCTTAGACTTCCCTTCTGACATTCTTTGGTACTTTGCTATACTTTTCTCATAGGAACACCCCATGTTTCTGGTGGGAAGATGCTCACCACTCTCGAGTCCACCATGCCGCCTAGCCAGTCCCTGCCTGCGGGTTCTTCGACTGTCCACATGAGCCTGCTTGACATGAGGCGAAATGTGGCCGAACTCAGGCTCCAGCTCCAGCAGATGCGACAGCTCCAGGTCAGATGATGTTGCTCATGCATGGTGATCTCTGTCTCAGTTGCCCAAAGTCAGCTCTCCCCTCCTCCCATTCTCCTCTGCACACATCCCTAGCCCCACTGCAACTTTCCATTTGGAAATTGTGCTTCTTCATTGGACCCTCACAGGAAAATTAAATGTACAATTTGAATTTGGTGTTATTATTTTCTTAGGGTTGCAGGTAACAAAGTACCACATAATGGGTGGCTTAAAACAATAAAAATTTATCTTGTCACAGTTCTAGAGGCCGGAAGCATGAATTCAAGGTGTGAGTAGGGCCACATTCTCTCTGAAGGCTCTAGGGGAAGATCCTTCCTTGCTTCTTCAGCTTCTGATGGTTCCCAGCAGTCCTTGGCGTTTGCTGGCTTGTAGCTGCATCACTCCTATCTCTGTCTCCATCTTCACATGGCAGTGTTCCCTGTGTGTCTCTTCTCTTCTTTTTACAAGGACACCATTCCTATTAGATTAGGATCTACCCTACTCCAGTATGATCCCATGTTAACTGATAGCATCTTCAGAGACTATTTACAAACAAAGTCACATTCACAGGAACCAGGGGTTAGGACTTTTACATACTTTTTTGGGGAACATACCTCAATCCATAACAAAAGGTAGTATCTAACTGCTCTAAAAAATGAGCCTGCATCAGTTAGGGGACAGGGGTGACTTGCTTTAGCATAAATGACACATTTCCCCTGGGTATCTTAAAGGCCAGAGGAGAATTTGGTAAGGAGGCTGTGCTGTCTGTGGCTGTGACATCCCTCTGCTGGTGACTGGCACTGTTTGGCTGCCTTGTCTGACTGGGAGGGTCTCCCTCCTGTTGCCACTCTTCGTAACCTTGAGCTGTTGTGGCTTGGTGCCCAATAGCTTTCTCAAACAAAGGAGTTGTTTGATCAGAGTCTAGGAGTGCTATCTTAACCACACAATTTCCTTTATTTCTCCGGAGCTGCTTAACTCTTTTGGCTTTCTGGGTATAAAGAACAATGAGTAAATGTGCTTTTGAATTTAGAAGTTCACCTCGATGTAATTCCAAAGAACAGACACATAGGGAAAGATAAAGCACATCGTTTCCTAACCTGGAGGCTATTGTTTCTACCTCTGTATTTGTATTCTTTGTCTCATTCATCTGTCCTCCCCATCAAGCCTGTCTTTTCGTCAGGGGAGTCTATTTAAGACAAAAACAGTTTAGAATAATTAAGCTATCTCAGCACCAGTTCTCCTTCAGCATATGTATTATTAGAGACCAAAAATGAAGTGCAACCTCAAAGTGATTATAAGTCCAATAATGAAGCTATCATTAGAGATATACAAACTCTCTAGAATAGTCTCAAAAGAACAAAAATTGAATTAGAAATTCAAATGGTCTTTGAACTGTGTTATAAAATAGTGAAACTGAATGAAATCTTTTGTGCTTGGCAGCCAACTCTCATAATTAGATAATTAAATCATAGGAAAACCCTAGACTATAGAGTATATCCTGTTTGAACATTTCATTTTCAGAACTGATGGATTATTCTCAGGAATAGAAGTTTGATGCAGTCACAGTGGGGTGGGTAGTTTTAAACAGCAAAAAAAATGTGAAGGAAGGCAGAGGGGCTTTAAGCAGATCAAGAAAATCATTCTAACCCTGTTCATGTAATTCCCTGCTCTCCAATTTCACATGAATTATCAGCCTAAGATACCACCCATCTTTCAGTTTGTCATACTGTGGTGGTTGCATGTTGCTGTAATGCTGGAAGATATGCCATCAGGATTTCAAATACTAGCAGGGTCACCCATGGTAGACAGGCTTCAGTGGAGCTTCCAGATTAAGACAGACTAGGAAGAAAGGCCTGATAACCTACTTCCAAAAATTAGCCAATGAAAACCTTATGGATCACAACAGAATATTGTCCAACGCACTTGTCATCTTGAGTGATCAGTCGCTGGAGGAGGACATCATGTTTGGTGAAGTACAGGGCCCGTGAGTGTGAGGGAGACCCTTGGTGAGATGGATTGGCACAAGAGCCACAACGATAAACTTGAACATGCCAGCCATCGTGAGGATGATGCAGGACCAGGCAGCATTTCGATGTGTTGTATATAAGGTCTCCATGAGTTGGAGTTGAGTCCATGGCAGCTATTTATCTATCTGTCAGTCTAAGAGAATGATTCTCAATCCTGGATATCCATTAGAATCACCTGAGGACCTAAGAGAAATATCAATACCCAGCCACTACTGCCAGAGTGTGATCTTACTGGTCTGGACTAGAGGCCAGGCACTGGTGATTCTAGTGTGAACCAGGATTGAAAAGATTGGTCTCAGGTATTGTAAATGCTCAGTCCATTGAAATGCCTCCCAGAAGTATTGAGATCCCAGGCAACTGTCACAAAGGGGGAAGCAGAAACAAATGAGGCATTCCCCACCCTGTAAGTGGAAAAGGCACTGTGACTTGAAGCCTTGACTTCCAAACAATACACCTCATGTCTGGTGGCTAGTATCAGATGTGCTCTCTGCATAGTTACAATTAATGCAAGAACTATATGGAACTTTTATGTTATGTTCCCACCCCTAAGTAACAATTGGGTCTACAGTTAACTGATACCAATGGGAAAGAGAACAAGTCCAGGTCTTGTACCTAACAAACATCCTCTTGAGAAGGTGATTATTATCTTTATCCATTACCTTTCCTAATATTTAGAAAAAGCCCACTTTTTCTAAATGATGAACTACATCTTTTTCCCAAAATGCCACAGAACTTGGATTTTACTAAAGTAATCCCATATCTGCAGACATGACTGCATTCTCTCCCTCCCTGTGGACTGGCAGGAGAGAGAAACTTCTGGAAGAGATGGTACAGGCTCTGTGGAGTCCAGATGAGACTTGGCCTAAAGAGAGGGAAGAGGCAAAACATCAACATAAAAAAAAAATGCGTAGTAGCACACAGAGTCCTTATATCTGAAATGATATAATTTGATATAGTAACCATAAGGTGCCTTTTTATAAGACAGTGTCTCATAGAAACATGCCAGCATCTCATTTATCTTCTGACGTCCCAAAAAATGATCCTAGGAATGTGCATCCCTGAGAAACACACACTGGGGGTAGACCCATGCTGAGCAGACCTGTTTTACCCTACCAGGCAGAAATAATACATGGAACTTGTACAGGGGTGACGATCAGGCTACCATACCACGTACCAAGCCCTTGTCAGACCTTCAAACACAAGAGGCTATTTATGATGAAGTGACAGTAACCAGATAACATGCATCCTTCTGTGATGATGCAGCCTTTTGTCTTATTCCCTGCAGCCTAGGGAATTTGTCCAGGTGATCAGGAGTCATTTTCGAGTCTGGCTGTCATCATGAAACTTCCTGATTCGTTGTAAAACCACTGTTCAGTATCATTGCCAGGTAGCAAAATCAGTCCAATTATATTGTCCACTGTTGGCAAGTCCAATATTCTTAGATTTTGCCTAAAAAGAAATCAAGACTGAGTATGTGAGGTACATGACCATTTTGAGGTGGGTGGAATTAGGTTTAGGAAGTTTCAAGTTTCTTGGTGAAGTTGATATGGTTAACTTATTTGGTCCAGTGAAAGTTTTTAATGGCCGAGAATATTATTTCTAAGTATGCTTATCAAAATGTCAAGGCATTTTTAATAAACTTATGCTGCCAGCTATGAGGGAGTAACCAGGAGAGAACTTGCCTTCCCACAGTAGACAACTAGAAGGCTAAAAAATTTAAATACATATACATATATATATACATATATATGTATATATATATATTTAGACATTAGACCACAGACAACCCAGAACTGTGATCCTCAGGAGAAGGGAAACAAAGGAGATAAAACCTACAATTGACTCAGATTTCTGCCTGGAGGCACTTTTCAGATCATGATACAGAAAGGAATAACCCAAGCAGAGCACTGACAGTCTTACAGAATTGAAGAGATAAGATGAAAGTTTGGAGAGCTGAAACAGCTAAAATTTGTGGAACGGAGTATAAAATAGGTGAAAGCTCTGCAGAGAAAGAACTGCATAAATCTGTGGGTCTGTGAATCCCTGTGTGGTGCAAATGGTTAACATTATCAGCTGCTAACTAAAAGGTTGGAGATTCGAGTCCACCCAGAGATGTCTTAGAAGAAAGGCCTGGCGATCTACTTCATCAGCCATTGAAATTCTATGGAGCACAGTCTACTCTGTCATGGGGTCGCCATAAGTCGGAGTCAACTCAAAGGTTACTGGTTTGGTTTTGGTTCTTGAATAATAAGCCAAGCCTGTGTAACGTGAAAGACCACTAAACCAGGCAAAGACCAAGTGATGGACTGTAAGCTAAAAAATTCTCAGAGCTTACACAAGGCTGGGAGATGTTCATGTTCTAACATGCATGAATGAAGAGGTCTTGTTGATTACCTGGGACATTGAGTAAAGACCAAAGAAGAACTATACATTGATAATAAGACTAAATTAGTCCTAAGTAAAGGCTACTCTGGTGTACCTGCATGGCACAAATGGTTAAGCTCTAGACTACTAACAGAAAAGTTGGCAGTTCACACCCACCAGAGGCACCTTGGAAGTAAGTCCTGGCGATCTACTTCCAGAAGGTCATAGCTTGAAAAACCTATGGAGCAGTTCTACTCTGCACATGTGGGGTCACTATGAGTCAGAATCAACTTGACAGCAACAAACAACAACACAGGTTACTCTAGATTCACCCTAACAAAGCTTAAAAACAAGCCTCAAAAAAATAAAGCTGATGTATAAATAACTAAACTGTCTGCCAGAAAAAGTCTACTATTTGTAAAGGAAAACAACAGAATCCAGAACTCCATGTCCAGCATTCACTCAAAAATTACTAGACATGTGAAGATGCTGAAAAGTGTGACCCATGACTTTAAGAAAAGTCAGTCAGTTGAAACCAAGCAGAAATGACAGGGATAATGGAATCAGCAGCAAGGACTTTAAAGCTGCTATTATAATGATTCTCAGTGATTTAAAGGAAAACATGAACATAACAAGACAAAAATGGAAGATAAAGAAAATACTGAAGTGGAATTTTCAAGAGCTCAAAAACACAGTATCTGGATGGGCTTAACAGAAGATTAATCACTGTTGAAACGAACATCAGTGAACTGGAAAACATAGCGATACAAACTATCCAAACTAAAGTCTAGAGAGACAAAGGACTGAAAAAAATGAACCAAAACTTAGTGATCCGTGGAACAATATTGAGTAATATAATATCCCTGTGGGGGAACTGCATAAGAAATAATGGCCAAAATTTTTCCAAATTTGATGAAAGCGATAAATTCACAGACCAAAGAAGCTAAATAAACCACTAGTAGGATAAGCACAAAGGAAACCACACCAAGGCACGTCTTAATAAAATGGCTAAAATGAGGGCTAAACAGAAATATCTTAAAAGCAGCCAGAGGAAAAAGGACATATTACATGCAGGAAAACATAAATAAGAAATACCACTGACTTCTTGTCACAAACAAAAGGCAAGCTAGATGACAATGGAATGACATCTTTAAAGTATTTAAAGGAAGAAACTTTCAGAAAATAGAGGACACTTCCCAAATCATTTTAGAAGTCAGCATTACCCTGAGAGCAAAACTACACAAAAATGTTATACGAAAGAAAACCACAGACCAGATACAAAATTTAGCTCACAAATACAAATACGAAATGGATAATAGATCTTAAATATAAAATGAAAACTATAAAACTTCTAGAAGAAAACATAAGAGAAAAATCTCTGCAACTTTGAGGTAGGCAAAAACTTCTTAGGCAAGACTCAAAAATCCTAAGTCATAAAAAAATGTTATCAATTGCACTTCAGCAATATTAAACTCATCTGCTCTTTGAAAGACAAATAAAAAGGCAAGTCAGAAAATAGGAGAAAATATTAACCATACATATATCTGGCAAATTACTTGTATCAAGAATCTAGAAAGACTTATAACTCAATAACAAGAAAAATGTTTTTAAATGGAAAAAATTTGATAAGGCATTGCACGAAAGAAGATATACATTCAACAACATCAATAAAAAAGAAAATAAATTATTAAAACAGAAAAAAAAAACCCTATGGAGCAGTTCTAGTCTGCACAGATGGGGTCACCATGAGTTGGAATTGACTCCACAGCAAATAACAGCAAATCTAATCACCTCGTTTTCTGGAGTTTTAATTGTGCTGCTTATGATTCCTTGTTGTTTCTTTTCCATTTAAAATTGTGAGGAAAATGTCTAGTACACTTCCTGGCACATAATAAGTGCTTATGATTTTTGCTGTATGAATTACTTTTTTTTCCTTTTATCTCCTGTAATAATTTATAAGGTAGTCACCTTGTTTTATAGTCTACAGTGATTACTTCAAAGAGTTTTAACTGGAAAATTAAATGAAATTATATTATTTTCAAAAATAAAAAAAGAAGACATACAAATGTCCAATAGCACATGAAAAGAGACTCTGCATCGTTCATCAAAGCAGTACCTTCCTGCAGTATACTGACTGTTTTTAAGACCACTGATAGAAAGACATTAGCACAAGCAGCATGAGAGCGTGATAGTGAGCCACAGAGAGGTGGTAACCAAAGAATGATGCGTTTTTATTGGATTCACTCCCAGACAACCCACAGGCCCCACCTCCAGGTTTATGCTCTCTGATAAGCATAGCTGGTATTTACTGAGAGCTAGATTTGTGCCAGGCACTCTTAAGAGCACTTTATTTTATTGCCTCACTGAATCTCCATTACCCACCAATGAGATGTGAACTACCACTACCCCTTTTGGTGGCTAGACACAGAGAGATTGATAACTTGTCTACGGTCACACAGCTACAATGCGGTAAAACTAGAAGCTGAACCAAGGCAGTGTCTCTCTGGAGGCCAGTTAATCACAGAGCAGTGCTGATGCTGGGAACATGGCGGTGCCTCTGCTTTTGGCCCATATTGAAATGCCTTGTCGTTATTCAAAGGAAATGGAAAGCCTCACTGATGAGGTTTCAAGCAGAAGGCAACGTGATCAGATTGCATTTTCCCTCAATTTGCAGAGATAATAGGCCGCTGACAAAGATATCATCACTCCCATAGAGTAAAATACGGTTGCTGTGCAAGAGTCCAACAGAATCAGAAAACAAAGGAAACAATAACAGCTAATTGAAACTTCAGGGGAAGTTTTTTTGTTTTTGTTTTTGCTTTTTTTTTTTTTTTAAGTGGTCATGGGGACCACATGTGTGTCAGAGTAGAACTGTGCTTCATAGGGTTTTCAGTGGCTGATTTTTTGGACACCAGGATTTTCTTCAGAGGTGCCTCTGGGTGGATTCAAACTTTGAACCTTTCGGTTAGCAGCCAAGTGTGTTAACCATTTGCATCACCCAGGGATTCCAAGGAAACTTTAGGTATAATATAGTTCGGGGAGCCCTGGTGGCACAATGGTTAAGTGCCCTGCTGCTAACCAAAAGGCCTACGGTTCAAACCCACCAGCCGCTCTGCAGCGAAAAAAGACCTGTTAATCGGCTCCTGTAAAGTTTATAGCATGGGAAACCCTATGGGGCACTGCTACTCTGTCCTGTAGGTCGCTAGGAGTTGGATGACACACAGCAACAACATAATATAATTCTTTTTGGTGTTAGCTGCCATCGAGTCAACCTCCGACTCATGGTGTATAATATGATGACTATTTTTGGAGGCTGAATGAGTGAATTTACTTCCTAATATTGCTATGATAAAATTGTCCCACTTCAGGAAAACACTAAAAATGTGACCCCTTGGGAAACAGGACTCAAGTGTTTGACTAGATTTTTGTGAAGCCTCATGCAAACTATGCATTTCCAATACTCCCTAAGGTCCTTATGTGGCGCAAATGGTTTGCACTCAAGGAGCCCTGGTGGTGCAACAGTTAAGCACTCAGCTGCTAACCAAAACGTTGCTGGTTTGAACCTACCAGCAGCTACATGGGAGAAAGACCTGGTGATCTGCTTCCATAAGGATTACAGCCTAGAAAACCCTATTTGGCAGTTCTACTCACAGGGTTGCTATGAGTCAGAGTCTACTCAGTGGCACCCAACAACAACACTAGCTTAAAGGTTGCTGGTTCAAACCCATGCAGTGGTGCCATGGAAGGAAGATCTGTTTTCTTAAAGATTACAGCCAAGAAAACCCTATGGAGCAGTTCTGCTCTGTAACACATGAGGTCACCATGTGTCAGAATCAACTTGATTGCAGTGGGTTTGGTTTTTGCTTTTTTTTTCCTAGGGTGAGAAACTAGAGTGTTCTGGAAACTATGTGGAAATTATGGGTTTATATATATATGCAGTCTATGTGAAATTAGTAAATTGTTAAGAGCTTTGGGATCATCTGGAATCATTATCATCACCACTATCATCATCAAGGACAGTGTTTTAGGGTCAGTGATTACACGGTATTTGTTACATTGAACCATACAGACAAGGGGGCACAAATTCTCTTTCCGTATTCCATAGCCAACTCAACACTTGTTGAGTACCTATTCTATACCAAGCATTATCTCATTTAATCCTCAGAAAAACCCTGCCAGAGAAAGTGGCTCCCCGTCTTTAGAGATAAGGAAACTGAGACTAAGAGAGGCTAAGTAACTTGCCCAAGGTCTCACAGTGCACCAGTGAGAGGGTTTGGGATTAGATCCAAGATGTACTTGGTTCCAAAGCTGGTATGCTTGGTGCTTCCGATAAAAGTTTGTCATTGACTTTGTGCCCATTTTCCGTGATGCACTGATCAGAGTATGGAACAGATTTTATTTTTTTGCAGACACAGATGTTAAAGTCTGATTGTCAGTTGGCTGCTAAAACTCAAGTGTTGGTTGAAGAAGCAATATTATCTACAGTCTTTGCCCCTTCCCTTTCTTCTTGAGATAAATAAAGATTCAGCTATAGGGCTGATTACCCAGACCTGCTTCTGAAGACTGCAAGACATTCTGTCCGGCAGAGCCAGTTGGGGTTGATTTATTTTGTTCAACAGCTGCAGAACCAGGAGCTGCTGCGGGCAATGATGAAGAAGGCTGAGCTGGAAATCAGCAGCAAAGTGATGGAAACGATGAAGAGGTTGGAGGATCCTGTGCAGCGACAGCGCATCCTGGTGGAGCAAGAGAGACAAAAGTACCTTCACGAAGAGGAGAAGATTGTCAAGAAGTTATGGTGAGTGCCAGTCTCCTCTTGCATGTTTAGATGTTTAACTTTAAAAGGAAAATCTTCTTTGCCAACAAGGAGGCCCTTCCTAGTTGGTATTGTCTCCTTCCTGTCTTAATATTGAGCACCTCCTGTGTACAAGGCGTCCCTGGGTGGTGCAAACAGTTAACACAGTTGGCTGCTAACAGAAAGGTCGGGGGTTCAAGTCCACCCAGAGGTGACTCAGAAGAAAGGCCTGGTGATCTACTTCTAAAACATGAAGACATTGAAAACCTTATGGAGCACAGGTCTACTCTGATACACATGGGATTGCCATGAGTCAGAATCAACTACATGGCAACTGGTTTTTGTTTTTTACTATGTACAAGTCAGAGTTATGCTGGTTCTGGTTATCTGTGGAACTTAGCACCCTCCATTGAGGCCTAAGAAATCTGGCCATCCTCAGGAGGCTGAGCTAGTCTCTTTAAAAGTTGGAGCATCATACTCTTCTGTAGGGCTCAGCAGCACATAAAATTAAAAGGAGCAAATGGCAAAACCCAGTGATAAATGTGAAGTCTGTATCTAATCTCAATAAATTAAAATGAATAGCCCAAATAACAGAATACTAAAATTCTCTTCCTATTATTCAATTGTAGTTAAAATCTCAAAAGAGGAATTTAAATGTAAAGTATGTCTGGTACAGAATGAAATTTGCTTCCTTGAATGTTAAGAATCTTGTATAAGGTTCTGATTAAAGCATCTATAAAGTCCCACGGTTGAAATGAGCAGTGTTTTATTACCCCCCACCCAATCACGAGGGGAGGCACCTCTTTTATGTTAATGTATGTTTAGTAGGGCAAATCATAGAACTATTTCACCTCTTAGTACAATGAACAGTCATTTTTCTGGATGTTTGGTAATTCTCTTGTTTCTCGGAAAGCTTAAATTTCCCAACTTGGAATTGTAAGGGAGCAACTGTCAAATTCCTCTCACGACCAGAATGCCAGAAGTCTTCGTGTCCTAACGTGTATGTTCTATTGGATATCCAGGCTGTAGCGTATGTCATCCCTATGCCAACCCAGTATGTTTGATTAAAATTAGAATGTCCCTCTCAGTAGCAGTATAGTAAAAACAAAAATAAGAATTTGAATTATTATCTTCCGAATTAACCAAATTTGGCCCCTGTCCATGCCACGTCTCAAAATAGCTTCTAAAAATGTATTTAGTTCATACATTTCTGAACAGAAATCATCACCCACTATGAGGTACGAAGGCTATCTTTCTCTTAAATGTTTTTGTGACAGCCCAGCTAACTAAAACTAGGTCTCAATATTTTCTTTTAAACTTTTAAAAAATATATATCCTTTTAATAATATTTTTATAATTTTTCCAATAAAATTATGAGAAAAAGGAATTTCCTTTCTTTAAAAATTGTGTCAATTGGTTAGCTGAGAGAACCCTTACTTCCAGCCTAGAAAAGTCATCTTGAATCACAATAATATCCTGAGGCTAGTAGTCCAGCATAGGAATGAAGTTGGGAGGGCAACAGGATAAGCATGTCGCAAGAGGACATTATTTGGTTGGCATTGTAGCATGACCACACATAAATAAGATGTACACAGTGCCCTTGAAGAACATCACTCTAGCAGAGAACGTGTAAGTATGCATATAGCACAAAACAGGGATTTAGACGTGCCTGGTGAACCCTGGGTGGTGCAGTTAACATGCTCAACTGCTAACCAAAAGGTTGGAGGCTCAAGTCTACCCAGAAGCACCTGGGAAGAAAGGCCTGGGGATCTACTTCTAAAAAATCAGCCATTGAAAACCCTATGGAGCACAGTTCTTCTCTGACACACGTGGGGCTGCCATGAATTGGAGTTGACTTGATGGCAACATTTTTGTGTGTGTGTGAAGCTTCACAAAGGAAGGATTACTTCTGACTCCAGGAATCAGGAAGGGTAACATAAAATAAGTTATTCTTCATATGCCTCATAGATCAAGCACAGTACCATGCATGTAATAAGAGTCTCAAAAATGGTTTGTTAGACTAAATTGAGTTGGCCTTGAAGATAATGGGATTTCATCAGTGAAGGTCAGGGAGGAAAGGCCTTCCAGCAGAGAAACCCAGCAAACCAACAAGTCTCTGGACCAGTAAAGCACAGGACATCCTTAGAGACTTGTGAGTAGTCCATTTTGGCCGGGGTTGGGTGCAAGAATGCTAATGATATCTTGTGTTTGGGTTGTGCCATTTTCATTTGCATGGTGCCTTCACATACACTACTGTACTTGGGCCTTGGATGACTGGAATTTCCCTAGATAGAGCTTAGGAATCTGCATTTTACAAAGGTACGTGGGTGATTCTGAAGCACATTTACATTTGAGAGTTACTGCCCAGCATGATGAGGAGGTCACTGAAGTTTTTGATCAAGGAAGTAGTAAAATCAGAGCTGTATTTCTGGAAGTCTACTCTGGCAACCATATGCAGGACTGATTGAGGGGGAACGAGACTGGCGTCTGGGAAACCACACTGGAAGCTACTGTAATGGTTCAGGTAAAATGCAATAAGGCCTGAACCAAGAAGTAGAATAGGAATGGGAAAATAAATCAAATGCAAAATACACTGGGAAGTTTTAATCACTTAGGTTAGCTGATTGGATGAGTCAGGGTGGCAAGAGAGAGCCAGTTATAAAAGACAAATTGTTTCAACTCTGGACGATTAGGTGAACACACACACATACACACACCTAGTGGAAAATAAGTTCTCTTTTGGTCATGTTCAGTTAAGTTGCTGGTAATCCATTCAGAGAGATGAAATTTGGATCTAGAACTTTGTAGAAAAATTGGATCAAGATCATTTTTCTCTGGTGGGCTTCTAAATGGAATAGGTAGACTTCTAATATCAGTCAGATGAAATCTATTTTAGCAAACTGTATGCTTCTTTTTAACTAAAACCAAACCAGTTGTCATCAAGTCAGTTCCAACTCATGGCGACCCCATGTGTGTCAGAGTTGAACTTTGCTCCATAGGGTTTTCGACAGCTGATTTTTGGAAGTAGATCCCCAGGCCTTTCTTCAAAGGTGCCTCTGGGTGGACTCAAACCACTAACTTTTCAGTTAGAAGCTGGCCTTGAAGATGGTCAGTCTCTGGATGGCATGTAAACTGTTTGCACAACACAGGGACTCTTTTTTTTTTTTTTTAACTAAGGTAGCATGAAAAGCACTTCAAACAAGTAGAATGAATTTGCCTTTAAACCACAGCAGCTGTAAACACCTGACACCTGACATTCTGTTAAGCAGAATTGACATCTCAAACGTTATTGATTGCTGTAATATAGAAAATTTATTTTCAGCATTCATTTTAGCTCCATTGTCTCTTTTACAATTTGAATGAACAACTTTGATTTTTAATGCTTTATCTATTGTAAGTATCATAAACATAAATTCAAGTGCTGTTATAAATGTACAATAATATCAGTACACATTTTTGTATGTTCCCTGATTAACAAAGGAAAAGCTATGAAGTTTAAGGGTCTCTTGTGTGCAGGGTTATGAAATCCAAGAGACATATTGTGTAGAAGGGATTAAAATAGGATTATAGGCAAAGGATAGACATCAAATCAGATAACAGCTCCTTATAATATTAATTACAAATTGGCAGGCTTGTGGTTGTTGCTATAACGTGATAGCATTTGGGTCTTAGCTTTTCCATCAAAGCTCTGAAGGACTGGCCAGTGTGTCCAGCAAATCCGTTATAACAATTCTGTTTGGCTATGAAATGAGAAAGAACATTTCCGCACAGTCGTCCCGTATTCAGAGTTCTTAGAGGGACGGCACACATTCTCTCCGTCTCAGGGACATAATTGCTGTACAAGTCTCCTCTGGGTGTGTTCACATAACACTGGCTACCTTTCCATAGTTTGTGAATGTGGAAAGTGAGCAACCAAGGCTTCCTGTCATCTGAAGGAGCATTATTTCATCAGAAGTAGACACGGGTAATTTTGGTCCATTGTCTGTAATGGAAATAAAGACATCACCAAAAACTCCATCATGGTTCTCAGAGGTGGATGAATTTGTAACTTTCCCTGATCCTGTTGTATTTATGCAAAGTCCTACCTGAATCCCACCTCCAGCTGCTAAGAGAGTGCATCCATTTGCTCACCTCGTGGAATGGATCTTTGTGCGCCATCTTTTTAGAGATTCCCCATGCCTTCCTTTTTCTCTTTCCCCTGCCTGCTCCACACGCCGGGCTCCAAGAGGTAGAATTGCTGTTTGCTTACTGCCACCTAGTGGTTCTTCATTCCTCAAAGTTCTTTTCCTCCATTTCTTTGAGCAGATTTTCTGTTGTTGGGATTTATAGGCAAACTGACATGATACAAACATGTATTTAAGATTGTGTTATTAACGTGCCCAGGAGGCAGGATGTTGTTGATGTTGTTGTTTGTTTTTAAGTGAAGTAGAAGATCTTAATTTAGCTCTACTGGAGCTGGCATGAAGGAGCCCTGGTGGCGCAGTGGTTAAAGCAATCGACTGCTAACTGAAAAGGTCAGCAGTTTGAAACCACCAGCGGCTCCGCGAGAGAAAGATGTGGCAATCTGCTTCCATAGAGATTTACAGCCTTAGAAACGCTATTGGGTTGCTATGAGTCGGAATCGACTTAACAGCAGTGGGTTTGGGTTTGGGTGGGGGAGCTGGTACACCTTAAGTGTATGTGTGTTTGTGACACACATACACAGCAGAAATCAGGGCTGTGATCATTTCTTCTCCTTGTCTCTTGGAGAGGATGTCCTGTCATCCAATCATTGATGACAGGACAGTCAGTTTAAACCAAAGGTTCTCACTCAGGGGCAATTTTGCCTCCTTCCCACCCCAGGGACATTTGGTAATGTCTGGAGACATTTTTGTTGTCACAAGTTGGGGAGCATGCTACTGGCGTCTAGTGGGTAGAGGCCAGGGATGCTGCTAAACATCTTACAATGCACAGGACAGCCTCTACAACAAAGAATTATCTGGCCCAAAATGTCAATAGTGCTGAGGTTTAGAAACTGATATAAACCAGTTCAGACTTCTCATTTTGTTCCACCATAGCTTGCTCTTTCTTCCCATTCAAGTTACAAAATACACACATCCCTCCCTTAGCTGGCACTGGCACCATTGAAAATGGTAGCAAAGAGTGGGCCCTTTGCATGTGGGGTCTTAAAAGCTAGCGAGCAGCCATCTAAGATACATCAATTGGTCCCAACCCACCTGGAGCAAAGGAGAATGAAGAACACCAAAGACACACGAAAAATATTAGCCCAAGAGACAGAAAGGGTCACATAAACCAGAGACTCCATCAGCCTGAGACCAGAAGAACTAAATGGTGCCCGGCTACCACTAATGACCACCCTGACAGGGAAGACAACAGAGAATCTATGATGGAGCAAGAGAAAAGTGGGGGACAGAACTGAAATTCTAGTAAAAAGACCAGACTTAAAGGTCTGACTGAGACTGGAGGGACCCTGGAAGACATGGCTCCCAGACTCTCCGTTAGCCCAGAACTGAAACCATTCCCGAAGCCAACTCTTCAGACAAAGATTAGACTGGACTATGGGACATAAAATGATATTCATGAAGAAAGAGTGCTTCTTAGCTCAAGTAGATACATGAGACTAAATAGGCAGCTCCGTCCAGAGGTGAGTTGAGAAGGCAAAAAGGGACAGGAGCTGGTTGAATAGAAACGGGAAATCTGAGGTGGAAAGGAGGAGTGTGTTGTCACATTATATAGGGAGAGCAGCTAGGGTCACATAGCAATGTGTGTATAAATTTTTGTATGAGAAACTGACTTGAACTGTAAACTTTCACTTAAACCACAATTAAAAAAAAAAAAGAGTGGGCCCTTTGTCAGCCAGCCATGATCATCCCTTTGGCCAATCTTGGGGCCTCCCCATGAATAAGTCCTGGCAAAATTTCTTTGTACCTGTCTTCTACCTCAGCAAAATATTTGAACCAAACCAAACTACTTTTCTAAGATGGGTTCCCACATCTGAGTGAAAGGCTAGAGGAGGGCTGGGACAGAATATAAAATGGGCAGCTTTGACCTCTCTAGCTGCTTTGCTACTACACCTGTCCCTGTTGAAGCCCTTAGTGCTCAGTTTGGTCTTCTGGTCTGCTTGCTCCCTACAGTGAGTTGGAAGACTTTGTTGAAGACTTGAAGAAGGACTCTGCATCAGCTGGCCTAGTGGTTACTGTAAAAGACGTGGAAGATGGAGCATTCCTCCTGCGACAAGTGGGAGAAGCTGTAGCTTCCCTGAAAGGTGAGCTTCTGCCTGGAGGGGAGAAGCCTGAGGTGTTTCCTGGGGTGTTTAAAAACCTATCAGATAATAAAGGAATCATTCATTCATTCAGCGTCTACCATGTGCCAGGCACTGTTCTAGGCACTTGGGGTACATCACTGAACAAAATAGACAAACGCCCTGCCCTCTTGGAGGACCTCTTGGATACCACACGATTTAGGACTAAGTGATAAGGTTCTATTTGCTAGACTCTTACAATATGCCAGGACAACTGTACCAAACTCATTAAAAACAACTCTAAGGGACAGCTGACCTTGCCCAAGACGTACCGATAGGAAGTGAGGCCCAAAGTCACTGTGTACCCAGCTCTCTGTGACACTCTTCTTTGCTCTTAACCCACTGCCTCCTGAAGACGCGTGACCTGCACCATGGCTTAATGAACTGTGCAGCTCAGCCTTATCCAGTGGCGGTGGGGGTGGCGGGTTGCAGCTCTGGGTTTTTCTCCTAGCGTTAACCAGCTGGTTTTGGCCTGCAGGAGAATTTCCAACCTTACAAAATAAGATGCGCGCCGTCCTCCGCATCGAGGTGGAGGCCGTACGGTTCCTGAAGGAGGAGCCACATAAGCTGGACAGTCTCCTGAAGAGAGTGCGGAACATGACCGACGCCCTGACCGTGTTGCGGAGGTGACCGGGCTTCCAGCGAGGCTGGGGCGGCCGCAGAGGGGCTGTGCTGGGAACGTCAGGGTTCCGTGCTCAGGACTTATCCACCTCTTAGTTCTCGTGCCTCCTTTCAGTATGAATTGAGGCTATAATTCCTCAGCACAGGCTTGCTGCATTTGGCACATCCTAGGGCTTAAAATTAGGAAACACAGTAAACATTTTTTTAACAATCATCTGAAGGTGAGTTTTTTTTTTTTTTAAATAACATTTTGAAGTTGAATTAATCAAAATAATTTATTAGGACGGTTCAGTCAAACTCTCCCAGAAACTAATGCAAACCGAGCTGATGCAGAGGAGGAAGCAGCTACCTGAATACCTACTTAGTTCCTGAAATGGGATGTGTAGCCTTAGTAGATTTGGGGAAGACTCTAAGTAGATCCTAAGACTATTTACATGCTTCTTTCTGAATGATAATCAAAAGGAAATTTCATGGATTAAACTGTGGATTTAATGCCAAAAAAAAAAAAAAAAGCCTCCTTAATTTCAAGAAGCCTTTGTGGTGCAGTGGTTGAAGTGCTGGACTGCTAACCAAAAGGTCGGTGGTTTGAACCCACCAGCCACTCCAAGGGAGAAAGATGTCTGCTTCCATAAAGATTACAGCCTTGGAAACCCTCTGGAGCAGTTCTACTCTGTCCTGTAGGGTCACTATGAGTCGAAATCCACTCTACAGCAACGAGTTTAGTTTTGGTTTTTTGTTTTTTCCTTCACTTCAAGCACAGAGATGACCAAAATCGCTTCCTCCTGCAGAGTCCATATCTAACTGAGTAGAGGAAAAAATTGTACCTGGATTAAATTTTCTGATTGATTCACTCAATTCAAATTGCCAGTGTGAACTTTTTTTTCCAGTAGGATAAAAATCTGATAAAAGAATTCTTCACTAAGCCCTTAGCTAAATATGTAACCCATCCCCATAAGCCACCCTTACTAAGTAGAAATAAATAGTAGCCTGGCAGTAAAACTGCTCCATGCTCCCTTCTCTTGCCTGAAAAACAAATAAAAGAAATGTTTAGACCCAGCACAGAGGGATGAAGCTTAGTATTTATCTTATCTCCATGGAATGCAAGTTCTTTAAAAAGTTGGGACTGTATGTTTTTTAATGTGTGATTTTTGTTTTTTTTGTCCCGTAAATCCTCAGTAGTGAGAGTGATAAACCAGATAAATAACTTTAAAAATAAAAATACAGAAGTTTTATCTGCCATTAGGCTTGCCATCACAAGCCTTTATACTAATTAATGTTTTCTTAGTATCTTTTGTGTATAACTGACTCGGCTGGGCACTGCGGAAGATGCAGGAGAAAGGGAGGAATAAGCATGCCCCCAATTCGTCTGCTAACTGAAAGGTCAGCTGTTCAAACCCACCCAGCATAGCCACCAGAGAAAAGACCTGGTGATCTGCTCCCATAAAGATTATAGCCTAGGAAACCCTATGGGCAGTTCTTCTCTGTCCTATAGGGTCACTGTGAGTTGGAATCAACTTGACAGTACACATCAAGCACAAGATGCTTACGGCCCAGCAGGGAAGATAAAGCAGGTGGACAAACAGTCACAGTTCAGCACTGACTTAGGGGCTTGGGATGCTGAAGTGGTTTGGTACGTATTGAATTTGACATGCTGGAAGGATATCTCAACAGAGCTGCCCATTAGGCACTTAGAATCTACGTGGAGTGAAGTTCAAGAGACCCTGACTAACTCAGTTTCAGGAAGAAAGGGAAGGAGGGAGGATGGATTTAGAACTGGAAGTCACCTTCATGGAAACAATTGTTGAAAAAGGAAGAGATGGCCAAGAAAGAGATTAGAATGAGAGGAAAGGAGAAAATAAATCCTTGGGAAATACCTGTATTTAAGAGGCTAGGATAGGTAAAGTAAACAACAAAAGAAACAGAGACGTGAGTGGCAGAGGAGTTATAGAATGCACTATCTTTCATCAAATCAAAGAAAAGAGCATTTTAATAAGAAAGGAATATGGAGAAAGGGATGGAACCTAATTAAAAATATGGGTCAAGTGGTGTGCTTGACACTGTCTTACATATATTGTAACTTTACGGCATTAATCATAACAGCAGCCCCTGAGGAAGGCAGTATCATCGTCATCATCATTGTCATTATTATATTTTACAGAAAATTATCTGACGTTCAAAATGGAGCAGTGATCTCCCCAACATTATGTAGCTAGAACATGGTAGAGGTGACATTAAAAGCAGATCTGTCTGTCCCAAAGTCCATGTCTTCACCACTGAACCATGAGTAGACATGGACAAATAGCATCACATGCCTTCAGTAAGCAGCAGAGGATGAGGACTAAAAACACCTGTTAGATTTGGAAGGCACTATTGAACTTGCCAGGAGACTCAGCTGAGTACAAGTGGGGAAAGCCAGATAACAACAGGTTGAGGGACAAGAACAAGGAATCAGAATTAGTGCATTATCTACTCTCTCAAGATGTTTGGCAGTGAAAGGAGGGAGAGTATGGAGGTTTTAAGAAAGCTTTGGAGTCGTGGGGTGGTGTAAACAGTTAATATGCTTGGCTGCTAACTGAAAGATGGGAGGTTTGAGTTTAACTAGAGGTGCCTTGGAAGAAAGACCTGGCAATCTACTTCTGAAAAATCAGCCATTGACAACCCTATGGAGCACACAACTCTGCTCTGACACACACTGGGTTGCCACGAGTTGGGATTGACTCAACGGCAACTTGTTTGGTATTTTTTTGGAAGGAAGCTTTTGAAACTGTAACTGAGTATATCTGAGGGCCATACAGGTCAGGATCAGGTGGAAGAGAGTGATATTAAAATAATACTATCCACTGCATGCCACCACTACCCAAACAGTGATGGAATCATGCCAGTCTATGCCCAACAGCACCATCGGAAAGGGAAAGACAGACCATCTCCTGAGAAAAGGACTGAAAAATCAGCTGCCAGAGATATCTAGCAGGCAATGCAAGGGCTTTAGGAAGTTGCCATGGAAACCTTCAACCCTGAGCTGCTACTCTGAGTTTCAGAATGTTTTAATTTTGAAACAAAACCTTTCCTGGCTTTGGGATGACATAGCATTCAAGTATGCCACGATAGTAAAATGGGAGTTACCGTACACCACAATAGTAAAATGGGAGTTACCATACGTATTTTAATGGTTAACACTGCCATGCCTGGTTTCTCCTAGACATGTCACTGATGGGCTCTTGAAAGGTACAGATGCAGCCCAAGCCGCACAGTACGTCGTGATGGAAAAGGCCACTGCGGTGGAAGTCCTGAGGAACCAGGAGGATGCCCCCCACACCACAGGCCAGCCCCTCTCCGGCGCAGGAGTCCCTGGTGATGTGAAGTCAGAGGTGGTGACGGTGCACCATGCTCAGAGTGCGCCTGTTGTCATCCAGCCCTCTCAGCACTCCTCATCCTTGCTCAACCATGCCCAGAACTTGCCTGGGGGGCCAGGGCCTCACCCGGCCAGCCCTCCAGCCGTCCCACAGGAAGTAGCGTCTGCTCTACAGCCAGCCCCTCAGTCCCCACAGATGCCCGTGAATGGTTCCACCATGCAGGGCCTGTTCATTGAGGAAATCCACAGTGTGAATGCCAAGAACAGGGCTGTGTCTATTGAGGTAGAGTCCTATTTCCATGTCTTTTAACCCCATAAAGGAGTGTAACACGTGGTCCTTTCCCTCAAGGAATTTACAGACTGTTTGTAGAGATAATTCCTATATGTATCAAAAGGTAGATTTTTAAAACTGTAGATGGGTTTCCAGGGGCAGTGTTGGTTCAGTGGTAGAATTCTCCCTTTCCATGTGGGAAACTCAACTTCAGTTCCCGGCCATTGCACTCATGTGCGGTCGCCACCTGTCTGTCAGTGGAGGCTTGAGTGTTGTTATGATGCTAAACAGGTTTCAGTGGAGCTTCTAGTCTAAGATGGGCTAGGAAGAAAGGGCTGGCAATCTACTTTCAAAAATCAACCAGTGAAAACCCTATCAATCAGTGCACTGGGTTGCCACATACTGGGGGCTGACTTGAGGCCTCCTAACAACAACAAACCAATGGGTTTCAACAGCCAGATTAGGAAAAGGGTAGATCATATTTCAGAGAAGGGTGCAGACCTATGAGAAGGTGAGGCAGTGGGGTGCTGGTAAATGTTCATCCAAGCTTTCTAGGGGGACATGTCCTGATCTGTAGCATTTGCCAATTTTCATGGTGTAAATACTTCCACTGTAACCAATTTTGAGCTACAATATGCCATCACCGAGCATGGTGTTGGGAAGAAATGTGGCAATCAGTTCTCCTGAGCTAGTGTGAGCCGGCTTCAGCACACCAGTGATATGCTGAAGATGAGGGTTTGCCACCTGCGGCTGATCATGAAAGATAAATAGAATCTGGGTAAGCAGAGAATTGTGGTTGAGGGCATTCTAGGACAGAGGTGTGCTGGAGGAAAAAGCTGCGACTGTAAGTTAAACCTGTTTAACTAGCACAAGAAAGAGGGGATAAGTCTGGAAACAGATTTGGGCGAGCTTGAATACCGGCCCAAGATGTCTAAAGTTTATTTTGCAGGTATCAGAGAAATGCTGCCACTTTTGACCAGTGATAAAATGGTGTCTTCAGGAAGTTAATCTGGAAACATATACAGAATTGATTGAGGTGGGGATTTAGAAGTAAGGGAACTAGATGGGAAGTTAATAGAGTATCCTAAGGGTAAAAGACAGAAGCAGTCAGAATTGAAAGAGAAAACTAAATCCTAAGGTGACACAACATACAGAAAAATCAGGCTATGTTTTTAAGTGTTCTTTTTATCAGGAGCTGGTATCAATACTCAAATAATACATTATGCTTTCCTAGCTCTCTCCTACAACTTGTCCACCATTCATTGATATCTGTCCCCAGCAACCTGGTTCCTAACCTTCCAGCCTGTCTTGAAAGTCATCATTGGGTAACTCAGGTTGGGCATGTCCAGTTGACCTCTTGCTAAAGCCAAGTTCATGGCTGTTGGGCTCTGAACACTACATAGCTTTTCTCTGTTCCAATATCAGTGACAATGCCCCTTATCTGAGTCAGCTATTTAAAAAATGCATATCACTGTAGGGGGTGGAAATACGATAGGATGAATATGATTCTATCACCAGTGCTTGTTAGGTAGGGTAGATGAGAGGCTTGAAAACACATTTCCTCCCGAGAATTAGTGGATCAGCCTCTTTCATCTTGATATTTAAAAGATGTCATTACAACAACTCATTTAGCTAACAAATATTTATTGAGCACTCTCTGGGCATAGTGTGTGTGTTTTAAGTCTTGAAGAGGGATTATGAGTCATCTCTGAAAATACCTTGATGTATAAGTAAGGAGACCTGGGTCTTACTCCCAGTTCTGCCACTGACTAGTGGGCTGAGCTTCACTAGCCCCTGCTGTGCGTGAGGCGGTCATAGGCACTGGGCGTAGGCAGTGAACAAAACGGACAAAGCCCATGCCCTTGAGAAACTTACTTACTTGTAGGAAGAGATGCAGAATAAATATATGCCAGGTGATAATAAATGCTACGGAGAAAAATTAAAGGACAATAGGAATGTTGAAGGGGGTGATTGCTGTTGATATAGAAGGAATCTTGAGCAAATCCTTCACCTCACTAGGACTCAGCCTGCTCATATGTGACAAGTGTCATTTGGTGATCTCCAGGGTGGCGCAGGACCAGGTATCGAGTCGGAGTCGACTCGACGGCACCTAACAACAACAGCAACAAGGTCCTTTCCGATTCTTATGTTATGTAGTTCCACTAACCCTGGTACTAATTTCCACTTTGCCCTCCTGCAGTGACTAATATGCACTCTCTAAAATCACAGAGAAGTGTTCTTTTTAAAATGTACAGGTATTTAAAAATACATTGTATGTATTTTATGTATATTTTCCTATCATAGAACTTGATGATGCTTCCAGGTCATTTAACCAACCCCTTCATCTCATAAGTGAAAATCTGGACCGCAGGTTATATAGCAATTCTGTGACAGAAGTGGAACCAGAATGTAGAATTCTTTATTCCTAGAGAGTATTTTTATTTTTGTTTCTATTTGTTTGAACATGTCATCTATGATGAAAACTCA
Organism: Trichechus manatus latirostris; assembly: GCF_000243295.1. NCBI lineage: Eukaryota > Metazoa > Chordata > Mammalia > Sirenia > Trichechidae > Trichechus > Trichechus manatus. The sequence continues at coordinate 3,517,024 of NW_004444011.1, read as the reverse complement.
ATTTAGGAGAACAAAAAATTGGTGGTGGGAGATATAACTTTGAAAGTGTATTTCTGTGTCCCCTTTTATTTAATGTTAGTAGAAGTATGTAGTAAGTGCTCCAAAAAAAAAAAACCCATTGCCGTCAAGTCGATTCAGACTGATAGCAACCCTATAGGACAGAGTAGAACTGCCCCGTAGGGTTTCCAAGGAGCACCTGGTGGATTCGAACTGCTAACCTTTTGGTTAGCAACCATAGCTCTTAACCACTGTGTCACTAGAATTTCCCAGTAAGTGCTCAGTAGTGACTTAATGAGTGAATCTGGGTTTCTGAGCTTGCTTCTCTCTGCGAGAATATCACTTGGGCTTACCTGGTAGCCCATTTAGCTGCAGAAGATATGGCAGATGGCAGAAGAGTCAACTAGCCTGAACTTGGCAATGATTGAGGTGCAAAATGGAAACCAGGGCATTATTTTACAAGCATTTTAACTGTGTTACACCTCCTCCCCACCGTTATGAACTCTCTGAACTATTAATTAACTTTTCCCTCTGGTTTTTAAACTTTCTTCACTTGCTATTTTCCTTCAGAAAGCAGAAAGGAAATGGGAAGAGAAAAGGCAAAATCTGGACCACTACAATGGAAAAGAGTTTGAGAAACTCCTGGAAGAAGCTCAGGCCAATATCATGAAGTCAATCCCAAACCTGGAGATGCCACTGTCCTCAAGCTCATTGCCAAAAGGAGAAGCTCCAGGGGACAAGTTAGAACTTTCAGGTAAGATGTGGTCCCATGGCAGGTATCTACTGCGCTGTTTAGGGTAACCATCCTCGGATCAGCATTTTGCCACCAGCTTAAACAAATGCTGGTCACCGTGACCACTTTCTCTTCTTAAGAATCACATAAAATTGAAAAGTTGGAAGAGCAAATCCCCAGGTGTTCCCCTAGAGCCTTGCTACTACTCTTTATCTATAACAATAGTAGGGAAACTGTGTTCTTTTTTGGATACTAGGACAATGCCCAATAAATTTAAATTCCCAGCTTCTGCATTTCCTGTGAGTTTTCTGACACTTCAGAGCGCCAGCTGGGAGAAGATGAGCCCTGCATTTAAAACAAGAGCTTTTTAGATGCTGCAGAAATAAAACTCCAGCTTTTATGAGCTGTTGGGGGATATTAGATCATAAGGCAAAATTGCATTTTTTACATCAAAATTATTAGAATATATACTTAACCAACTAGACTATGAAAGTTAAGCATCAATATCAATAATAATATAAAATAACCTTTCAAAAACTCAACCTACTAAATCTCCAGCCGTTTACAAGCCATGTGGCTTTTTCTGATCTCAAAATTATGCAAAAAGACATTATTTTACTTGCATCCCAGTGTCTCTGCCGAGTCACAGTCAATGATGCCTAGTTTGGCAACTTAATTTTAAAAGGAATTGCCATTTTTAACTTGGATATCTCAAAGAACATTAAAGTGGATGCATTGTATAACCACTGTAATACTCTCGCCCCAGTTTTGCAATCCACAAAATCTCTCTAAAGCTCCATTCACTAAAACTCCCCTCTCATCTGCCTTAAGAGTCTTTTCTCACTTCCTTGCCCCCACCTGCCAGCTGTGATGGCCTCTCTAGGACCCGTGGAGGACCAGGTAAGAACTGCCCATGAAGGGAAGGGCCCCAGGAAGGAAAACTCTGATCTCCCTAAGTTCCCATGGAGAATTTCCAATTGATAAAATTATCTACCTCATTACATTTATAATTTGCTCAATTTTATTCTTGATGTTTTATGTAGTTCTCATAGCTGCCACGTCATGTGATTGTGCAACAAAAATATAATGTTACATTTGGTTAGCTTACCTCATTTGGGCTTTATATTCTTTCATATTAAAAACATATATATATATTTTTATAATTATCTCCCTAAGTTTGTTTTACTCATTTAAAATGCCCTTTTAAAAAAAAAAAACAAAAACAAAAACACATGGCCTGTTTTTCTTTTTTTTTTTCCTGGAAAGATTTTACTAATATATCAGTTGCTGTCGAGTCAACTCCGACTCATGGTGACCCTGTGTGTGTCAGAGTAAAACCGTACTCCATAGGGTTTTCAATGGCTGATTTTTTGGAAGTAGACTTCCTGGCCTTCCTTCTGAGGTACCTCTTGGTGGACTCAAACCTCCAACCTTTCAGTTAGTAGCCGAACTTGTTAACTGTTTGCATCACCCAGGGACTCCCCAGTAATATACCCAAAAAAACCCACTGCTGTCTGGTCGATCGTGACTCAGAGTGACCCCATAGGGTTTCCAAGGCTGTAAATCTCTACAGAAGCAGACTGCCACATCTTTTGCCCGTGGAGCTGCTGGTGGTTTTGAACCGTTGACGTTTTAGTTAGCAGTCAGTTGCTTTAACCACTGCTCCACCAGGGCTACTCTAATATACAGTAATATACAGGCCACCATAAATGTGTAAAGATGTCTATTATTACCTATAAATGTCGGTTTCTATCGTTTTAATTTATTTGTCCTGGATGTTACTGTTTTCATGTATTTTTGTTTACTAATGAGGTAAAATTCTAACTTTGGAGTTTTAAAAACCATCTATATTTTCTCTTGTGTGAACTGTCTGACTGTTAGATAATGGGGACGGACGGACAGTTAAAATAGCTGAGAATTGATGGGAAATTTGGGGAATTTCCTCCACAGCTGGGGCTCTGGCGGCACAGTGGTTAAGAGCTTGGCTGCCAACCAAAACATTGGCAGTTCACATCCACCAGCTGCTCCTTGGAAACTGTATGGGGCAGTTCTGCTGTGTCCTATAGTGTCGCTGTAGTCAGAATCGACTGCACAGCAATGGGCACCACTTCAGTCACACACTGAAGGAGAGAACTGTGCACACTCCAGGGCTGGTGGGCCTGGACAAATCCCTAGAAGGCATAGGAAGCTGAGGCAGCCACCAGGAGGTGGGACTGTGGCTGATGAACAAGCTGTGTGGTCTGATGCGCTGTAGCCCTAAAACCCACCTTCCTCCTGCATGAGGCAGGAATCGTTCTCCTACAGATAATCACTGGCACCTATCCCTGATGATTTACCGAAGTCTTTATTACAGTTTTAATTAGAAACTCCTCAAAAATCTCCTCTAAACAGCTCTGTCCTGATTTCTCAGAAAAGGGAGGCAGCCATGTAGCTAGAGAGAGTCCTGACAAAGCTCTTAGAAACTCCAGACCCTGAACTTCTGGTTCTACTGCTTTTATGAGCTCTTGGACAGAATCTCAGTGAGGAATGTTGACAAAGGGCAGGAGTGAGGCTGCTTGTTTGAGTTTCCTACGTGGAAACCCCGGTGGCATAGTGGTTAAGAGCTATGGCTACTAACCAAAAGGTCAGTGGTTCAAAACCACCAGGCCCTCCTTGGAAACCCTATGGGGCAGTTCTACTCTGTCCTGGAAGTTCACTATGAGTCAGAATCCACCCAATGGAAATGTGTTTTCTTTTGGTGGGGGAGCTAAGCAGGTACCTCCATCTCCTAACCTTTGATGCCAACACAAATTTACAATTCTATAATTTCTGCATTCATTGCCTCCTTTTTGTTAGTAAAGAACCTTTTCCAACCATATAAACATGACCAAAAAGTCTACTTTCTCTCTGGCTCTGTTCTTTATTCCCATTTGTGTCCCATTTTCTCTCTATTTTATTCTGACATTCCCCCTGCACAAATCCCTCTTGCAAAAGCTGTTTTTCAGACCAGGGAATAGAGGTTTTAGAGGCCACGCAGAAGGCTCTGGATTTGCCTTTAGGCTCTCTGGTCTGTCATCTCTCTGAGTAATACTCAGTTTTCTTGCATAACAAGAAATTCATTTAATAATAATAGCTATTACTTGCATAGCATTTACAGTATGCCAAGCACTGTTCTAAATGCTGTATGTATACTAAGTCATTTAATCCTCACAATAATCCAGCAGAGGAGATGCTATTATAATCCCCATTTTATGGATGAGAAAACTGAGGCACAGAGAGGTTAAGTAACTTGATAGGGTCTTTCTGGGATTTACATCCAGACCGTCAGACTCCAGAGTTGATACTCTTAATCCCTGCACTATGGAGAGAAGAGATTTTTTTTTTTTAATTGTACTTTAAGTGGAAGTTTACAATTCAAGTTAGTCTCTCATACAAAAATTTATACATACATTGTTATATGACCCTAATTGCTCTCCCTGTACTGTGACAGCACACTCCTCCTTTCCACCCCTGATTTCCCATGTCCATTCAACCAGCTCCTGACCCTCTCTGCCTTCTCATCTCACCTCTGGACAGGAGCTGCCCATTTAGTCTCATGTATCTACTTGAGCTAAGAAGCACGCTCTTCACGAGTTATCATTTTATGTCCCAC
>NW_004444011.1:3481986-3512563 GCF_000243295.1 Trichechus manatus latirostris | reverse complement strand
AGGGGCCATGCTTTCTGGGGTTCCTCCAGTCTCAGTCAGACCATTAAGTCTGGTCTTTTTACTAGAATTTGAGTTCTGCACCCCACTTTTCTCCTGCTCCGTCAGGGACTCTCTGTTGTGTTCCCTGTCAAGGTGGTTATTGACAGGGCACCATCTAGTTCTTCTGGTCTCGGGCTGATGAAGTCTCTGGTTTACGTGGCCCTTTCTGTCTTTGGGCTAATACTTTCCTTGTGACTTTGGTGTTCTTCATTCTCCTTTACTTCAGGTGAGTTGGGACCAATTGATGCATCTTAGATGGCCACTCGCTAGCCAGACGCCTCTCACCAAAGTAGGATGCAGAACATTTTCTTAATAAACTTTGTTATGCCAGTTGACCTAGATGTCCCCTGAAAGCATGGTCCCCAGACCCCTGCCACTTTTCCCTTGAAGTGTTTGGTTGTATTCAGGAAACTTCTTAGCTTCGGTTTAGTCCAGTTATGCTGACTTCCCCTGTAGTGTGTGCTGTCCTTCCCTTCACCTAAGATAAATCTTGTCTACTATCTAGTTAGTGAATAACCCTCTCCCTCCCACCCCACCCTCATAACCATCAAAGAATGTTTTCTTCTGTGTTTAAACCTTGAGTTCTTATAATAGTGGTCTTACACAATATTGGTCCTTCTGTGACTTAAGTTCACTCAGCATAATGCCTTCCAGGTTCTTCCATGTTATAAGATGTTTCACGGATTCATCATTGTTCCTTATTGTTGGGTAGTATTCCACTGTGTGATTACACCATAATTTGTTTATCCATTTGTCCGTTGATGGGCACCTAGGTTGTTTCCATCCTTTTGCTATTGTGAACAGTCCTGCAATATCTATTCATGTGACGGCTCTTATTTCTCTAGGATATATTCCAAGGAGCAGGATTGCTGGATCCTGTGTTACTTCTATTTCTAGCTTTTTAAGGAAGCACCAAATCGATTTCCAAAGTGGCTATACCATTTTACATTCCCACCAACACTGTATAAGTGTTCCAGTCTCTCCACAACTTCTCCAACGTTTATTATTTTGTGTTTTTTTGGATTAACGCTAGCCTTGTTGGGGTGAGATGGTATCTCACTGTAGTTTTGATTTGCATGAGAAAAGAGATTTTTAAGTCAGATCAGGTCCCTGGGTGGCACAAACGATTTGTGCCTGACTACTAACTGAAAGGTGGGTGGTTTGAACTCACTCAGCGGCACCATGGAAGAAAGGCCTGGCAATTGCTTCCTACCATGCTGTGCTACTCTGTAACACATGGTGTCGCTATGAGTCATAATTGACTTATCAGCCATGGGTTTAATTTTTTAAAATCGAGTTGTGTTGAGTTTATAGAAATACATTAAACTTTATGGACATTATTTTGAAAAGAGATTATTTTGCAATGGCACACTGTTTTCCAGAAGACTCTCCAAATTCAGAACAGGACTTGGACAAGCTGGGGGGAAAGTCCCCACCCCCTCCACCCCCACCCCCACGTCGGAGCTACCTGCCAGGATCCGGGCTTACCACCACGAGGTCGGGCGACGTGGTCTACACCAGCAGGAAGGAGACCACCTCTGCAAAGGTCCGATGGGCTAAACCCTGGGAAAATGGTTTCTGTGCTTAGATGATGCTGTCAGACAAGACCCTCTCTGTTCTCATTTGGAACATATAAAGTAGTGAGGTGGAGAAGAAAATGAGAGAATCAGCTGAACAGATATCCAGGAAGTGCACAGATGGGGAAATGTCAGCCAGTGTTGCTGGATTAGACTCAGCACCAGGAGTTTTACCCTTACTTGACTTTGACTGCAACAATGTAAAATGCAAATCACAAACTACTTGCCAAGCAGGACATCATAAAATGAAAAAAGGGGAAGCAAAAGAAAAACCACTTTTCAGAGATAACTGAGATTAGGTAACACAGTTGTAGGGTCTATACAGAAAGATGTTAAGTGAGCTTTAGTTTCCACTTAACTTTGCAAGTTTTGTCTTTTATGTTAAATGTAAAATACGATTTCCAAGGAGATGTAGTAATTGCACTGAACATTGAGGAGTTAGAATTTTATTATTAGTTGTCAGTCTATTCACCAAAATGAACCCTGTGCAAACAAAACTGAAACGGAATGCAAAGGGGTAAAATAGCCTTTCGGCGAGATTCAAAGAGCTAGGAAGCCAAGGTACGAGGCTGTGAAGGAACATGTGCTCTTGTAATCAGTCACTCTTCTTGCCAGCACCCGGGAGTGTTAAGCCAGTGTCTGTGATTTGAATCTCCCTTAGGCAAGCAGTGAAGATGCTGGACAAATCCCACAGGCTAGAGTCACAAAATGTGCAACAGAGGATACTGCTTCTGCCTGGACCCAAGCCCCACCACCAGTTACTACCTCCTCCTCAAAGGATGAGGAGGAAGAAGAAGAAGAAGAAGAAGGAGACAAAATAATGGCAGAACTACAGGTATGTGGAAGAGGTGACTCACAAAAAGCTCCCTGTCTTTCCATCTGGGACTCTTACCATGCCTCTTAGATTCATTAGATAGAAAATGCTGGCAAAGAGCCCAGTGGACTGGAGGCGTTTAAGCTGCATCCTTGTGCGTGGACTCCACTCCTCCAAGATGGCGCCCACCTAGGCTCTTTCAGATGAGTGTGAGGAATGACCATCCCACAAAACGACTCTGGAAAGTTTATTCAAAGAATCTATTGCAAACTTTCCCAGCTCTAGCAGAAGGATTTATTTCCTTTTTTTTCAGTCCTAATATTCTTGGCTTCATTTCAAAAGCTGTTAAGATGAGGATTACAAATACCAGTCATTTTCCCCTCTTAAGGATTGACCTTGACTCATGTGGCCTCCTACACTGAATACCAGGTTCCCTTTCTGTGTGAATGTTGTCGTTTCAGATATTCTGAAAAGCTGAATAGTTTCATTCCCATTTTCTTTGGCCTGTTTGGGAAATGATACTTTTAGATTTTTAGTTTTTAACTAACTGACACAGTCCACTCATAGAATTAAGAGTAGGGTGCAGATTCCTCAAAAAAATAAACATAGAATTGCCATTTGATCCAGCAATTCCACTCCTAGGTATATACCCAAAAGAACTGAAAGCAGGAACTCAAATAGATGTACAACCGTGTTCATTGCCACATTGTTCATAGTAGCCAATAGGTACAAACCACCTAAGTGCCCATTAAGAGATAAACAAAATGTGGTATATCCATACAATGTTATTCAGCCATAAAGAGAAGTTCTAATACATGCTACAACATGGATGGATGAACATTAAAAACATGCTGAGTGAAAATAAGTCAGATACAAAGCGACAAATATTGTATGATCCCACTTACATGAAGTATCTAGAATAGGCAAATGCAGAGACAGGAAGTAGATGAGTGGTTTCTAGGGGCGGAAGGGAGGAGGAAATGGGGAGCTGTTGCTTAAAAAAAATTTTTTAACCTGAATTAATCTATCTTTATCTGTATATCTATAATTTTAAAAAAAGAATGGGGTACAGGGGCTATATCCAAAGCTATTCAAATCATGGATTTGTCTGCCCTAGGTTTATGTTCTAAGAACTTGTCTAATCAGAGACATATACACAGTTTCTAAAACACAGTCTATTTGCAGAGTATTTCGTTTTGACCCATGCTTATTACACAGTTTTTCTGCCATCAAATGCTCAGACCACAGCCTCCATAGACTCCAGAGGATACTGCCTCTTCAGCAGTGTGCTGATGGTTTTTTTGCAGGCCCATGGTCTGCACTTTTCATTTGGGGAAGAGAGAACTTTAAAATCACGTCATCTTCACTGCAGCTGTCCTACTCTGGTTTCCATGGTGATGACTGCCAACGTTGGCTGCTTGGGTTTCACAGGAAAACAAAGCTGTTGGTTGATCTGTCACTTATGAGCCATTTGAAGCCTCTCCCTAAAATTAATAGATGGGTCTGGGATATCCCTCAACCAGTTAGACTATGTACAGGCTTTCAGAATGGTTGGTGTTTAATTCATAGGACACAGAGATTTGTGAAGATAGTGGCTCATGAAACAGTGGAGAGCAAGGAACATCCATCTTTCAGTTGCCCAGTGAGGACCCTTGGCTGATGATACTGGCATGTCAAGGCCACTTGTTGATGGGGACTGGTGCTTTTCCTAAGGTGTTTCAGGCAGATTCTGGGGTCGTTGTATGTTTCTGCCCCCAAATTATGGAGTTATGGTGTGAGTTCACAACCCAGTTTTGTTTAAATGGATGACAAAGCACTGAAAACATACACACACAGTTGCTGTTCAGTTCATTCCAACGCATAGTGACCCCATGTGTATCAGAGTAGAACTGTGCTCCAAAGAGTTTTTTGTGGCTGGTTTTTTGGAAGTAGATCACCAGGCCTTTCTTCCGAGGTGCGTCTGGGTGGACTTGAACCTCCAACCTTTCAGTTAGCAGCCAAGCGTGTTAACCGTTTGCACCACCCAGGGACTCCAACAAAGCACTAGATAATTTTAAATCTGTACAAAGTGAACATTCATTAATAATCAAGAAGTCGAGACCTTTAGACTTGTAAATAATCCTGCAGTAGCCTTCTGAGAGAAATAGTTCATTTTTCCATCCACTTACAGCCCTGCACTTGAGAATATTGACCTCCACTGAAGTCTGATATCTTTGATGCCCTCTGTCTTAGTTATCTATTGCTGCTATAACAGAAATACCACAAGTGGATGGCTTTAACAAAGAGAAAGTTATTCTCTCACAGTCTAGAAGGCTAGAAATCTGGATTCAGGGTGCCAGCTCCAGGGGAGGCTTTCTCTCTCTCTCTGTTGGCTCTGAGGGAAAGTCCTTGTCATCAATCTTCCCCTGGTCTGGTAGCTTCTCAGCCCAGGGACCCTGGGTCCAAAGGACACGCTCCCCATCTGGTTCTTCTTTCTTGGTGGCATGAGGTCCCTCTCCTCTCTGCTTAGTTCTCTCTTTTATATTTTAAAAGAGATTGACTCAAGATACACCCTAATCCTTAGATTGAATCCTGTCTCATTAACATAACACCTCTAGTCCTGCCTCATTAACATCATAGAGGTTAGAACTTGCAAGACATAGGATAATTACATCAGATCACAAAATGGTGGACAACCACACAATACTGGAAATCATGGACTAGCCAAGTTGATACACATTTTGGGGGGGACACAATTCAATCCATAATACCCTCTTTGACTGAAAGCTTTGCAGAGTTGGAGTGTGCAGCTTGTTGCTCTATTTTTGGTGGTTAGGGAATAGTGGTGAGTGAGGTGCTCAAATCCTAACCTATCCAAGCCTCATTAGCCCTCCTAAGACCATAGGACCCAGCCTGCCGAACCAGAACTGCCTATGGCCAGTGTGTCCTTTGCCTCTGCAGGCTCTGGAGCTCAACCTAAGTCAAGACAAGGAGAGGCTGCAGCCCCCGCCCAGAACAGGGGTGGAATAGGCTCCCATTCTCCTTCTCACCAGGCATCAGAAGAAACCACGGGATTCTCAAATCCAGGACTAACAGCCCAAAGGAGGTGGTTAGTGGCCTTTGGGAGGCTTGGATCCTAGCTTCCTAGGACCAGTGCATCCAAAGAACAGAAAGAAGGCCGAGTAAGGTGGGAACAGAGGGAGTGAGGCAGAGCAGAACAAGAGGAAGTCAGAGGAGGCTTCTAGTCATCAGCTGCATTTGTATTTTGGGACTAGTGCTGAAATACTAATTTGGGGAAAACGTGGATTATTCTTTCTGCCTGCAGGGTTACTTCCAAATGACACTATTTGATATAAAGAAAATATTAGGCAATTATTTAAGATGATGCATTTAAATAAGTGGTTTTTAATCCTGGTTGCACATTGGAATTACTTGGAGAGTAAAAAATAATAAGTTCCTACAGCTCAGAGATTCTGACTTAATTAATTTCTGAGCAGGCCCGGGAAAACAGTATTAAAAAACAAGCAAACAAACAAAACACCTGGGTGATATGAAGCCCAGGTGGAAAACCACTGATTTCAATGAACTTGGGTCTCTCCTGCTCTTGTGATCATATTGTCTGGATATTCACCAGATGGCCTGCTTTCCTTCCTGCCCTATAAAACAGAAACCAAACCAATTGCTGTTGAGTTGATTCCAACTTATGGCAACCCCATGTGTTTCAGAGTAGAACTGCTCCATAGGGTTTTCAGTGGTTGTGATCTTTCGAAAGTAGACTTCCAAGGTGCTTCTGGGTAGACTTGGGTCCTTGTCTTAGCAGGAGGGCTAATGAGGCTTGGATAGGTTAGGATTTGAGCATTTCACTCACCACTATTCCCTAACATCAAAAATAGAGCAACAAGCTGCATACTCCAACTTTGTAAAGCTTTCAGTCCAAGAGAGCATCAAAGATATCAGACTTCAATGGAGGTCAATATTGTCAAGTGCAGGGCTGAAAGTGGATGGAGAAATGAACTATTTCTCTCCGAGGGCCAGTGCAGGAATATTTACAAGCCTAAAGGTCTAGACTTCCTTGATTATTAGTGAATGTTCACTTTGCATGAGGCAGTTCTACTCTGTCCTATAGGGTCGCTGTGAGTTGGAATCAACTCAGTGGCAATGGGTTTGGTTTGGTTTAGTGCTTTGTTGGAGTCCCTGGGTGGTGCAAATGGTTAATGTGCTTGGCTGCTAACTGAAAGGTTTTGAGGTTCAAGTCCACCCAGAGGCACCTCGGAAGACAGTTCTGGCAATCTTCCAAAAAATCCACCTTTGAAAACCGACCACCTTTCAGTTAGTAGCTGAGCACTTAACCGTTTGTACCACTCAGAGACTCTGCCTCTTAGACACAGCCTATACTTTCTTGTGTGTCTCTCTGGGCCTGGGCACTGGACTCAGTGTTTACATAAACTGGCCTTTGTCTCCTGTAATGGTGATCCTTTGTTTTCCAAAACCAGTCTATAGGGCTCAGGCAGCTCCTAGGCCACACAAAACCCCATGGCTGCTAAGAACATCACTTCGTTTATTCTGATGTGAGCCTCAGAACACTTTAGTAGCTGTTAGTATTCCAGAGACTGAATCAGTAAGGATTTCTGTTATTTTAAGACATGAAGGTTTAAAATGTCTTGTGGGCTTTTTTCCTGTCATTTCAATAAAGCTGGTAAAAGGAAAAGAAAATATATAAAAATGAAAGCAAAGAGAACTTCTTGTTTTGTTTTCATTTGTTTACATTCAACATTTAAAAAAAAATAAAGTGAAAGCAACAAGCCCTACTAAGTGCAAACAAGTTCCCCACTGGATAGGGAGAGAGGGTGTTATTTTTACGAGCACTGCATTTAAGCTTGGCATGGCCAAGGAAGGTAAGGAGCCCTTGGCCCTGTGCCTTCTCCCCAAGCAGGCTTTGCAGACAGGCGGTCAAATGGAGTGCAGGTTTTCAAGGTGCTGCCTCGCATGCTGGGCTGGGTTCTGCACGCCTCTGGATTCTCTGTTTCCCTCTTTTCTCCTCCGTAGCAATTGGATCCGTGTTAACCTCAGTATTTTAATTCCTTAGGCATTCCAGAAGTGTTCCTTTATGGATGTAATTTCAAACAGTCACGCAGAGCAGTCGCGGACTGACGGTCACGTTAAAGACACTAGGCCCGGGGCCACAGTCCCACCCAAGGAAAAGAAGGTAACGTGGCATCTCACATCTGCCACACGCTCTTGACAGCCCTTCTTTCCTTGCTCTGACACTAACATGGTTCTCCTGTGCTTGTCCTTCTGTGCTCTCCCTCTTTGCTTCTCGCTCTTTTTTTTTAACTAATGGAGACACAGGGTTGAGTTTATAGCAGAGATATCTGGCTCAAGTTTCCAGCATGAACGCTGTGTCCCTGTGTACAGCAAGCGGTAGTATATGCAGAATTAAACAACGTCTTCCCAAACTAAAGAGTAGATCAAACGCTGAACCAAACCAGTTGCCATCGAGTCAACACTGACTCTTGGCATGTGCATCAGAGTAGAGCTGTGCTCCATAGGGTTTTTAATGGCTGCTTTTTTCAAAAGTAGGTTGCCAGGCCTTTCTTCCAAGGCACCTCCAGGTAGACTCAAACTGCCAACCTTTCAGTTAGCAGCTAAGCACATTAACCACTTGCATGACCCAGGGACTCCTTCATGATTTTCTAGAGCAACAATAGGAAAAATAGAAACAGTAACCAGATAAGTAACATTTTTTCTTATTTTTAACATGTCTTCTGGACCAAAAATAATTACCTTTAAAATAAGTGAAAGACGTAGATTCTGACAGAGCTATAGACATGCCAGCTTAACACAAGTGTATCCTCACAGAAACATACAAATATGTATTTGTACCTGTGTTAAGGAAGCCAAACAGAATTTTCTGTTAAGCATTGCAAATTCTCAACTTATACCTTACAAGATATTAAGCTCGGTATAGATAAAATAGTCTAAAATTATCTGAAATGCTAAAATATACTTTGTTGCATTCTAATGGTTTCACAAAAGAGGACCAGGCTCTGCAAGAAAGTTTGTTACTGTTGTGTAAATACTTTAGGGAGAGCACATTAGCCTGAATGTCTGAACTTCAAATTTAAGTTGGATCTAGAGCTTTTGAGATTTTTGAATATAGAGCTATTTCATTTTATTAAGCCTGTGTCTAAATTTCAGGATAAAAAGCTTATAATGACCAGCTCAAGTCATAACATTTTTAAGCAGGAACTTATATTTCAGAATGCAAACTAAAGCCACGCAAAGCAGTCTGTAATTATAAGCCCAGTGAGTTACATGTAGGATCATAACATCTGAGGGCTATGCTAGCAACTCTTTAAGAGAAACAACACTGGGGCTTCCAACTCCCAGCCCCAGCAGTTGGCTCCCGCCAAGGAGGCCCAGCCCCTCCCCACCCCTACACCGGTTCACAGCGACCTTGTGAGATGCCTGTCACACAACCGACATGTGAAACTTGTTAACAAGGCATGGGGGGAGATTGTTATTGATACATCTTTCTCATGAAGGAAACTCCTACCAATCTGAATGGAGCCCACAAACTCGAGTTGTATATACATTGTTATTTCAGTATATGGAACTTCCTTATGTGGCCCTATACAAACCACCCCATGGAAGGGCCTGGTATACCCTGAGTTCCATGGCATACTCTAGGCCAGCATGGCTATTTCTGTCTAAAACATTGACTGGGAACTTGGAACTTCTCAAAGATCCTTCTGGAACAATTGTAGTCTCATTGTAGAATTTTTCTAATTGGCTGCAAAGTTGCATGAAATTCCTTGCCCTTTATTTAGAAATCTGTATCCCATTTATCCCAGTTTGTTCAACAGGTCTTTACTGAGTGCCCAGATCTAGCTGGGATCAATCACAGAGTCTTAGTCTGGATAATTATACCCAGGGAATCATAAACTACTTCATCATAAACACGAGTATCAAACCTGTCCCCAAATTTTTATTATTATTAACCTCTTCCTGGACTATCCACCCACCTTCCATGAATCAAATGTTTTCTTAAAATTTTTCTCCTATCAGAAAGTGCCAGCCTAGTACTTCACTTTTATGCAATTTTCCTGTAACTATGTCTCTAATTTGAGTTTATTGTCCATATGCACATTAAGCATCATTTGCCAATTGTCTAAACAATCCAAATCTTGGGGCCTATAAACAGATATTAAAGAAGCATAATTACCTTTCACACAGATTCTTAACTCCCTAATTCATTGTGGAATTGTATGAAGATCGTGACCAAATTAAATCAAAAAAACCAAACCCATTGCCGTCCAGTCGATTCCGACCCATAGCAACCCTAGAGGACAGAGTAGAACTGCCCCATAGGTTTGCCAAGGAGTGGCTGGTGGATTAGAACTGCCGACCATATCACTTAACCACTGCACCACCAGGGCTCTGTGACTAAATTACTCTTGATAAAGCTGGCATGCTTGCTTTGATACGTTTGTTCTTTTTTCTAGCCCAGTGATAAAAATGATAGGTCATGTAAAACCTAAACTTGACATTTTTATCTTCATGACTATCTATTGGAGTACCCTACTACTAATCAATTTTAAAATATGTAGATTGCAGACTGACATTCGAAATATTTAACAATGAGTATGGCATGGGCCCTGACCATTCAGAACAGATGCCAGCCCTAACCCCCAGTAAATGGGACCAGCCAAGTATCAACTGTGCATGTATCTGTTTGGATTACATCTCAATTCCTTCTTTGATTCAGGGGGTAAATTCTCACTCAAGTGTGATATACTAACCTCCATGTTTTGAGTTGAAACCATAGGCTGAGGCTTCACTTGTTTTTCTTCTTAAAACCTCTTCCTAGATGTGTTTGTTGTTCTGTAATCTAAATTTAAAATCCCTCAAAAGAAATTATGTTGTCCAACTGCAGCAGCTGAATCGTTGCATTTGACTGCGGGTTTTGGGGGTGCAAGGGGAAGTTGAGTAGAAGGGATTAGGTGGCTAAAGCACCTTGCATCTTCTACAGTGTTCCCAGTGATTAATACTGACTTTGTTGTTCATGTGTCATTCCTTGAGTATGTGTGAGCATTCTTTCCATTTTTAGCCAGGGCAGTAGGATTGCTCTGGGTTGACTTTGGCTCTCCCTGGATTATTGTGCTTTATTATGTTGTGATTGCTTTAACCAAATGGCCTTCATGGGGTTTGTGTTCCCACCTCTTCTTGGGCTTCTGCATCAAGAAGAAACGGCATTAGTGCTTTGGAAGGGACAAGGCACGGCTAGTGAGTAGCCTGTGCCAGGGCTTGAAGCTACTGCTACACCCATGCTTGGAAAGCGGTGCTTCCTGCTGGAGCACACTCAGTGCCTGCACCCTCACTGTGGGATCAGTAAGTACTGATGGTTGATGAGACCCTCAGATGTGTGTCTTCACCCTGCATCAGAGAATGTAGAGAGTGAAAGTGGAGTCAACATGCCACAGTCATGAGCATCTAATGTCTGTTTTGTAAATGTTTAGATTATATTTTGGCAGCATAATCACTATAAAATTGGATTCAACCATCTTGGCTATTATTAGTTTGAAAGTTATTTTGACACTTTTAACTTGGCAGTACAAACTACAAGTTCATTTTAAATTTGTCATTAGACCAGGAAGAAATAATGTTGTTTTTTAATCTCAGAGTACCACCCCCAACCAATGCAAATGTCCTTATAGGAAAATTTCCATAAAGAAAACAGGGATAGGGCTGAAATAACTAGCTGGACAGGACATTAAAGATTTCCTGGTCTAATTCCTCAGTTTACAGGCAAGAAGACTGAGGCCCAGAAAGATGAAATCACTTGCCCAAAGTAACACGGCAAAGGGACAGATCTGCATTAGAATCTGAGTCTTCTGCCTGCCAACACATTGGGCATCTACCAGGGCTCTCCATTCTTCTGGTTTTAGTTTCCACTAAGCTGATAATCAGATGTTGAAAAGAGGATGTGTTAATTCAGATTTGGTTCCTTCATTCTCTTAACTATTCCCCCACAAAATCTGAAATCCTTGAAATATTTTGCTAATTGAGATTTTCATCTTGTGCAAACACAGGGCATTTTTGGAAGTTGGAGAACAAAGCCACCCAAGGTAAACAGAGCTATAGGCTTTTGGACTGGTGTGTAACATATGTGCTTGGCCAGCATGTTTTGGAAGTGTAATTAAAGGAACAATTTAGTTATAGTCCACTTTAGAGGGGGATGTGGTTTTGTGGAGTAACATGTCCTACACTATTCTACCAGAATTTGGAATTTTTCCATGAAGACGTACGGAAATCTGATGTTGACTATGAAAATGCCCCCCAAGTGGAATTCCAAAAGGTGAGTTCACCAGATATATGTTCCACTTGATACCGTGCAGATTAATTATCTTCCTTTACAGATCCATTTCTGATTAATGTGTGTGGTTTCCCTCCTCCACTCTCCCTCCCAGGTTACTGCAGGGGCACTAAGATTTAGTGACCATCTGAAGGACAAGTGGGAAAGAGGAATGGAGAATAGTGTATCTGATGCCTCAAGAATATCAGAATATAAAGCTGGCATTTTAATGAAAGAAAATTCTATGTCCAATCAGAGTTTGCTTAGAGACAGTTCCCAGAAAAATGTGTCTAAAGTCAACCCCGATGTCTCTGGCATTAGTTCCTTAGAAGATGAAATAAGCAAAGGGCCAAAAGTTTCAGGACTGCTGACCCCTACACTCAACACTGAGAGTCAGAAGGTGAATTATGGAACGATAAAGGAGATGAATCAACAAGGACAAGAAAACACACTTAAGTGTCACCTTCTCTCTTCTACTAGATCAACTGAATTGAGTATCCATGATGTCAAAACACAAGATCAAGAAGTTTCCATGACAGATTTTGGCCAAGTCATTCTAAGACCCAAGGGCACTAGGCATGCCAGCCTGAAGACTAATGAGGAGGGAGAATCAACATCAAGTTCTCCCATGGAAGAAAATGCGCCCTCTGACAACATTGCCTTCATGATTACCAAAACTGCTGTCCAGGTTCTGTCCAGTGGGGAGGTCCATGATATAGTGAGCAAAAAGGGAGAAGATATACAGACCGTTAATATTGATGCCAAAAAAGAGCTGACCTCCCAACAAGGAGGGACTGGAAATGAAGAGCCAGTCGTGTGCCTAGACAAGAAACCAGTAATCATCATTTTTGATGAGCCCATGGACATCCGCTCTGCCTATAAGAGACTTTCCACCATATTTGAGGAATGTGATGAAGAATTAGAGAGAATGATGACTGAGGAAAAGATAGAGGAGGAGGAAGAGGAGGAAAATGGAGACACCGTAGTCCAGAATAACCCTTCCCAAATGTTTAATAGGAATGTTGCCTCAGCTAGTCTTACATCAACACGGCAGACCAAGAGTATATTACAGCCACACTCCCTGCCAGCAGAAACCAAAATACCAGGAGGACGGGAAAGGAGTAAAACTGAACTGAGTAAGTTCAGCCAAGCAGATTCTCCAAGTTCAGAGAGCAAGTGTGACACAACAGATGACCAATTTGAAAGTCCCAAGAAAAAATTCAAATTCAAATTCCCTAAAAAGCAACTGGCTGCTCTCACTCAAGCCATCCGCACTGGAACCAAAACGGGGAAGAAGACTTTGCAGGTGGTGGTCTATGATGAGGAGGAAGAGGATGGTACTCTGAAGCAGCACAAAGAAGCCAAGCGATTCGAAATCTCAAGGTCTCAACCTGAGGATGCCCCACAAAGTATGGCTAGGAAACAAGAGCAGCCCAGTCTAGAGGGCACATCTCAGATTTCAAGAACTGATGAAATTAGGAAAAATACCTACAAAACATTGGACAGCCTGGAGCAGACAATTAAACAGCTTGAAAATACCATCAGTGAAATGAGTCCCAAAGCCTTAGCTGATACCTCGTGTACTTCCAACAAAGATTCTGTTGCAAGCTCATCCCACATAACTCGAGAGGCTTCTCCCCAAACCTTGCTAGTTCTGGATGAAGCTCCCACTGCCCTAGAACCCCCCACGTCAATACCTTCAGCTTCACGTAAGGTATCTTGGTCTGATGGAGAATGAAAAGACTCAGCTGCTTTCTTAAATCTGCCATAATCACCATTAGCCAAAGATGTCTTGTGATTTACTTGCTTCCTTTCAGGTGGCTTGTTTTTTTTTTTTGTTTTTTTGTTTGTTTGTTGTTTGTTTGTTTTGTCTGTTCGCCATGATCCCTCTCTCACACTTTATCCCTCACCTTTAAAACAACAACAACTAGGTGTCTTAACCGCTAATTAAGTCTGTTGCTGACTGGTGTTGGGTAAATGCAAGGATTCTGGGTCAGCCATTTGCTGTGTGAAATGATTGCTCTGGTACTCACATTAAAATCTGTTTGATCAGTAGTGGAGCAGTTGATTCTGTATGATTCTTTGAATTAACCTCAGTGGTGTCTCCTGATGTCCTTCTCCTCGGTCTGTCCTGCATGCAGGGCTATGGCTTCTCACACTGAGCTTCTCTGCACACAGTGGGGCGAGCCTCTGGGATCATTCACTCATGGGATGGCTTTCTCTTCTCTCTCTCGCTCTTCCTTCCCACAGGGCTCCAGTGGGACCCCACAGACCAGCAGGATGCCGGTACCCATGAGTTCCAAGAACAGACCTGGAAGCATGGAGAAACCCGGCAAACAGTCCAAACTGCAGGATCCCCGCCAATATCGTCAGGTAGTTTTACCTTAAACCCAATTTTGGATGGACAATCTTGCCGTTAAGAATCAAGTTGCTGACTTAGTTTATACCAAGTGTGGTTCCTTTGTAAAATACGGTTTATGTAGACATCCTGGATCTGGGGGCATGAAGAAAGTCTAAAGATCTTTGTGAAACTTCTCACCACGCTTTTGCATGCTTGCAATAAAACATCTTTTACTTTGTGACTCCAATGTTAGCACTTAACACAATGGTGCCAGCCCGGTTAACCTTTCTTTGGTGAATGTAGTGGTTCATGAGAACACCTCGGGGAACACAGACAAACCTGTTACTGAACTGCCCTTAAAGTCACCCATACTAACGTGTATGTTGACTGCATTGCATTAGAAGCACATTAACTCTCCATCACGGTGCCCCCCGGCCCCCAGTAATAATCCAGACGCATGGCTGACCTAGTCCACGGTAATGGTAGTTGGAATGATGTGACTGTTCTCACGAATGCTCTTCTTCCTTGTTTTCTCTTCTGTCTATCCTTTGCTATGTACTTTGTGGGTTCCTACCAGGTTCAGTACAGCACAGCAAGACTTAGCTCAGGCTTTGAACTGTATATATATATATTTTCTTTTATTTAATGATTCTCAAAAGGGCTGTGTTGCCAGGCCCTATGGATTGATCGTGTTACCAGCTTTCTGATAAACTGTCTCCCGCCATCTTTATTTACAGGCTAATGGAAGTGCTAAGAAAGCTGGTGGGGACTATAAGCCTACTTCCCCCTCCTTACCTGCCTCTAAGATTCCGGCCCTTTCTCCCAGCTCTGGGAAAGGCAGCTCTCTGCCCTCTTCTAGTAGTGACGGCTCTAACCCCCCTAACCCACCTGCTACTAAACCGTCAGTCACTTCTTCTAACCCTCTCAGCCCCCAGCCAGGACGAGCTGCTCACTCCGCCTCCCTCATCCCCTCTGTCTCTAATGGCTCCTTAAAGTTTCAGAGCCCCCCTCATCCAGGGAAAGGCCACCATCTTCCCTTCTCACTGCAGACTCAAAATGGCCGAGCAGCCGCTTCTTCCTCCTCCTCCTCCCCTCCGTCCCCTGCCTCCCCCACCTCCCTGAACCAAGGTGCCAAGAGCATCAGGACCATCCACACTCCCAGCCTCACCAGCTACAAAGCACAGAATGGAAGTTCAAGCAAAGCCACCCCATCCACAGCAAAGGAGACCCCTTAAAGGCCAAATCCTAGTAGGCATGAGTTGGAGTTGTATTAAAAATTTTTAAAGGTCTGCAACAACTGTTTTCACAAGAGAACGTAACATATTGCTGTATTGTTTGAGGCTTAATGCTAAGTATGTGCTAAATACTGGATTCACAGATTTCAGTAAAGTGAGTTGTTGTTTTTTTTGTTTTTTTTTTACTGAGTTGCTGTTGTAATTACATAGTGTTTACTGTCTGTATTCCATACCTGTTAAATGAAGCCAGCATGTGTTACAAGAGAGTATGGTGAGAGAGCTGGGTGTGTGAGAGGAAAAATGTATTAAGCGTGTAAAACATGTATGATTCCAGAATTTTAGTATGTTTTGTATAAAAATATTTTTCATTACGGAGACTAGAAGTGAACAGAGATACACAGTGGGACTATACAAAATTGTAAAACAGATACTATAATATTTTCCTTTTATTTTAGTGTTATTTAGCTTTATTACAGATTTCTATTTTTGTCAAAACTTCATGGTTCCTTTCAAGATCTTTTTTGCCAAAACATTTTGATACTATAGCATTGTAGATTTGAAAGTAGTGTTGCGAGACAATAAGCCAATGAACTTCTACACAAGCCAGCAGGGAAACACGTGTAGAAGACAGTTTATCATACCTATTGCACTGCCATGGAAATTATGTATAATAATTTGCTAGCCCAAGCAAGCTAGTTTTCTTTCTTTCCTTTTTTTTTTTTTCTTCTCTTTTAACATGTTGGGATTTTCTCATTGTTTTGTTTGCAGTATCTAACCCCCTTCTTTGTTTTTGGAGACCTGGTAACCCATACTATTGCATTGTGGATCTTAAAATGTACACTTCTGTACGGTTCTGTAAACTGACAAACTTTTGTAAATATATAAATATGAATAGACATAAAAATACTGTATGTGACAGCACATAGAGTAGTTTTCCCACACCAAAGTTAATTTTTATGCATGCTTTAAAAGTATATATTGGGATGGGCAGAAATGGGACTATCCATAAATTTTTAAAAAGCAACAAGTTTGCACAGCTGTAGTGTTTTGTAAATAAATGTATTTGTATAACACAGTCATGTAATATACAGAAGTATAAGCAGAGACTTTGCAAATCTAAATAAAGGGCTGCATGCTTATTATTTTTTGTACCTTGTCACTATAACTACTTCCTAGTCAAAGAACAAAAATGCAACTATTACCAAGCGGAGTGTTTTTGGCTTTGAGGACATTATAAGTACCACGTAACCACACTCACTCAGACAGTACTACTTTTCTGAAGGCTCTGATGTGGAAATGCTGCACTAATAATGAGTTCCTGACAGAGTCGTTAGAAGTGTGGTAACTTCATATGTAGCCTGCCGACTGTCTTCTCCGTGGCTGATCAGAGTTTGACTAACAGAAAGCAAATCTGGATGTGGAGTTTTCTGCCCTTATTACCCAAGGGGCTGTTACTACTTTCTCTCTATCTCTTTTTTTTAAGTCTCCAGTAGAAGTAAAGTAGAAATAAAATGTCTTTATCACTGCTTTTTTCTGAGTTCTCAATTTAAAAAAAATATTATTGGTATAGAGGCAAATTATACACTGCATGTTTTCATTTAAAAAGAATGGGGAGTAAAAAGATTGAAAATACTACCAACATGATGAATCAATGAGAAGAAAAATCTCAGGAACCTGCTTATCATTATTCTTCGCCCTTCCAAATATTTACCTTGCTGGTTTCATGCAGAGTGCAAATATTCTTACTAGAAACCGAGTTGTTAGTGTTCCCAAGCTTCCAGCTTCATGAGCTTCCAGAAACGTTTATGGTACAACTCTAATCACTATATTAATTGTGATTACGTGTTTTAGGTAGCACTTAGGAAAGTAGTTAGGTATAAAAGGTTCCAACATTTTAATCATGCCCCATAATCTCATCAACAGTTATGTTAAAAATATCCAGAGTAAGCAGCTAATTCATGACAGTTTATTCACTCCTTTTATGGACAAGCTGAGAATTCTTTGTAAGCAGCTAAACAACAGATTGTAGCTTACTTTACTCAGTTTAATTTCAGAATTCTCAGAGCTATGGCAAGAAGCATTGCACAGTCAGAAGGAACAGTCTCCAAAGGCCCTCACTTCAGACACTTGGCGCAAGTTTGAGGGCCCCAGGGCCACCCTCAATTCAGTCCAGCTTGGCTACAAATTCAGATGTTTCCACGACTACCCTGAGGTTTGAGAATTCACTGGAATGACTCACAGAATTCAGAAAGTGCTTAACTTGCTATTACAATTCTATTATAGTGAAAGTATGCAAATTAGAAGCAGCCAAGAGACACCTAGGGGGAAGTCTGGGACTGGGAGGGTTCCAAACACAAAGTTTCTGTGTCCTCAGGGAGGCATTACCCTCCCAGTGTCGATACGTGGCAATGCATGTGTGGAGTACTGCCAACTCAAGAAGCTTAACCAAGCTTCAGTGTCCAGAGTTTTTATGGGTTTCATCACATAGGCATGATTGATTGAATCCTCACCCTCATGGTTGAACGCAGTCTACCCTGAGGTGGAACTGATATCACATGGCTCAAATCCCCAACCCTCTAATCACATGGTTGGTCTTTCTGGCAGGACCAACCCCCATCCTGAGTCATCTCCTTAGCATAACTTATCTAGGGACCACCATGAGACATCTTAGTGTAAACCAGCAGGTGAGGTCCAGCATGAATAACAAAGATACTCCATCAGTCAGGAAATTTCAAGGATCTAGAGGTTACTTCCCAAAAACTGGAGACAAAGCCCAGCCAAATTCTTTTATTACACACAAGGTCATGTAGGTAATGGTCAATTTCAGCAAATGTAATGAAGGACAGAGCCATCTCACCAAGTAAGGGAAAACTTACCATGAATCCATCCATTACATTGACCCAAGATCCAGCAAAGCATTGCCTCCATCCTCAGGACACTGGAGAAAGAAACTACCAGAATTGGGAGAAACTGAAGCCAGGTGTGTACAAGCGGCGGATGACAACACTTAACAAAGAGGCATCAAACCTCCTCTCAGATCTAAAGTGGATGATGCTAGGCATGACAAGCTACTGGATTTCCTTAAACTACTATTAACAGACTCTTGCTGCATTGTCTTTTAAGATCATCATTCAACTAATAAATCATCTGAAAAAGAATCTTGGACATAAACCATCTGGGCTCCTCAGAGTCATTCAACAGTTCCATCGACCAGCATTTACCAAGCATTCTTGATGTAGGACAGGGCTCTCAGTGACAGTGAGGCAGCAGAGGTGGTGGTGGCGTATGACACTGTCAGCAGGCTTAACCGCTGCTTGCTGGTTGTATGACCTTGCATATGCCTCAGCTTTCTCATCTGCCAAAGGAGAATAATAATGGTACCTGTCTTATGGGGTGGGATCACTGGTGGTTCAGTGGTAGAATTCTTGCCTTCCATGCGGGAGGGCCTGGGTTCGATTCCAGGCCAATGTACCTCATGCACAGCCACCACCTGTCTGTCATTGGAAGCTTGTGTGTTGCTATGATTCTGAACAGATTTCAGCAGAGCTTCCAGACTAAGAAAGACTAGGAAGGAAGCCTGGAAGTCTACTTTCGAAAATAAGCCAATGAAAACCCAATGGATCACAAAGGCCCGATCTGCAACTGATCATAGGGATGGTGCAAGACCGGGCAGTGTTTTGTTCCATTGTGCAGGCAGGGGTCTCTGTGAGTCAGGCAGGGGCTGACTCAACAACGACTAACAAGAACAACCTCATAATATCATCAGGAGGATTAAATAAGATATATATAAAAAAGTCTTAAGAGAGCGTAACATATATTGAACACTCAGTAAAGGTCAGCTAGGACTGTTGTTGTCATTATTACTGTTACAGTGATGAGGGACACACTGTTCCTGCCCTTCAAAGCTTACGTTCTAGGTGGAGAGGGGTGGCTTGAACATCCAGGAGAACAAGTCCTGGGGTGAGGCAGGCAGAGGAGTAAGACGAGTCCTAACAGTTGGCTGCAGGAAGTTCAGAGGAGAGTTTGTTCTAGTGCTTCACGTACTCATGGCATTTGGCCCTGACAGGTATATTGCTGAACCTTGAATAGTGTTACAACATTTAAAAAGCTGCTTTTATTTTGTCAGTGCTGCTTGTGACTGTTTCCAAAGTAAGACAAACATTTACAGTCTTGGAGAAAAGTCAAGTACCCGGGATCATGGCTACCAAAGTGTGGTTCTTTTACAAAGTTGTGTTTTCAGGCTTGGGAGAAGGTGCCCCCCAAATAACCCCAACCCAGGTCCCTCAGAGAGAGAGAGGTGCAGCTGGTGCCCACTCCTGAAATGAGTGCCAGGGGCAGTACCCACGAGGACAAGCTGACACACCCACAGTTTGCCCTACCTCCCACCACCACAAGGGCCAGTACCTAGTGAAGGCATCACCAGCAAACTACCTCCCCTCTCCATGGCTCTGGAGTGCAAAGGCATTGGAGAGCAACCAGAAAGCTTTTTTGGAGGGAGTAGAAGAATGAAAACTGCTTCAACTGAAAATTCCAAAGGTAATTTTGCAAAAGTAGCCCAGTGGCATTGTCCAGGAGGACATACCACTGGTCAACAAGCAGCCATGTAGTCCCTCCTCCATGCTCCTGAGCCCACAATAAATAGAAGGCTCACAGAGCACTTCTGAGGAGAGAACCCCGGGCCCCCACCAGGGATAACCTCCATCTAGCTCTGGCACCCATCTTAGAAGAAAACGCTCACTCTGAGGACCCAGAGGCAGCAAGGTCAAGATATGCTCAAGATACTCTGCCAAAAAGACAGGGGCGTTTACAATACATTACTTAGATTTACACAAAATGCTTAATTGTGTAATTGTCTAGCATTTAAGCCTAATTCCTTAGTCCTTGTTTCTGTGAATACACAATAACTGCTATCTCTTGCCTATTTTGGACCAACTATAATGCTAAGGTGTTTTATATGGCCTTTTAATCCTTACAAAAACCCCGTGAGAAAGTTACTGTCGCTATCCCGTCACACCACAGAAAACATAAGCTGTGTGTCTTAGTTACCTAGTGCTGCTGTAATGCAAATACCACCAAAAACCAAATTTATTGCCAC
Source organism: Trichechus manatus latirostris (assembly GCF_000243295.1). Classification (NCBI taxonomy): domain Eukaryota; kingdom Metazoa; phylum Chordata; class Mammalia; order Sirenia; family Trichechidae; genus Trichechus; species Trichechus manatus. The sequence continues at coordinate 3,492,128 of NW_004444011.1, read as the reverse complement.
TGAGTCCATTCAAATGCATAGCAACCCTCTAGGTCAGAGTAGAACTGCCCCACAGCGTTTCCAAGGAGCAGCTGGTGGATTTGAACTGCCAACCTTTTGGTTAGCAGCCAAGCTCTTAACCACTGTGCCACCAGGGCTCCACAAATACCACAAGTGGTATTAAAAAAACAGAAACTTTCTCTCCGTTCTGGAGGCTAAAAGTCCAAATCAGAGTCTCCGCTGTGTTGATTCCTTCTGTAAGCTTCTCTCCTAGTTTCTGGCATCCGCCAGATCCTTGGCATTCCTTTTCATGCAGACAGGTCCTTCAGGAGCATCTGTCTCCCCCTGTGTGTGTCTCTGTGCTGGCCTTTTTATAACTTAGAAGTGATTAGATTTAGACTCCACCCTACACCTCATTAACCTAACAGAAGAAGGCCTCTATTTCCAAACAGGATCACACCCACAGGTCCAAGGGCCAGGAATTCAACACATATTTTGCGGGGACACAATTCAGTTCATAACACTGGGTAAGAGTAAGAAACTGCTGGGTGAACGTCTGGGATGAGGTTGAAGAGACAGGGACTTTGTGCTCAGGGTGGGGTCCCTTTGGTTGTCTCTTTTGGAGAAGGCAGAGTGAGCCAGATGCTTTCACTGCACGATCAAAGGAATGACCATAATGCAGAAAATTGTCCACTTTGGGATTTTTGGATTGTGAATTTTGGGCGCTTCATCTGCAAAAAAAGATAGGCAGGTAGAGAGGCACTCTGCTCAAAAACAACGCGTTGCCATCTAGTCCCACGCATAGCGACCCTATAGGACAGTAGAACTCCCCATAGGGTTTCCAAGGCCGTCATCTTTACAGAAGCCGGCTGCCACATATTTCTCCTGAGGAGAAGCTGGGGAGTTTGAACCGCCGACCTTTTGGTTAGCAGCCGAGAGCTTTAACCACTGGGCCACCCGGGCTCCTGGCACTCTATTCAACTAATATTTGCATCCAACGCCACTCATTGGAAGGGAGGTGGAGCTGGATCAGTACCTTGGATAGCAATTCCTTTTCCCCCTAAGGCCCAGGGCAGGGACCAGGGAAAGCGCCCTACCTGCCAGGGAAGCCCTGACCCCTCTCCAGGCCATGCCCTTCCGGTCACACCTAGGCCCCTCCTACTCCCACCAGCCCCCATCCTCACCCACACCCCCTTCACTCTCCCTAGCCGCTGTCACGTTCACCATCTGGCCACGCCCCCTAGGCCAGGGCCGGCCCCGCCCTCGGCCCACAATCCTTCCCGTGGTAGCTCTGGGAGTTGCACCTTCTCCTGTAGGAGGGTGAGGGCGGGTAAAGGGTAGTGACTCCGAAGTGGTCCCTCTAGGGGGTTTCTTGGGAAGAGTTCTTCCAGAGGCTTCCAGGGCACGGACATGTGAATGGGCAATTCAACCCCTAAAAGGAGCCTTTGAAAAGCTATGGGATCCAGTTCCCTTTTTAAATTACAAATGTTTTGTGCAACAAAATGAAATTCTTAGGTGATATATCCTACCTGCACGCCTAATTTCAAAACCAAACCATGTACTCTAATGCCCTAATGGTAATATAAAGAAGGAAAGTCATTTATTTTATATTGGATTGCGTGAACAGGTTTCAGAGGAGCTTTCATACCAAGATAGACTAGGAAGAAAGGCCTGGCGATCTACTTCTGAAAAATCAACTTTTCTGTCACATAGGGAAAGTGATTTTAGCACCTCCCCTTAGACTGATCAATAAGGAAGACCAAGTTTCTCTTTGTCCTGTTTCAGTCTCCTTTCTTGGGTGCCTTTACACCTTTCTGATTTTGTAGACATTTTGGCTACGTGCACCAGTGCTTTCGCCTGGGGCCTCTGGTCGCCCCCCCCCCCCCAATGTAGGTCGCTGACTTCCTCTGTGCCAGGAAAGGCCCTTCCAAGCATATGGACCCTGCTCTTTCTGAAGCAGGAGTGCCTGCACCACCTGCGCCCTGAGAGGTACTTTTAAGCCAAGTCAAAACCCAGAAGTCAAACCCATTACCGTCGATTCCAACCCATAGCGACTGTATAGGACAGAGTAGAACTGCCACCATAGGGTTTCCAAGGCTGTAAATCTTTACAGAAACAGACTGCCACGTCTTTCTAAGCCAAGTCAAGAAGGTACGTTTTACTCACCGGAAAGAGTTCAGTCACTTGGAAATGGAGTCAGGGAAGAAAACATTCAGGAATAAATAGATCGTTGTATGGCAACTGCAAGCAGACTTTCTTCGTTTTCACAAATGATTAGAGTCACATAGTGGAAGGGGCCTGCCAGGTCTATCACACCTTAAATGTCCTGGAAAAGCATACCATTCCATTGAGTGACCCCCAGAGAAGGGGCTGTGACCTCCTTCTACCGTTCTGCCTAAAATTCCTCAAAGGAGACACCCCCGAGGCAAAGCTAGACCTTTCGGCCCTACAAGATGCAGCTTCTGCTGTCCTTTGGTCTCCACTCAAACTGCCCGCCCCATTCCTCTCTGCTGCAGCCACACTGCTGTCCTTCTGTTCCCTAAACAAGCCCAAGACACAGGCACTCTTGGAATGCTCTCCTAACCACCCTCGCCACCTCCTGCCCATCCTTCTGGTCTCAGCTCACATGACACGCCCCCAGGGAAGCCTGGGTTAAGACCCATTATGCCCACCCTTCTCATCAGCATTTTGGAGAGTCTGAAGTATATAGTGAAGTCTGTAGGTGGTGCAAACAATTGACACTCAGCTGCAAACTGAAGTTTGAGTCCAGCCATAGGCACCTCAAAAGAAAGGCCTGGCAATCTACTTTTTGAAAAATCAGCCATTGAAAACCCTGTGGTGCACAGTTCTACTCAGACACACATAGGGTTGTCATGAGTCAGAATCAACTTGACTGCCACTGGTTGGTTGGAAGTGGTGTGAAGTGATCAATAATTAATAAAGACAGGAATTCATGTCTAAACATACACACAGAGAGGCCCATAAGCAGAGCTGCTAAACACCATGAAGGACCATGCTGTCTGTGAAGACAGCAAAGGCTGATGAAGCGGGAGTGTGGGACCCAGGTTCCTACCATTTTATGTCATCCAGAACTTTAAAAATACTCCCTTAAGATTCTGCAAGGAGCCCTGGTGGCACCATGGTTAAGCACTCAGCTGCTAACTGAAAAGTTGATGGTTCGAATCCACCAGCTGCTCGCAGGAGAAAGATATAGCAGCCTGCTTCCTTAAAGATTATACCCTAGGAAACCCTATGGGGCAGTTCTACTCCATCATGTAAGGTTCTATGAGCAGGAATCGACTTCACTGCAATGGGTTGTCTGCTGTATATTAAGAAACACTGTTCACTTGCTGCCACCTGGTGGTCATTTCTGGAACTTCCTCAAAGAGATTTGCAGGTGCTGTCGCTCAACAGGGGAGCCCTGGCTGCTTCGTGGTTAAGCGCTCCAACCGAAAAGTCAGCTGTTGAATCCACCAGCCGCTCAGGGATAAAAAGGTATGGCAGTCTGCTTCTGTAAATATTACAGCCTTGGAAACCCTATGGGGCAATTCTACTCTGTCCTATAAGGTCACCATGAGTTGGATCAACTCACCGGCGATGGGTTTGGTTTTGGATTTCAGTCACTCAATAAATCTGTTAACTTCTTCCTTCATCTCAGTATTGGCCACAACTATATAAATGTACAACCAACCAACAGTTTGCAGCCACGGCCCTGGATGAAAGCGTGAGGCAGTTTGCATTTGTCCTTTGCTTGGGACCTCCTCCTTGCAATACCTGCTCCCTCTCATCTTTTCTATTTGGGGGGAAAGTGATACGATATAAACTATGACACTAGAAAATCAATATTCCCTTCCAAATACTTTAGGCCTATAGGAAGAGGACAGCACACAATTCACAGATTGAGTATCCAATGGTGGAATTTCAAGTATCAGAGCAGGATTGAGGTTGAATTCCCGGAAACTCAAATAGCATGGGTGGGCACTTGAGTCCATGTGAGGCAGCCCTCTCTCCTGCTTTGATGCATGTGTTGTTTGCTGACAATGAACTTGCTAGACGTTGTAAACACGTGGGTAAAGAAGCAAGCCACAGGGACTAAGGGATGCCCTGACTTGGGTGACGTAACTCAAGCAATGGCTCAACTCAGAAAATTTAGTCAAAGAGCAGATTGTTATGTACTTTATCAAAATGTGAACAAAGACTCCAGGCAGAGTCTAGTGGGAATGTTCCCTCTCTTAGTCTCAACGTTTTGTCTTTATGTGAGCGCCCGTGACTGCATTCAACGCTGAGCACACCGCCATGTAATTCGCTCACAGACTGTCAACAAAAGCTCCTAAGCCTTTCCACATGTGTAACTGCTAAGCCACATAAGCCCTGCTCTATATTTATGCAGTTGATATTTTGGACCCAAGAAAAATTTATATGTATCCCTGTTACATTCCCACCTGTTGAAGTCAGCAGATCATTCCAGGTGCGTTTAAAATAAAATCCAAGCCCTTCACTGGGCCTACAGGGCTCTGCTGATGTGGCTTCTGCCACCATCTCCAACGTCACCTCCTAATACTGCACAGAAACATTTTGCCTGATGAGTGACTCAAAGACATTACCTTCTGTGTATCAGTAGATCTCAGCTTGTGAGTAACCATGTTCTCCGTAAAAGCCATATTAGAATGCTGGGGTAGGTATGTAGAATTTTCATCAGTAGCAAAGAGTTGCATGCTGCCAAAAAATGGTGGAGAAATTCTGATTTGGTGTCTTTTTTGCAATGCTACTGTCAGTCCTTCCCACATCCTGGCTTTCAGATATCAGTGCTGTGTGCAAGCTGGGATCACTCAGAGCCTGAGATGCTCTCATTTCTGATGACAGTCCCCTCCCCTCAGCCGCCATTGACTTCCCCCAGCAGAGCTGGTCACACAGTCTTCTGGAGACCAATGGCTCTGTCTCAGTGATTCTCAACCGGAGGCAATTCTGCCTCCTAGAGGACATGTGGTAATGCCTGGAGACATTTTTGGTTGTTGCAACTGGGGGGAAGGTGCTACTGGTATCTAGGGGTAGAGGTCAGATATGCTGCTAAACATCCTACAGGGCACAGAGCAGTCCTCACAACAAAGAATTATCTGGCCCAAAATGTCAATAGGTTGAGAAGTCCTGCTTTACCTCATCTTGGTCCGTGGAAGATGCCAGTGAGTGACTAGATTGTATCATATGTTACACCCAACACTATTCCTTTGAGGGAAACCCTGTAGTAAGTTCGAGGGAATTTGGGATTGATCAAGGAAAAAGATAGGACCACGAGAGACCAATGTTGCACAAAAAAGCTAGTTATTGGGGTGTGCAGGGGATGGTCCCCCACAGCAGGAGGTCTTCCAGAAGCAAAGGTATCAGGGAGGCACTAGAAGGGGAAGCGGGCCCAGAAACTCTTGAGGAAGAGGAGACAGAATGAAGTCCTCCTTAAGCAATGGCCACTTGCAGCCATGTGCGGAGTCTCTGTCAGAAAGCTCTGAAGGCAGCAGCACCTTCCAGCTGCCGTAGAGTCAACTCTGACTCATGGTGATCCCGTGTGTTTCAGAGTAGAAATGTGCTCCATAGGGTTTTCAATGGCTGATTTTTCAGAAGTACATTGACAGGCCTTTCTTCTGAGACACCTCTGTGTGGACTTGAACCTCCAACCTTTCAGTTAGTAGCTGAGCACGATAACTGTTTGCACTACCCAGGGACTCCAAAGAACCTTACGGTCCTTATAACCACAGGGTGTCATGTAGCAGATGCTGAGTGCAGTTTCTTGGGGCATGTAAAGCTAACAGGCCTAAGTGGCTAAAAATCTGCTTATTTGTGGACTATTTTCAAAACAATTGCATTAGTACAAATTTGAGTTTGGTACCTGTGGGCTTGTTTGGGCCAACAGGCCTCAGCCTGCTGTGAAGAAGTAAACAACCTGGGACCAATACATAGAGATCATCTTTGGCTACTTATTTTATATAACAAACCCTTACACTGGCAATTGGCTATGAGTCAGGGTGGCTCCAATGGCTGAAGAAGGAAATGGTGCCACCAGATGTTCTGAATCCCATTCCCCCACTTGGAGCAGGGCCAATTTCCTTTCTCCCTTTCGCACCCCTTATCCTTCCTTCCTGCTCCCACAATTTAGCCTTTTCAAAAGTTTGCCCTTTCATGTTTGTTTTAACATGACCTCACCTGCTACAGATAGGTTTCAGAAGGGAGAGATAAGACAGGGTTAAAAAAAAAAACCAAAACAAAAACATTGCCATCGAGTCAATTCCGACTCACAACAACCCTATAGGACAGACTAGAGCTGCCCATAGAGTTTCCAAGTAGCACCTGGTGGAATTGAACTGCCAACCTTTTGGTTAGCAGCCATAGCTCTTAACCACTATGTCACCAGGGTTTCCCTCAAATCTCACAGGGTGCAAAGTCCTTCCCTCCCACAGCTGACTCAGAACAACAACAAGGAAGCAAAGCCATGGTTCTCAAACAAGATCATGCATAAGAATTCACTGTGCAGGCAGGGCCAAGATGGTAGAGTAGTCAGATACTTTTGGTGGACCCTCTTACAACAAAGACCCCAAAAAACAAGTAAATCGATTATATATGAAAACCCAGGAGCCCTGAACTTCAAAGGCAAAGTTGAGGAACCGGACTGAGTAGCAGGGGAAGGGAGAGACAGTTCGGAAGCAGCAAGGAGTTGCCAGACCTGACCTGGTGAGAGCCTGAGCCCTTCAGGCTTAGTCAGCTTGGGGGTGAGTGGCAAGGCAGGCAAGCAGCAGTGCTCAGGAGGTGTATTCTGCACCGGGAGAGACCCAGCAGCTGAGAGTCTACAGGCCACACAGAACCAGTGAGAATCAGCCCTCCATCGGTGAAAGATAAGTAATTGTGTCTGGCCTACTGTGCGGATCAAAAACACCCCCCTTAGGGAAAAACCTCTCTCCCATTTATCTCCCTGCTTGCTGCTCTGCAGTGGGTCCTGGACCAGCTTCAGCAATTTCTGAGTTCCCTGGGCCAGAACCAGGATCCGTCACATGCTGTGAGCCATTCTCCTGGCCTTGGAGAGTGAACAAATTAACAAATGGGAAAAAATAAACTGCTGGCTCCCCTAAGCCAGGAACTCAGGGTAGGGACGGCTCCTTTGCCTAGGTGGAGGCATAAGGGATCCATGGACTTTGAGTGCCTTTCCCCCTGCATAGACTTGTGTGGACCCATTTCAACAGCGTAGGCTCTCATTACTGCAGTACAACAGGGTATATACATGAAGTTTAACTTCACCTGTTCCAGCTGTGAAGAGGCATGTTCATGACATTTGACACTGCTCTGCCCATTAAGCAGGGTATTCACCTACCCACATCAGGGGCCTGAGGACTGGTGACTCCACCCACACCACCTAGCCACCTGTGATAGGAGCCCAAGAATAAGAGGTGCCCCCCAGTCCTTACAGCCAACAGCCCTGGATGCTTATAGTCTGGCTGCAAAAACCACCCACCTATGCACTCTAGGGAACAGGGACATGCCTTCCTCCTGGACAATCAGGGGAGGCCGTCAGCCCCCCGCCTTGCTCAGAGTGTGTGCCCCTGCTGCAGCGAGATGCCTGTGCCTACACCAATCACCCATGCCTGTTTAGGACTGTAGGTGAGAGCCTACACCACACACTTGGTGGTTATCTACCTGGGCACCTGAACTGAATCCATACAAGAGGAGTGGATGGACTCCTGAGCTCACATACCTAGTAACAGGTCTAACCACCTAGTGACAGGACATTAGAGCTTCAAAGGTGGCAATAATCAAACTAGTTCATATGAGCAGCCTATCTGGGCATATCAAAACAAAACAAGAAGCTAGGACACAGTAAGCAAACATAAAATAAATAAATATAATAACTTATTGATGGCTTGGGGATAACAGTCAATATCATATCACATAAAGAGGCAGTCCATGATGGCTTCAGCAAGCTCCCAAAATAAAGAATCTAGAAATTTTCCAGAGGAGGAAAATTTCTTGGAATTACCAGAGGCAGAATACAAAAAACTAATATACAGAACTCTTCAAAAGATTAGGAAAGAAGTTAATCAAAATGCAGAATATTCAATACAGGACATTAAAAAGATTAGAGAAGTGCATAATGACAAATTTAACAGGCTGCAAGAATCCACAGAGAGATAGCAAACAGAAATCCAAAAGATTAACAATAAAATTTCAGAATTAGACAACTCATTAGAAAGTCATAGGAGCAGAATTGAGGCAATGGAAGTCAGAATTAGTGAGACAGAAGATAAAGCACTTGACACCAACTTATTTGAGGAAAAATCAGATAAAAAAAATCGGATTAAAAAATGAAGAAACCCTAAGAATCATGTGGGATTCTATCAAGAGGAATAACCTACAAGTGATTGGCATACCAGAACAGGGGGGTATAACAGAAAATACAGAGAGAATTGCTGAAGATTTGTTGGCAGAAAACTTCCCTGATATTGTGAAAGATGACAAGATATCTGTCCAAGATGCTCATCGAACCCCACATAAGGTAGATCCCAAAAGAAAGTCACCAAGCCATATTATAATCAAGCTTGCCAAAACCAGAGAATTTTAAGAGTGGCTAGGGATAAACGAAAAGTCATTTGCAAAGGAGAGTCAATAAGAATAAGCTTGGACTACTCAGCAGAAACCATGCAGGGAAGCAGGCAATGGGATGACATGTATAAAGCCTTGAAGGAAAAAAATTGCCAGCCAAGAATTATATATCCAGCAAAACTGTCTCTAAAATATGATGGTGAAATTAGACCATTTCCAAACAAACAGAAGTTTAGGGAATCTGCAAAAACCAAACCAAAATTACAAGAAATACTAAAGGAAGTCCTCTGGTTAGAAAATCAATAACATCAGATAACAGTCCAAGACTAGAATACAGGACAGAGCAACCAGATATCAACCCAGATAGGGAAGTCGCAAAAAGAAATCAAAGCTGAAACACTGAAAATAGGGAAAAAGGTGTCAATATGTAAAAGATGACAACATTAAAACAAAAAATAGATACTTAAAAAACGTAGACATAGATTTTTCATATGGAGAGGAAGTCAAGGCAATATAAAGAAATAAAAGACTGATATAAACTTAGAAAAATAGAGGTAAATATTAAGGTAACCACAAAGGAAACTAACAATCTTACAAGTCAAAATAAAAAACAAGAAAAATACAAGGACTCAGCAAATACAAAATCAACAACGATGAAAAGAAAACACAAAGAAAAACGACTCAGCACAGAAAATTAAGTGGAACGAAGAAATTGTAAACAACACTCAAAAAAGACATAAAAATGACAGCACTAAACTCATACCTATCAATAAGTATACTGAATGTAAATGGACTAAATGCACCAATAAAGAGACAGAGAGTGGCAGATTGGATAAAAAAACATGATCCATCTATATGCTGCCTACAAGAGACACCCCTTAGACTTAAAGACACAAACAAACTAAAACTCAAAGGATGGAAAAAATATATCAAGGAAACAACACTTACAAAAGAGCAGGAGTGGCAATATTAATCTCTGACAAAAAAGACTTTAAAGTAAAATCCATCACAAAGGATAAGGAAGGACACTATATAATGATTAAAGAGTCAGTAAACCAGGAGGACATAACTATAATAAATATTTACACATCCAATGACACGTCTCCAAAATACATAAAACGAACTCTATAACAGCATTGAAAGGAGAGATAGACAGCTCCACAACAGTAGTAGAAGACTTCAACACACTCCTTTCGGTGAAGGACAGAACATCCAGAAAGAAGCTCAACAAACACACAGAAGAGCTAAATGCTATAATCAACCAACTTGATCTCACAGACATATACCAAACACTCCATCCAACAGCAGGCAGTATACTGTCTTTTCCAACGCACATGGAACATTTCTCCAGAATAGACCACCTATTAGGCCATAAAGCAAGCCTTAACAAAATCCAAAGCATCAAAATATTACAAAGCATCTTTTCTGAACATACAGCCATAGAAGTAGAAATCAGTAACAGAAAAAGCAAGGAAAAATATCGAATACATGGAAACTGAACAACACCTTGCTCAAAAACTACTGGGTTACAGAAGAAATTAAGGATGGAATAAAGAAATTCATAAAATCAAATGAGAATGAAAACA
>NW_004444011.1:3474191-3475751 GCF_000243295.1 Trichechus manatus latirostris | reverse complement strand
CTTGTAGACTGAGCCCTGCCTTACTAACACAACTGCTGCCCATCCTCCCTCATTAACATCATAGAGGCAGGATTTACAATTTATAGGAAAACCACAGAATCCCAGGAATCATGGCCTGGCCAAATTGATACACACATTTCTTGGGGGACATAATTCAATCCACGACATTCCACCCTTTGGCCTCCCAAAAATCACATCCTTGCAACATGGAAAACATATTCATCTCATCACATCATAGCAAAGGTCTTGACTCCAAGTCCAAAATCCAAAAATTCCTCTTCATCTGTGATATCTAGAATACAAGTTATTTGCTTCCAAAGGTACAATGGCAGAACAGGCACAAGCTAGACATTTCCGTTACAAATGGGAGAAACTGGAGGGAAAGAAGGGATAACAGGCACCAAGCAAGTTAGAGAACACATTACATTAGCCTTCAAGGCTTTGAAAATAATCCTCTGTTCTCTGAGACAATTTACACAACGACCCTGCCCTCCAGACTTGAGGTATTGACCAGTCTCTGGATTTTGAGTGGAGGCCCCTCTGCCCTGGGCTTCAGCTCCGCCTTCCAGGTCCAATGGGACAGCAACTCTGCTCCCTTGGCTTTAGACGCACCATTCTCCTAGTCCATCGGAGTGACAACTCCACCCTTAGAAACACCAGAGGCCATGGCTCCACCTTTTGAAACCCCTGAGTCATGGCCATACCTTTTGAGACTGAAGCAGCTCCGCTTCTTGTGTCCCTTGTCTCTTCAGCTTCTGCTTCCTATGGCCTCTCGGCCCTCGGGCCTCACGCCCGCATCTGCCCTGCTGGGGCAAGTGTTCCAAAGCTCAGTAGCTCCACCGGTAAGTGCACGGAGGCACCCCACTCCTCCAGGAAGCCTTCTGCACACAGGCACTCAGCTCCCTCGCTCCTTGTGTCGGCAAGCCTACCTCCACCGGTAAGTGCCCGGAGGCACCCCACTCTGCCAGGAAGCCTCCTGCTCACAGGCACTCAGCTCTCTCGCTCCGTGGGTCGGCTCCAGCACCGCCTTTCACCAGTCTCCTGGTTCTGCTGCTGTTGCTTCTCTGCTGTTGCTGCTCCTTTGTTGCTGCCACTGCTGTATCCATTGACAGTTTCAAAACCGCCTCCACATTTTAGGTATCTGTTAGAGCAGCACCCCACTGTCTGGGTACCAAATTCTGTCTTAGTCATCTAGTGCTGCTATAACAGAAATACCACAAGTGGATGGTTTTAACGAAGAGAAGTTTATTTCCTCACAGTCAAAGTAGGCTCTAAGTCCAAATTCAGGGTGTCAGCTTCAGGGGAAGGCTTTCTCTCTCTGTTGGCCTTCTCATAAGTGTTCTCCCGGACTAGGAGCTACTTGGTGCAGGGACCCCAGTCCAAAGGACGCGCTCTGCTCCTGGCACTGCTTTCTTGATGGTATGAGGTCCCCCCAATGGCATTTTTTAATGAGATGGAGAAGCAAGTCACCAACTTCATATGGAAAGGGAAGAGGCCACGGATAAGTAAAGCATTACTTAAGAAGAAGAACAAAGTGGGAGGCCTCACACTACCTGATTT
>NW_004444011.1:3464847-3472569 GCF_000243295.1 Trichechus manatus latirostris | reverse complement strand
CAGAGACTTCATCAGCCTGACACCAGAAGAACTAGATGGTGCCCTGCTACCACGAATGACCGCCCTGACAGGGAACACAACAGAGAGTTCCTGATGGAGCAAGAGACAGGTGGGGTGCAGAAGTCAAATTCTAGTAAGAAGACCAGACTTAATGGTCTGAATGAGACTGGAGGAACTTCAGAAAGCATGACCCCTGGATTATCTATCGGCCCAGAACTAAAACAATTTCCGAGGCCAACTCTTCAGACAGAGAGTGGACTGGACTGTGGGACATAAAGTGATACTCGTGAGGAGTGTACTTTTTAGCTCAAGTAGATACGAGAGACTAAATGAACAGCTTCTGTCCAGAGGTGAGGTGGGAAGGCAGAGAGGGTTAGGAGCTGGTTGAATGGGCATGGTGATTCAGGGATCGAAAGGAGAGGTGTACTGTTACAGTATGGGGAGAGCATTTAGGGTCACATAACAATGTATGTATAAATTTTTGTATGGAAGAGTAACTTGTAATGTAAACATTCAAACTAGAACAATAAACAAAAACTAACAAGCAAAGAAAAGAATTCACTGTGTGACTTAAAAAATCAAAGGCCCGGGGTAAGCCCAAAACACTCGTGGTTTGGAAAAGCTCGTGGGTGATTCTGAACCTCAGCCAATGTAAACCGCAGAGGTAAAAAGGGGCTGCTCTGACCTCTCAAGTCCACCAGGGGGCACTGCCCCACTCCGACTATCGTTAGGGGCTAGCTTGGAGTTCACCTTTGTCCGCGCTGCGGGCCACAGATGCTGCCCAGTTACCGGGTGTGAGGCTGGAGCAGGCGAGAAGAGGAAAGGGGTTCCGAAATTTCCTTGACTGACCTTTCGAGAGTCTATTGAAACGAGTGGGCCTCTTCAGAAGCCCACAGCCCCCAACAGGGGGCAGTAGATGATGGCAAGGAGTTCCTGGGTGGTGCAGACAGTTAATGACTGTGTCTACTAACTGAAATGTTGGAGGTTCAAGTCCACTTAGAGTCAGAAGAAGGGCTTGGCCATCTACTTCTGACGTATCAGCCACTGAAAACCCTTTGGAGCACAGTTCTACTCTGACACACACCGGTTTGCCATAAGTTGGAGTCAACTGAATGGAAACTGGTTTTAAGTATTGGCAGGGGAGACAGCAGATAGTCGGATCCCGGCCACTCCCACTACCTAGAGGGCTCCTGCAGAAAGGATTACGGGAATCGGAGCTGTGTGATGCCCAGGGGGAGAGTCAGGGCATCCCTTAGCCTTCCCGGTTGATGGGTCTCTTTAACAGGTTCAGGATTTCTGGTTCCAGGAGCATCACAATGATGAGTTGCTTGGAAGACAGACTTCCACATAACTGATTTAGTTGTATTTGCTAGTTCCCAAAATAGCCACTGTATTTTAGATTGGATTAGAAGAACCATCTTGGGTGTATCTGTCTTAGGCTGGGTTCTCTAGAGAAGCAAAACCAGTAAAGTGTATAAATATATATATAGAGAGAGATTATATCAAGGAAACAGCTCACGTGATTGTAGAGGCTAGAACACCCCAAGTCTGTGGATCAGGGTAGAGGCCTCTCCAAGTCACACAGCTGCAGAAGCTGGCAAGCCCAAGATCGGAAGGTCAGAGAGCAGGGCTCCCACTCACAGGCTGTGCAGATCGACAAATCCCAGGTTCGGCAGATAAGTCGACAGCTCAAGTCCCAAGGACGGGAGATGAGATGACAGGAGGCAGCCGCAGGATCCAGAGAGAGCAAAAAGCCAGAATGTCTGCTTATATACAGATGTGGGCTGCACCCCCAAGGAGACTCCCTTTCATCTGATTGGCTACTCACAGTATATTCAATCATGGGAATGATTACATTAAAACACGGAGAATCATAGCCCAGCCAAGTTGACACACAATCTTAACCATCACAGCTGGGTTATCTGCTTCAGGGTCTCTCATGAGCCTGCAAGTAAGATGTCAGCTAGGGCTGGGGTCTCATCTGAAATCTTAACTAGAGAAAGATCTGTTTCCAAGCTCCAGTAGTTGTAGGCTGTTGGCTGCGCTCACATCCTTGGCACATGGGCCCCCCTGCAACATGGCAACTTGTTTCCTGAAAGCCAGTGAGGGAGAGAGTCAGCTAACAAGACAGAAGTTAAAATCCTATGTAATCTAATTACAGAAGTGACATCTCCTTAACGTATTGGTATCATATTGGTTAGAAACAAGTTTCTCAAGGGGAGGAGATTACACAAGGCCGTGAATAACAGAATGCAGGGATCTTAAAGTTTGCTTGCCACACTGAGTATAAATAACATACAATAAACTGCACATACTTAAAGTATACTATTTAATAGGTTTTGACATATGTATATACCCTTGAAAGTGTCACCACAGTAAAGATAGCAAACATATCCATCATCCTCAAAAGTTTCTTCATGTACCTTTGTAATTATTCTTTTCTGCCCTTTCCTACCTCCCCTTCCCTAGGTGTGATGGTTATTAAGGTTGTGTGTCAACTTGGCTGGGCCATGATCCTCAGTGGTTTGGCAGTTATGATGTAGTTTGGCACCTATGTAATGACATAATCACCTCCATAATGAGATCTGCTGTAAGCAGCCAATCAGTTGAGAGGGAGTTTCCTTGAGAGTGTGGTCTGCATACAACATATGTGGACTTTCTAGAAAAGCTTGCTGCCTTTTGCTAACTCTGGATCCTGCGTCTGGCTTGTCATCTGACCTCTGGTTCTCAGGATTTGAGATAGCAGTTTACTTGCTGGTCTTGGGATTCATCAGCCTCTGCAGCCTGTGAGCCAGTGGCCTGCCATCTTACCTTCCAGTCTTGGGATTCATCAGCCTCCTCAGCTTGTGAGCCAGCAGCCTGCCATCTTACCTGCCAATCTTGGAATTTGTCAACCTCTGCAGACTGTGAGCCAGCGGCCTGCCATCGTAGCTGCCAGTCTTGGGACTCATCAGCCTCCTCAGCCTGTGAGCTAGAGGCCCGCCATCTGACCGGCTGATCTTGGGTTCATCAGCTCTGCAGCTATGTGAGTCAGGAGAAGCCTTCTCCCTAACCCACAGACTTAGAACTTTCTAGCCTCTACAACTGTGTGAGCCATTTCCTTAATATAAATCTGTCTGTCTCTCTATATAGATATACATGCTTCCCCACCAGCAGATCCTTGGAAACCCTATGGTGCAGTTCTACTCTGTCCTATAGTGTTGCTATGAGTCGGAATGGGTTTGGTTTTGGGTTATATACATGCTTTACTGGTTTTGCTTTCCTAGAGATCCCAGCCTAAGACACTAGGTGACCACTGATCTGCTTTTTGTCTCTATAGATGAATTTGTGTTTTCTAGAATTTTGTATAAATGGAATCATTTGTATGTACTTTTTTGTGTCTAGTTTCTTTCATTTGATATTTTGAGATTCATCCTTGTTATTGTGTGAATCGATAGTTCATTTCTTTATGCAACTAAGTAGTATTACATTGCAGGGATATGCTGTAATTGGTTTATCTGTTCACTTGTTGACAGAGATGTAGGTTATTTCCAGTTTTTGACTTTGACAAATAAAGCTACTGTGACTACTCATGTAGAAGTCTTTGTATGCACATATGTTTTCATTTCTGTTGGGTAAATACCTACGAGTGGAATGACTGGATCATATGGTATGTGTGTGTATAACTTTTAAATAAACTGCCAAACTGTTTTCCACACTGGTTGTACATTTGACCTTCCCACCAGCAAGTGTATGAGAGTTCCAGTTCCTCCACATCTTTACCAACACTAGGTGTGGTCAGTGTTTTTTAGTCATCCTAGTGGATTAAGAGCTCAGGCTGCTAACCAAAAGATTGGTAGTTCAAATCCACCAATCGCTCCTTAGAAACACTATGGGGCAGTTCTACTCTGTCCTATAGGGTCGCTATGAGTCAGAATCGACTCAACAGCACACAACAACAACAAGTGGGTGTGTGGCAATTTTAATCTCAATGTGATTTTCATTCATATTTCCCTAATAAATAATGATGTTGAGCATGAGTATAGGTTTATGAGGAATATTGGACTATAGTTTTCTTTGATTTTAATATCTTTGTCTGGTTTTGGTATCTGGGTAATGGTAACCATAGAATGAGCACTTTTTTAATTTTCTGGAAGAGTTTGTGTAGAATTGGTATTATTATTTCCCTAAATGTTTGGTAGAATTCACCAGTGAAGCCATCTGGACCTAGAGTTTTCTTTGTGGAATGTTTTTAATTACAACTTCAACTCCTGTAGTAGATATAGAGGTTATCTACTTCTTAAGTGACTTTGGTAGTCTGTGTCTTTCAAAAAATTTGTCCCTTTCATCTAAGTTGTCAAATTTATTGACATAAAATTATTCATAATATATTCTTACTATCCTTTAAATATTTGTAGAATCTGTAGTGATGGAACCTGTCTTAGGCTGGGTTCTTTAGAGAAGCAAAACCAGATAGAGAGAGATAGAGATTTATCTCAAGGAAATGGCTCACATGGTTGTAGAGGCTGGCAAGTCCCAAGTCTATGGGTCAGCATCAGGCTGGAGGTGTCTCCTGACTCATGTAGCTGCAGGGGCTGACGAATCCAAGATCCACAGGTCACTCAGCAGGCTGCTGGCTCACAGCTGCAGAGGCTGATGAATCCAAAATCGTCAGGCAATACGGCACACTGCTGGCCCAAGTCCCAAGAACTGGAGTCAGATGCTGATGAGCCAAATGCAAGATCCAGAGCAGAGCAAAAGCCAGCGAGCTTTGCCAGAAAGTCCACATATATTGGATGCAGGCCACACCCCCCAGGAAACTCCCTTTCAACTGATTGGCTACTCATAGCAGATCTCATCATGAAGGTGATTACATTGTATCATATCTCATCATGGAGGTTATTAAGTCATCATACAACTGCCAAATGACATCATAACTGCCAAACCACTGGGAATCATGGCCCAGCCAAGTTGACACACAACCTTAACAATCACAGCTCCTCTATTGTTCCTAACATAGGTAATTTGTATCCCCTCCCCTTTTTTTCCTGAAGAGCAGATATCTCTTGTTTATTTCTGTTCTCAGTGAGAAAGCTTTTGATATTTTACCATTAAGTATATTGTTTGCCATAGCGTTTTTTTTTTTTCCCCCAAGTAAGATAATCTTCATCTATTATCAATGGTCCCTTCTTTCCCTAGTTTGCTGAGGGTTTTTTTCCCCCTCATGGATAGGTACTGAATTTTGTTACACACTCTTCTTGCAACTTTTGAAATGATCACCTCCTTTTTCTCTTTTATTCTATTAGTGTGGTAAATTACATTGATTGATTAGGTACAATTATTATTACTATGATATATAGACAAAGTAGTACGTGCTGTAGTGGTTAAGAACACGGGGCTCCAGTGGCAGACTGCCTGGGTTTTAATATGACTGCACTATTTACTAGCTTTGAGACCTTGAGCAGTTTCTCAACCTCTCTGTGCCTGAGTTTTCTCTAAAATGAATACAAATTATAGTATGTGTCTCACAGAATTATTGTGAGAATTAAATCAGATCACACACATAAAGTGCTTAAAATTTATCTGACATACACTTTATGCTCAATAATGTTAGCTATTATTATTATTAAATCTTACTCCAGGTTATTAAGAGCTGATCCTGACCCACTAAAATGAACTGCCCCTGGACCTGAGGAAGGGCCCAGGCCTCCACTTTAGTGGGCCCCACTTTGGAGGTACCCTCTGTGTGGACAAGGCCTCTGCATAGCCAAAGGGACATGGTAGTCTGGAGCCTCCACTTACACCAGCCATACTCCAAGTACTGGGGACCCTGGAATTCTCTGCCCAATACCCCAAGCCTGCATCCAGGGTCTGTGAGGGCTTTGCCCTGGGTCCAGCTTCCAGAGGGTCACTAGCTCTGACGTATGTGCTCCAGGGGTTGCCAAGGAATGGCTGATTGTGGTGGAATGCCAATGGAGCTTATACAAATATGTTTTTTGGGGCAGAAGTATAAAATATATTTTATTTAGCAGTTCATTAGCTTGATTATAACTTACATATTAGATATATGGTAGGTGTGCCTCCAATTGTACTCTTGCCCCAATCCCTGCAAATGTTACGTTCCCAGACAACCTAAGATATCAGGTCATCTGAATTAGGAGGGTCCAATACACAGCCTTCTCTACTTCCTGGGAGTGTGCAACACACACGGTGTATTCCCCTGTGGAAACCCTGGCTATTCCCCGATGCTCTGATTTCACTGATGGGAAGCAGGAGGTTGACAGCAGTTGTGAGAAAGGGGTCCTTATGGGGGCAGCCCTGAGGGCCCCTGGAACAGATGTTCCTGGAGCCTTTGCCGGCTCTGCAATGAGGGAGCCAGTAAGCTCCACATAGTTCATCACAGTTCATGGAGCCTGCCGGCCCCCATCCTCTTGTAGGCGTCCAGGTCAGCGTGCGGCAGAAAGCAGACAACACACCCAGAGGATTCACCTAGAAGAGGTTAAGAAAGGGAGCGCTAGGAACGAGGGGAGACGAGTCAGTCTTCATGGCCTCCCCTGTCCCCAGCTGAGGGGCCAAGTACCCCTGGTCTTCCGCGACCTGCCTGGCCGGGAGCAGGGGCTGTTGACCTGAGCATATCCTTCAGCAGCAGGGCAGAGGTTGCAAGGCCCGTTGAGCAACGAGGAGAGGTAGCTGCCATTAGGAGGGAGGCGTGTGAGGGCAAAGGGAGGGAGGAAGCAGATGGCAGAGGTGTCCCTGGGCGAAGCCACGGCACCCGGGAGAGGAGAGATAGAGATGGGTGGGTCTGAGCCCCTGCCCCTTGCAGCCTTCAAGTCCCAGTGCCAGTTCTGAGGCCCCATCAACTCTTCCTGACCTTTTCAAGGGCTCTTGTTACTGAGTCGAACATGCTACCTCTAAGGGCCTCCACGGGAATCCTGCTGCCATGTCTACCTTGAAAACCACACGGGTGAGCGAAGTGCACAATTTCCCAGAGACAGCATCACCTGAAAAGTGAAGGTGTCATCTAGGAGGAAATCATACACTCCCCAGAGTGACCAAAATGCTGTAGGAACCTACAGCCAGTGCTCTGGGGGAGGGGCAGGGACGGAAAACTACGCAGAAGATGCAGACAGGTGAGTTAAGCAAGGGCACCAGGCAGTCTGGCAACTTTGGGAACTAAAGGTAAGAGCTGAAGTTTGATGGGAGTGCAGGGAACAGCCCTTTGGGGTACACAGGAGAGACTGGAAATTAAGGCTCCACCAGACGAAGGATCTCATATGCAATTAGCTCCACCTCAACAGTCCCCTGATTATTCTGGCCCTTAATCCTTGAGGAGGCTCTGGAGACCTTAAATCACCCCGGGATTTTGAGTGTGGCCTTCTCCACTGCTGACCTGCCTTGAGGGCACAGAGTCTACAGTGCCACCAAATCTACTGTGGGCCTCATTAGCCAGGAATTTCATAAGGCCCTGTGCGTAGGTAAAATGCAACCCCTGACCTTGAAGAACTCAAAATCCTACAAGACAACAACAAAAAAACCCAGCTGCCTTCTATTCCGACTCAAGGTGACCCATGTGTGTCAGAGTAGAACTGTGTTCAACAGGGTTTCCAATGGCTGATTTTTTTTTTAATTTTTTTTTTTTATTGAACTTCAGGTGAAGGCTTACAGAACAAATAGTTTCTCATGAAACAGAAGTACACATGTTGTTTTATGACCTTGGTTAACAACCCCACAACATATCAACCC
>NW_004444011.1:3458234-3459558 GCF_000243295.1 Trichechus manatus latirostris | reverse complement strand
TTTCCTGAAACAGATTTGTATCCAACTGTTTGTCTTCAATTCCACTGATCCTGTCTTCCACCATTTCAAATCTGCTTCTCAGCCCTTCTATGACACCGTCCATTTCTGAAATCTTATTGTTTATCTTTTGGATTTCTAGTTGTTGTCTTTGTATAATTTCTAGTTGTGAATTTATTTTGGCATTTTGTTCCTACATTATTTTCCTGAATTCTTCCGATTTTTTGTCTGTATTTTCCATGAATTTGTCTATTTTTTCCTCACGTTTGTCAGCTTTTTGCCTCAGCTCTTGGAGAATTCTGAGTGTTAGAGATTTGAATTCCCTATCAGGTAGTTCTAGTGCATTTTCTTCCAGAGGAGAGTCATCTTGTTTTTATTTTGGACGCCTACTGGAGCCATCCTGTCCTGTTTTTGTAAATGTTTTGATATTGTCTTCTGTCTTTGGGGCATTCAGTAGTTATTTTTCTCGTTTATTGATTGTAGATTTGTTTGTTTCATCCCCATTTTTAAAACAAAATTTGACTATGTCTGAGCAGGCAGACTGTGTGTTCTTTGTTGTTTGCTCGTCTGTGGGCACAATACTTTTTACCTCCTTCTTCAACTGGCAGGGTCAGTCAGTCAGATATGGTAGAGCAGGGCAAGTCTAGCTTAAGAGGAGTTACTGGGATGGCTTGTTTGTGGCACTTACTACAGCCACCAGGGCGGGTCGGTAATCAGTGCAGGGAAGGTTCCAGTAGGCCGTGCCCGTGCTGCTTGGTGGTGTGATGTCAAGTGCACGGTGCAGGTAGGCAGGATGCAGCGGGGAGATTGTTATGTGTGGAGCGAAGATGGATATGGGAGAGAGGAGAGAGGAACAGGAGCCAAAAACAGACAAACAAACAAAAGAGAATGCTAGGGGAGCTTGCCGTTGGAGTGGAGAGATGAGAGACTATGAAACGGAGAAAAACAGAAAGGGGAGGAGGAAGAAAAGAAAAGAATGAATAAATAAGAATCAGAAAGGTTAAAGAACTACAAAGTTCCCAGGGATCGCACCGGTGCAGCTATGTGGTCTGGGGAAGTTGCTCTTAGGTGTTCCAGTACAGCCTGGCTAGAAGGCATAGAGGTGTACAATGCCAGGTATTCAGGGAACAGAAAGAGAAGGAAGACATAGAGAGACGAGAAACTGAGCAATGAAGAAAGACAAAAAGGGAAAAAGAGGAAAAAGAAAGCAAAACAAATTAAAAAAACAAAACAAAACAAGGAAGGCCCCCAAAGAAACAGGGGAAAAAAAAAAAAAAAACCAACGTAAAAAGAAATGCCCTCAGGGATCCCTCTGCACGTCTGTGGA
>NW_004444011.1:3448244-3457186 GCF_000243295.1 Trichechus manatus latirostris | reverse complement strand
GGATCTTTGCTGTGGAGGGATGGCGTGGTGCTTCTGCCTAGAGCGCCATTTTGCTGGAACTCTCAATGGCTGATTTTTCAGAAGTAGATTGCCAGACCTTTCTTCAAGGTGCTCTGGGTGGACTCAAGGCTCCAACCTTTCAGTCAGCAGCCGAGTGTGTTAACCTTTTGCACCACCCAGGGGCTCAGCCACGGCAGCAAATAGACATAATCACTTAGGTGTTAGTACACGTGTTTGGGGCAGTTGGGAGCAGGGAGAAGGATGACACTCAGGAGGAGAAGGCATGGTCCACCCAGAGAAGCAAGGCCTTCCAGGGACAAACTCTATTTGGCTGGAGGACAGGGTGCCTTAGGGAAGGAACAGAGATGGTATCATAAAAGTAGGTTGGAACTCTAATAAAAAGGGCCTTGCACACCTAGTGACAAAGTTAGTAATTTGCTTTGTAGGCAAAAAGAAAGTATGAGTGGATTTTAAGTAGAAAAGTGACCTAATGTGTGTTTTGCAGAGGATTTTGGAAGCAGTGTGTGGGAATGGTGAGAGGGAGGTGGAGGCTCAGAAAAAGTTGAGAGGCTAATCAGAAAAGGGTTCATGTTGCTGAACTGTGGCCATGCAGAAGGTAAGGGGACAGATTGCAGAAGCAGATGAAGAAGAAGGGACTCCATCTGGTGCCTAGTTGAATGTATGAGTAACTGACTATTTCCAGTTGGCCCAGAGTCTCACGTCTCCTGCCCTTCCTTCCACCCTTGCTTTCTGCAAAATTAAATGATCCTGCTTGCCTGTGGATGATATCCAGAAGAGGAAAACGAATTCCATTGACATTAGCCACTGTTCATGCAGCCAAGCACATTGCACTTATTCTGTTGCCATAGGAATACCAGATACTTCTGGCAACATGATGGCATTGAGAAGAATCGACTGTATCTTTACACTTTTTTTTTTTAAACTGAAGACCAAGGTTTTGAAAAATTAGCTCAATTGCTTCTCAGTTTTAGTGACACCAAAGCATAAAGCAAGACAGACCTCCTCACTGAAACGTTGGCACTTTCCCAGTCCAAGGAACCACTACTCTGAGTACAGCTACACCATCTAACACCCCAGAATTTAATTGACTCTTCTTCTGTTGGGGAGTCCCTGGGTGATGCAAATAGTTGAGGCTAGCAGTTCGAACTCACCCAGAGGTGCCTCAGAAGAAAGGCCTGGCTATGCACTTCCAAAAAATCAGCCATTGGAAAGTCTATGGAGCACAGATTGAAACTGACTCAACGGTATCTAGTTTTCTCTGTTGGGGCCAGAACTGTCCTGCCTTACTTGCCTCCAGAGGGAATGCCACCTACCCCTGGAGTTGTGAAAACTTGCTTATTCTGGGAAGAAAAGTTTAGTCCCCTCAGATAAAGATCTGAGTGGCATGCGGCCCAGCTATACGACTTTACATGGTAAAGTCTGCTGCAGGCTTAAAGCAAGGAAAGCCCTTCTTCAACCCCTTCCCCCACCTCTTTTACAGACGCTGAAGCACCAGATTAAAAATGGCTTTCTGGCAGGCTGTCTTCCTGCTGCAGAATTAGACAGACCAGGCATTGCTTTAAGTAAGTAATCCAATCAGCTTACTTCTCCTAAGACTTTTGCTCGTATCTTTCCCATTGAGAAAACAAGGCTGAAAGATGGCGCCTGAGAGAAGGTGGCAATTACTACCAGGGATAAGTGGGAGAGGAAGGAGGGGGAACAGTGGAGGGGAATGGAGACACTGTGGTTAATATGATGGCGAGTGTGGCTGCGGAGTCAGAAAGAGAGTCAGAAATGTCAGTGAGCTGCTCCCAGAAGCTGAGAAACATCACAAAGACGAGTGAGGTAGAGTCAAGGATGAATCCAGGCAACGTCTGCAAAGCCAGAATGCAGTCAATGGGAAAGCTTTGAGAAAACAAAGTGAGGGAAACTCTCTTGCCAAGTGGCTCATTCCTAATCTTTACACATCTGATACGTTTTTTGTTTGTGTGTTTTGTTTTTAAGAAAAGAAATTTAGTGCATCAAGCGATTATTTGAATTTCAAATAGGATCTGAGCTGGGTTGCCTTGCACAGCTTGCATCATTGCAAATATGTATTTTCCCTCTCTAGGAAATGATTTTTGGTAGTAAAAACAAAAATACATTTAAATAAATCAAAGCATTTTTCCTGAAGGAGTTTTACTTCTCAGAGCCCTTACTCTGAATATAGCTTCCCCATGGGGCAGTTCTACTCTGTCCTGTGGTGTCACTATGAGTTGGAATCAACTTATAGGCAACGGGTTTGGTTTTTTGGTTTTGGTATGAAAAACTGAAGGGACCCTGGTGGTGCAATGGTTAAGCACTTGGCTGCTAACCAAAAGGTTAGAGATTTGAACTCACCTGGTGGCTCTGTGGAAACGCTGGTGGCGTAGTGGTTAACACCTATGGCTGCTAACCAAAAAGTCGGCAGTTTGAATCTACAGGCACCCCTTGGAAACCCTATGAGGCCGTTCTACTCTGCCCTATAGGGTGCTATGAGTCACAGTCAACTTGACGGCAACGGGTTTGGTTTTTTTTTTGGTTTTAGTGGGTCTGCAGGAGAAAAGACCTGGTGATGTGCTCCCGTAAAGACTACAGCCTACAAAACCCTATAGGGCAGTTCTACTCTGTCACATGGGGTCGCTATGAGTCGAAAATCAACTCAATGGCACCTGACAACAACAACATGAAAAACTGAGATTGCTTATGAAAATGGCCCAGAGTTAGCAATTAAAAGCATGTTTCAATTACATATGTAAGAGATATTAAAACTGTTTAAACCGAGTTCTGTATATTCTCTATATTTTCTTCTGGATATACTTCAGTAAATTCTCTCATTTTAGAAAACCTTATTTCTAAGTGATATAACATATATCATGATTTAAAATTCTTAGGTAACCGTTGTTGTTAGGTGCCATTGGACTCCTAGCGACCCTGTGTACAACAGAACGAAGTACTTCCCTGTCCTGTGCCATCCTCACAATTGTTGTTAAGCTTGAGCCCATTGTTGCAGCCACTATGTCAATCCACCTCATTGAGGGTCTTCCTCTTTTTCACTGACCCTCGAGTTTACCAAGCATCATGTCCTTCTCCCGGGACTGGTCCCTCCTGATAACATGTCCAAATTACGTGAGATGCAGTCTCGCCATCCTTGCTTCTAATGAGCATTCTAGCTGTACTTCTTCCAAGACAGGTTTGTTCGTTCTTCTGGCAGTCCATGTAGTAGATTTTATTCAGATACATAATCCTAACCTGATGCTTTCCTCATGTACTTTTGTGTCCTTGGCATAGTAAAAGTGGTAGAAATTTCTCAATTTTATAAATTCTAAAATTCTATGATACCAAAACAAAAACTGGAACCTTATGAGTCAGTTTGACAGATTCTGATGGCATTACTAAACATTAGAGCATGTGCAGGGGATCTGACCTAGGTTAAAATCCCAGATATGTCATTTCTAGATGTGTAACCTTGGACAAATTGCTGACTCTCTCTCTGCCTCAGTTTCTGCCTCTTTAAAATAAGGGTATTATACTTCTGTATCAGGGTTAGGTTCATCTGCATGTGACCAGACCAAACCAAATCCGTTGCCATCAAGTCGATTCCAACTTATAGCAACTCTATAGGACAGAGTAGAACTGTCCCATAAGGTTTCCAATGCTGTAATCTTTATGGGAGCAGACTGCCATATCTTTCTCCTGAGGAGCTGCTCATGGGTTCAAACTGTGACCTTTCTTTCCGTTAGCAGCCCAGTGCTTAACCACTTTGCCACCAGGGCTCCTTCTGCATGTGGCAGAAAACCCCAGATAATAATGGCTTAAACTAGAAATAAAATTATTTTTCTCTCATGTCCAATCACCCAGAGGGAGGTGGTCTGGATCTGCTGTGGCAGTCTGGTGTCAGGTACCTGGACTCCCCTGTGCCAGGTGCCCATTCTGAGGTTACCTCATGGTTCAAGATGGTGTCTGCAGCTCCCAGCCATAGGCAGCATTCAGTCAACGGAAGGAGGAAACTACCAATATGTGCACATCTCCTCCTTTTAAAGACCCTTGCTGGAAGTTGCATAAACTACTTATTCATCTAGACTATTGGCAAGAACTTAGTCCCATGGCCACAGTTAGCTGTGAAAGAGGCTGAGAAATGTAGTCTTTAAGAACGGATATTGGGAAATAACCAGCACTCTGTGCCACCGTATATCTCACTGGGCAATTGTGAGACTTCAACGTGTTGGTGCATGTGAAACACTTAGAGCAGTGCTTGGCACATAGTAAGTAATCAGTTCATGTTAGCTGTTGTCATTGTACATGAAGTGTTCGAGAGAAGCAGTCTGGCATTAAGGAAACGTTCATGTTAAAAGAACAACTCCCTCTTCAATTGCCTTTCTCGCTTCTTTCTTATTTCTTATTAGACGTAAGAAATAAGGCTAGGTAGAGAGGCCAAGGAGTCCCTGGGTGGTGCAAATGGTTAACACACTAGGCTGCTAACTGAAAGGTTGGTTGTTTGAGTCCACCCAAAAGCACCTTGGAAAAAAGGCTGGGTGATCTACTTCCAAAAAATCAGCCATTGAAAATCTTATGGTGCACAGCCCTACTCCGATACACATGGGGTCGCCATGAGTCAGAATTGACTCCATGGCAACTGGTTTCGAGAGACTAAAGGGTTGTACTTTTATGCAAGGAAATCTATTTCACCTCGGGAGTTGGGGTAGTAATTTGGGGCTTGAAGCAAAGATTGCAATAGAGATGTGTAGTGGGCCCAGGCAGGTGCGTGAAGCAGGCCAGAAGACCTGAGTGAACGATAAGCATACGCTCTGTTTGTAAGGGGTGCCTGCTACCCTGCCCCAGCTCTGTGGATGTGTGAGGCTAGTGCTGCCAGAACTTCCAGTTTCTAAAAAATCTGGATTTTTATGTGACATCTCTTCTTGCTGCCTTGAACACTGTCTTATTATTATGGCCACAGGCAAGCAATCGGTCCACTAAGACCACATGAGATGAAAATAATTAGGTAAGGGGCAGGCTGGAAAAAGCAATCAGGAGCAGCAGCCGGAGGGCATGACTGTAAAATGTTACAAGGCAAGGTTATATGGGAAGAGATATGGGGAACAGCTTAACATGTTTGAGCTGCAGTGGTCCTTCAGTCTGTAGTCTCTTCTCAGCTGGATAAGAAACCCAGAGAAGGAAGTTTGAATGCTTACGCTGCAATTTCATGATTGAAGAGTTTTTTTTTGCGTTATGTTGCTGCAGTGGCCTGGAGGAATGGAAAGTTTACTGTCTTCCGAGATTTAAAATGTTATCTATAGACATATAATACAGCATTCATTAAAAAAGAAGAAAAATAGAGTCCCATTTCTCTGCTTTTGTGTTTGGCTCTTATGAAACTACTTGGTTTGAGCTTCTGTTCTGTTGCCTTTTGGGAGAGAAATCTACAAGCATTAAGAGATTACTTTGCTCATCTCCTCTTTGATTGAGGATGAATCCCTCTCTGTTTAAATATGTGTTCTCAGAGAAATAACTAGCTGCTAGTCAGTAAGAATTAACCACTAGGTTGGCAGTTCGTGCTCACCCAGAGATGCCTCAGAAGACAGGTCTGGCAATCTGCTTCCGAAAGGTTACACCTTTGAAAGTCCTATGGAGCAGATCTCCTCTGCACACATGGGGGTGCATGAGTTGGAATTGACTTGACAGCAACTAACAATAGGGACCACTAGGATCTATAATCAAAGTCTTGACTCCCCTCATTATTCCATAGCTGAAGAGTCCTATGGGGTTATATTTAGGTTTCCAGAACAGGTCACTCACAAAAAATGGGAAGAAAACAATTGGCTATTTCTCCTTGTAAGAATTCATGAGAAGTAAAAATTTGGAATGTTATAAAACAGTTAACATAGCCTAATGAAAACTTTAATGGGCTTCTTCAAGTCAGTCACATTGGCAAAAATGTATAGAGATCAAATTTAAGGCTCTCTGGCTGCTTGAAAAATAAAATGAGACATTTTGTTGTCGTTGTTATTGTCAACACCATAGTGTCAAATGTCAATGATTGTTGCCCAGGTTAACAGTTTTTATTTCTTGGTATCTGAGATTAACCACAGAAAAGTGAAACGTTGACTCTGAATGGTTTTAGTTATTGATAGGAGACTTCTATTCTCTGACTCTTAGAAGTCCCTCTAAGAAAACTCTCCTGAGACTCCTGTGTGGCTCTATGAGCTACTGTTTAAGTCTTCTGTTGACTCTGAAAGCCAAGGGTGAAGTGTTTGATGCATGTATTATTCCTCTTCCCCCTTACTCTTTGAAAAGCAGCCTGTGAGTAATTCTAACAAATAAAAAAGGAGAAAATTATCATTTGTGTATACTGAACTATGTATACTCTGACAAATGTTTACTTTCCGGTGTAAAGATGATAATGATAAATTTATAAATCTATTATTTGTATGAATTTGTATTTGTAGGAATATAAACTCTAAACATATGCTTCACAATGTGAGAAAATGGATCACCATAGGCAAGAGTCAGTAGAAATATTAGATTAAAGAATCAGACCTGCTAAAGATGAAGGTATTGCAATCATCAGATACATAATGTAATAATAACAACAAAAATATATAATAATAACTATTAGATAGAGATATTATTTCCTTCATTTCACATGTGAGGAAACTGAGACACAGAGAAGCTAGGTAGCTTTTCCAATCTCACACAGTTTATGTGAGTGGCAGAGCCATTCACGCTAAAATAAATATGCTTAATATTTTACAGAAATAAGAGAGAGTTAAAAATATGATGCAAGCAAAAACGATCACAAAATGGACTGTGCTATTTAAAAAAAAACAAGTAAATAGATCTTCTAGAAATGAGAGATAAAATAAGTGAAATTAAATATTCACTGGACAGATTAAACCGCAGATTAAACATGACTGAAAAGTAAATTAGTAAACTGGAAAGGAGCTCTGAAGAACTCATGCAGAATACATCACAGAGAGAGGATAAGAAGTAAAAAATGAGCAAGGAGGCAAGGGACATGAGTGATACAGTGAGTTCATTCAACATACCTTTAATAAGAGTTCCTGAAGGAAATGGTAGAGCAAAAGGGAAAGGGCCAATATTAAAAAGTGTCTGAGAAAGATACCAATCCTCAGTTTCAGAAAGCCAAACAAATCCTAAACAAGATGTTAAAAAGAAATCCATACCTACCCACATTGTAGCAGACTCATATCACCAAAGACAAAGAGGCAATCTTAAAACAGTTCGAGAGTACAAAAACAACAGATTACCTACACAGACCTAGGTGGAACACTGATTCACAACAGCAGCACCAGAAGCTACAGAAGAATGGATTAGTATCTCCAGAACACTGAGGGAAAATATCACTGTCAACCTATAATTGTGTATCCAGCAAAACAATCTTTCAAGAGTGAAGGCAAAATGATTACATTTAAAGATAAACAAAAACTGAGAATGTTTATCATTCACAAACTCTCACTAAAGAAACTTCTGAAAGAAATAATTCAGGTGGAAGGAAAATGGCCCTAGAAGGTAGGCCTGGAGTGCAAGAAGGAATAGTAAGAAATGAACATGGTAAACATGAGAGTAAATTGACATTGACTATATAAAACAACAATAATTTTGTCCAATTTATTAAATAAAAAATAAAAATAAAGCTCTCAATAATGATAGTATGTAAGTTAGAAGAGGATAATTGGAATTAAAAATGCTTCTTGTTGTTGTTAGCTGCTGTCAAGTTGGCCCCTGACTCATGCTGAACCCATGCACATCAGGATCAGACCATTGTGATCCGTAGGATTTTCATTGGCTCATTTTTTGGACGTATATCACCAGGCCTTTCTTCCTAAAAGTATGCTTAGATCCTTTTATTGTTTGGGAGGAAAGTAGAGCTACTGATTAAATTTGTGTATTATGCATGCTAAAGGTTCTGGGGTATCCACTAGAATAATAGAAATTAGGTAGGGAGCAAATCGAAAGGGAAAAAAAAATCAATCTAAATTAAGGTAAATAAACAAGAAAAAGCAGGCAACTCAAAAGATGATAGAAAAAATACATCAATAGCCATTATCAATGTAAAAAATACTAAAACATGGCAGATAAATCATGTAATTTGTCAGACTAAAAACAAGAAAAAGAAAAGGAGGGATTTCCAGCAAAATGGCGCGCTAGGCAGAAGCACCACACCGTCCCTCCACAGCAAAGATCTGAAAAACTAAGCCGAACAGAGAAAACAACAATCCTGAAACCTAAAACATCAAATGAGGAGATAAAGAACTCAGCCAAGCACCAAATGGAGTGAGAAAACTGACAGAGAACGGAGAGTGAGGAGAGATTCATGCAGAGGTCCCCTACCAGCTAACCCAGTGCGGATCTGCCATCTTGGACTCCAATCAGAGACCAGCAAACAGGGGATACAAGAAAGCAGCCTCACGGAGCTTTCGGCGGGAGACAAAACAACCGGTAATTTGCGATGTACGCTTTCCTACGCCCCCCACTTCTTCACCCCCCACTCGGCCTCCTCTGCTTCCCGTGGCCAGAAACTCTTTTCTGGGAAACACCGGCTGCTTGGATTCCACACACCTGAATGGGCCAGCTCTCTGAGTGCCATTTGTTGCTTTTTTCTTCTTCTTTTGATTTCTTCCTTACCTCTCCCCACCTCCCCCTCCTTTCGCTCAAATACCTGGCTCTGGGCACCATCTTTGCTTCTTCCTGAGGGGCTGCAGAGCTCTGTGATATATGCTTTCCACGCCCTACCCTTCTTCACACACCCTCGGCCCCCTCTGCTTCCCGCGGACACAGTCTCTTGTCTGAGAAACACCGGCTGCTTGGATTCCACCAGCCCGCACTAGCTGGCTCTCTGAGTGCCATTTGTTGGCTGCTGGTGTTGCTTTTTTTCCTGCTTCTTTTGATTTCTTCCTTACCTC
>NW_004444011.1:3432702-3440224 GCF_000243295.1 Trichechus manatus latirostris | reverse complement strand
AAAAGTCTTTTAGCAAAAATATACATGAAAAGAATCACTAGAAAACTATAAAAGTTTAATTCACCAGGAAGTTATAGCCATTGCAAACTTGGAAGATAGACTCGAAAAGTCTCCAAAAGCAAAAAAAAAAAGAAAAGACTAATTCATCATCTCAGTGGGAAGCCATTCTCAGTAATTGACAGACCTTCAAAAATCAGAAATGGTATTGATTTGAAAACCACAGTGGACATACATGGAATGGTGTGTGTCTTACAACTAGAGAGTATACATCTTTTTCAAGCACAAATAGAAACACTTCTCAAAATTGACTGTGTAGAGGTGAGGCCAAGATGGCAGAATAGTTAGATGCTTCCTGTCACCCCTCTTACAACAAAGACCCAAAAAAACCCAATTGAATCAATTATATATGACAGTCTAGGAGCCCTGATCATTAAAAACAAAGGTGAGGAGTTGGACTGAGCAGCAGGGGAAAAGAGACAGTTCAGAAGCAGCAAAGAAGTGCCAGTCGTGAGGTTGCTGGCACCCTGGTGGCAGGGTTGGCTGGTGCACATGGGCTGAGGCAAGCAGTAGCACTCGGATGTGGTTCACCACTCCAGGAGAGGCCAGGTGGCAGAGAGTTTGCACAAGCCTCCAGAGCTGGGGGGAAGCCGTGCTGGACCTGAGAAAGTTAAGTGCAAGCATCTAACCTACCATGCAGGGTCCAGATAACTTCTCCCCCTCCTGGACTTTCACAGCAGAGAAGTGCCTCTTTTCCCTCACCCATCCTCCACCCCGCTCCACCTGGACGCCAGTCTGGCAGTATTCAACAACTGCCATACGCCCTAAGCTGGAACTCAGGGCTATCCACACCAAAACCAATTTCAAGGCTTTAAAAAATTGCCATGCCCCCTAAGCTGGGAACTAAGGGCAGGCACCACCCCTTTGCCTAGGCACTGGCATAAGGGGTTCATGGACTTGTAGTGCCATTCACCCTTGCCTAGACCTGTGTGGCTGGTTCTACACTGCAGGCCCTCATTAGTGTAGAACAACAGGGCATATACCTGAAGCCATTTTCAACTGCAGCAGCCAAGGGTGCGGTGCAGATTTGTGACATTTGACACCACCCTGCCCATTAAGCAGGGTCCTCACCCACCCACATCAGGGACCTGAGGGCTGGTGGTATTACCCACTCCATCCAACCATCCATGACAGGTGTCCAAGAGTAAGTGGTGCCTCCAAGTCCCTACAGCCAACATCATTGGGTGTCCAAGGACTGGCTGAAAAACCCACCCTCATACACACTCTAAGGGACGGGGCATATCGTCCACCCAGGCAGTCAGGGGCAGATATCAGCCCTTTGCCTTACTCAACACGTAGCCCCATATGGCAGCCAGATACTTGTGTCTGCTTCAAACACCCCTACGCAGCCCTGCCCATCTAGGACTGTAGGTGAGAGTCTGCACCACACACTCGGTGATTGACAACCTGGACACCTTAGCTGAAGCCACACAAGAAAAATAAACAGACTCCTGGGCTCATACACCTAGTAGCTTTTCTAACCACCTGGTAACAGGATGTGCGAGCTTCAAAGATGCCAATAAACAAAGTAGCTCACACACGCAGACTTCATAAGCATATCAAAACAAATCAAAACAAAAAGCTAGGACACAGTAAATAAACATTAAATAAATATACTAACTTATTGCTGTCTCAGAGACAACAGTAATATCAAATCACATAAACAAGCAGATCAAGATGGCTCCAGCAAGGGACCAAAATAAAGAACCAGGAAATCTTCCAGAGGAAGTAAAGGTCTTGGAATTACCAGCGTTAGAATTCAAAAGATTAATATACAGAGCTTTTCAAGCTATCAGGAAGGATATCACGCAAAAGTCAGATCAAGCCAAGGAATGCACAGACAAAGCAATAGAGGAATTCAGGAAAACAATACAAGAACAGAATGACAAATTTAACAGGCTGCTAGAAACAATAGAGAAACAGCAACTAGAAATCCAAAAGATTAACAGTAAAATTTCAGAATTAGACAACTGAATAGAAGGTCATAGGAGTATATTTGAGGCAAAAGAAGTCAGAATTAGTGAAATTGGAGATAACCCCTTGACACCAATTTATTTGAGGAAAAATCAGAAAAAAGAATTTAAAAAAATGACATTAAGACTTATGTGGGAAACTATCAAGAGGAAAAAACTGTGAGTAATTGGACTACCAGAATAGGGGAAGAAAACAGAAAATACAGAGAGAATTGCTGAAGATTTGCTGGCAGAAAATTTCCCTGATACTGTGAAAGATGAGAAGATATTTATCCAAGAAGTTCAACGAACCCCACACAGTGTAGATCCCAAAAGAAAATCATCCCAAAAGAAAGACATATTATAATCAAACTTGCCAAAACCAAAGATAAAGATAGAATCTTGAGAGTCGCTAGGGATGAATGAAAAGTCACTTACAAAGGAGAATAAAGAAGACTTAAGCTCTGACTACTCAGCAGAAACTATGTAGGCAAGAAGGCAATGGGATGACATATATAAAGCCTTGAAGGAAAAAAACTGCCAGCCAAGAATTATGTATCCAGCAAAACTGTCTCTCAGATATGATGGCAAAATTAGGGTATTTCCAGATAAACAGAAGTTAAGGGAATTTGTAAAAACCAAACCAAAATTACAAGAAATATTAAAGGGAGTCCTCTGGTTAGAGAACCAACAATATCAGACAACAACCCAAGACAAGGACATGGGACAGAACAACTAGATTTCAACCCAGATAGGGAAGTCACAAAAAGAAATCAAAGCTAAAACACTGAAAATAGAGAAATAGAGATGTCAGTATGTAAACGATGACATTAAAACAAAAAAGAGGGATTAAATAGTGTAGTCATAGAACTTCCATATGAAGAGGACATTATGGCAATACCAAGAAATAAAAGATTGGTTTAAACTTAGGAAAACAAAAGGTAAATTTTAAGATAACCACAAAGGAAACTAACAAATCTACTCACCAAAATAAAAAAGAATAAAAATATAAAGACTCAGCAAACAAAAAATCAACAATAATGAAAAAGATGAAAAGAAAATGCATAAGGAAAACTGACGCAGCATAGAACATTAAGTAGAACAAAGACACAGTCAACACCACAAAAAAAATTAAAATGACAGCAGTAAACTCATACCTATGAATAATTACACAGAATGTAAATGGGCTAAATGCACCAATACAGAGACATAGAATAGCAGTTGGATAAAAAAACATGATCTGTCTATATGCTGCCTACAAGAGACACACTTTAGACTTAAAAAGACACAAACTAAAACTAAGAGGATGGAAAAAAATCTATCCCACAAACAACACTCAAAAAAGACCAAAAGTGGCAATATTAATCTCTGACAAAATAGACTTTAGAGTGAAATCCACCACAAAGGATAAAGAAGGACACTATATAATGATGAAAGCATCAATACACCAGGAGGACATAACTATAATAAATATTTATGCACCCAATGACAGGGTTCCAAAATACACAAAACAAACTCTAACAGCATTGAGAAGAAAAATAGCTTCACAATAATAGTAGGAGACTTCAACACACCACTTTTGGTGAAGGACAGAACATCCAGAAAGAAGCTCAATAAAGACAGGGAAGATCTAAATGTCACAATCAATCAAATTGACCTCATAGATATATACAGAACACCCCACCCAACAGCAGCCAAGGATACATTCTTTTCCAATGAACATGGAACATTCTCCAGAATAGAACATATTTTAAGTCACAAAGCAAGCCATAACAGACTCCAAAACATCAAAATATTACAAAGCATCTTTTCTGACCACAAAGCCATAAAAGTAGAAATCAATAACAGAAACAGCAAGGGAAAAAAATCAAATACATGGAAACTGAACAACATCTTGCTCAAAAACTACTGGGTTATAGAAGAAACTAAGGATGGGATAAAGAAATTCATAGAATCAAACGAGAATGAAAACACGTCCTACTAGAATCTTTGGGACACAGCAAAAGCAGTGCTTAGACATCAATTTATCACAATAAACGTACACATCCAAAAAAGAAGAAAGGGCCATAATCAAAACCCTACAACTCAAACAAATAAAAAGAGAGCAGCAAAAGAAGCCCTGGGGCACCAGGAGAAAGCAAATAATAAAGATCACAACAGAAATAATTGAAAAAGAGAATAGAAAAATGGTTGAGTCAATAAAACCAAAAGTTGGTTCTTTGAAAAGATCAACAAAATTGATAAACTGTTGGCCAAACTGACAAAAGAAAAACAGAAGAGGAAGAAATAACCCAAATAAGAAACAAGATGAGCAATATCACAGCAGACCCAACTGAAATAAAAAGGATCTTAACAGAATACTATGAAAAATTGTACTCCAACAAATTTGAAATCCTAGAGAAAATGGACAAATTTCTAGAAACACACTACCTACCTAAACTAACACAAGCTGAGGTAGAAAAACTAAACAAACCCATAACAAAAGAAGGGATTGAAGGGGTAATAAAAAAAACTCCCAACAGAAAAAAGCCCTGGCCTGGATGGCTTCACTTCTACCAAACTTTCAGAGAACAGTTAACACCACCACTACTAAAGGTATTTCAGAGCACAGAAAAAAATTGGAATACTCCCAAACTTATCCTATGAAGGCAGCATAACCCTGATACCAATGAAAGGTAAAGACACCACAAAAAAAAGAAAATTACAAAACAATATCCCTCATGAACATTGATGCAAAAATCCTCAACAAAATTCTAGCCAATGGAATTCAACAGCATATCAAAAAACTAATTCATCATGATCAAGTGGGATTCATACCTGGTATGTAGGGATGGTTCAACATTAGAAAAACAATCCATCACATAAACAAAACAAAAGATAAGAACCACATGATCTTATCAATCGATGCAGAAAAGGCATTTGACAAAGTCCAACACACATTCCTGAAAAAAACTCTCAGCAAAATAGGAATACAAGCAAAATTCCTCAACATAATAAAGGGCATGTATACAAAGACAACAGCCAACGTCATTCTAAACTGAGAGAGTCTGAAAGCATTCCTCTTGAGAACGGGAACCAGACAAGGATGCCCTTTATCACCACTCTTATTCAACATTGTGCTTGAGGTCCAAGCAACAATAAGGCAAGAAAAAGAAATAAAGAGCATCCAAATAGGTAAGGAAGAATTAAAAGTATTCCTATTCACAGATGATGTGATTGTATACGCAGAAAACCCAAAAGAATCCAGAAGAACTCTTATGAACTAATAGAAGATTTCAGCAAAATATCAGGATACAAGAGAAACATACAAAAATCAGTGGGATTCCTCTACACCAAGGAAGGGAACTTCAAAAAGGAAATAACCAAATCAGTGCCATTTACAATAGCCCCCCAAAAGATAAAATATCAGAAACATAAAAGACCTATACAAAGAAAACTACAAGACACTACTGCAAGAAACCAAAAGACCTACATAAGTGGAAAAACATACCTTGCTCATGGATAGGAAGACTCAACATTGTGAAAACATCAATTCTACCCAAAGCGATCTACAGATACAATGCAATATTGATCCAAATTCCAATGGCATTTTTTTTGTTTATTGTTGTAGTTTAAATGAAGTTTACATTTCAAGTTAATCTCCCATGCAAAAATTTATACATACATTGTTATGTGACCCTAATTGCTGTCCCCATACTGTGACAGCACACTCCTCCTTTCTACCCCTGATTCCCCATGTCCATTCAACCAGCTCCTAACCCTCTCTGCTTCTCATCTCACCTCTGGACAGAAGCTGCCAGTTTAGTCTCATGTATCTACTTGAGCTAAGAGGCACACACCTCACGAGTATCACTTTATGTCCCACAGCCTGGTCCACTCCCTGTCTGAAGAGTTGGTCTCGGAAATTGTTTTACTTCTGAGTTGATAGAGACTCCAGGAGCCATGCTTTCCAGGGTTCCTCCAGTCTCATTCAGACCATTAAGTCTGGTCATCTTACTAGAATTTGAGTTCTGCACCCCACCTTTCTCCTGCTCCATCAGGAACTCTCTGTTGTGTTCCCTGTCAGGGTGGTCATTGGTGGTAGCTGGACGCCATCTAGTTCTTCTGGTCTCAAGCTGATGAAGTCTCTGTTTTATGTGGCCCTTTCTGTCTCTTGGGCTAATACTTTCCTTGTGTCTATGGTGTTCTTCATTCTCCTTTACTCCAGGTGGTTGGGACAAATTGATGCATCTTAGATGGTCGCTTGTAAGGTTTTAAGACCCCAGATGCCACTCACCAAAGTAGGATGCAGAACATTTTCTTAATAAGCTTTGTTATACCAATTGACCTAGATATCCCCTGAAAGCATGGTCCTCAGACCCCTAACCCTGCTACTCTGTCCCTCAAAGTGTTTGATTGTATTCAGGAAACTTCTTAGCTTTGGTTTAGTCCAGTTATGCCGACTTACCCTGTACTATGTGCTGTCCTTCCCTTCACCTAATTCTTATCAACTGTCTAGTTAGTAAATAACCCTCACCCTTCCTCCCCACCCTCATAACCATCAAAGAATGTTTTCTTTTGTGTATAAACCTTTTCTTGAGTTCTTGTAATAGTGGTGTTATACAATATTTGTCCTTCTGTGACTAAATTCACTCTGCATAATGCCCTCCAGATTCCTCCATGTTATAAGATGTTTTACGGCTTCATCGTTGTTCTTGATTGTTGTGTAGTATTCCAATGTGTGTATATACCAAAATTTGTTTATCCATTCGTCCATTGATTTTTATACACAGAAAACCCCAAAGAATCCACAAGAAAACTACTGGAATTAATAGAAGATTTCAGCAAAGCTTCAGGATACAAGATAAACATACAAAAATCAGTTGGATTCCTCTACACCAACAAAGATAACTTTGAAGAGGAAATCACCCCATCAATACTATTTACAATAGCCTCAATCTTTTTGCTATTGTGAATAGTGCTACAATGAACATGGGTGTGCATGTATCTATTTGTGTGACGGCTCTTATTTCTCTAGGGTGTATTCCAAGGAGAGGGATAGCTGGATTGTATGGCACTTCTATTTCCAGCTTTTTAAGGAAGTGCCAAATCAATTTCCAAAGTGGTTGTACCATTTTACATTCTCACCAACAGTGTGTAAGTGTTCCAGTCTCTCCACAACCTCTCCAGCATTTATTATTTTGTGTTTTTTGGATTAATGTTTGCCTTGTTGGGGTGAGATGATGTCTCATTGTAGTATTGATCTACATTCCTCTAATGGCTAATTATCGTAAGCATTTCTTCATGGGTCTCTTAGCCGCCTGAATGTCTTCTTTGGCAAAGTGCCTGTTCATATCCTTTGCCCATTTTTAATTGGGTTATTTGTCTTTTTGTTGCTGAGGTTTTGCAGTATGTTGTAGATTTTAGAGATTGGACGCTGATCGGATTTGTCATAGCCAAAATTTTTTTCCCAGTCTGTAGGTTGTCTTTTGACTCTTTTGGTGAAGTCTTTTGATGAGCATAAGTGTTTGATT
>NW_004444011.1:3424239-3430663 GCF_000243295.1 Trichechus manatus latirostris | reverse complement strand
TATAAAGTCACCTCTGAGCACTGCTTTTGCTGTGTCCCAAAGGTTCTTGTAGGATGTGTTTTCATTCTCATTTGATTCTGTGAATTTCTTTATTCCATCCTTAATTTCTTCTATAACCCAGTAGTTTTTGAGCATGGTGTTGTTCAGTTTCCATGTGTTTGATTTTTTTTTTCCTTGCTTTTTCTGTTATTGATTTCTACTTTTATGGCTTTATTGTCAGAAAAAATTCTATGTAATATTTCGATATCTGGGTTCTGTTAAGGCTTGCTTTATGGCTTAATATGTGGTCTGTTCTGGAGAACGTTCCATGTGGGTGGGAAAAAACAGTATACTTGGATGCTGTTGCATGGAATGTTCAGTATATGTCTATGAGATCAAGTTGCTTGATTGTGGCATTTAGATCTTTCATGTCTTTGTTGAGCTTCTTTCTGGATGTTCTGTCCTTCACCAAAAGTGGTGAGTTGAAGTCTTCTACTACTATTGTGGAGCTGTCTGTCTCTCTTTTCAATGCTGTTTGAGTTTATGTATTTTGGAGCACTGTCATTGGGTGCATAAATATTTATTATAGTTATGTCCTTCTGGTTTATTGACCCTTTAATCATTATATAGTGTCCTTCCTTATCCTTTGTGGTGGATGTTACTTTAAAGTCTATTTTGTCAGAGATTAATATTGCCACTTCTGGTTTTTGAGTGTTGTTTGCTTGATATATTTTTTTCCATCCTTTGAGTTTTAGTTCGTTTGTGTCTTTTAGTCTAGGGTGTATCTCCTGTAGGCAGTATATACATGGATCAAGTTTTTTTTATCCACTCTGCCAATCTCTGTCTCTTTATTGGTGCATTTAGTCCATTTAAATTCAGTGTAATTATTGATAGGTATGAGTTTAGCACTGTCATTTTGATGTCTTTTTTTGTATGTTGTTTACAGTTTCTTTCACTTAATATTCTGTGCCGAATCGTTTTTCTTTATGTATTTTATTTTCATCTTTTTCATTGTTGTTGATTTTAATTTGCTGAGTCTTTATATTTTTCTTGTTTTTTATTTGGTTATGTAAGATTGTTAGCTTCCTTTGTGGTTACCCTAATATTTATCTCTGTTTTTCTAAGTTTATACCAATCTTTTTATTTCTTTATATTGCCTTGACTTCCTCTCCATATGAAAAATTATGTCTACATTTTTTAGTCCCTCTTTTTTGTCTTAATGTTATCATCTTTTACATATTGACATCTTTATTTCCCTATTTTCAGTGTTTTAGCTTTGATTTCTTTTTGTGACTTCCCTATCTGGGTTGATATCTGGTCGCTGTGTCCTGTGTTCTAGTCTTCGGTTGTTATCTGATATTGATTTTCTAACCAGAGGATTCCCTTTAGTATTTCTTGGAATTTTGGTTTGGTTTTTGCAAATTCCCTAAACTTCTGTTTATCTGGAAATGCTCTAATTTCACCATCATATTTGAGAGACAGTTTTGCTGGATATATAATTCTTGGCTGGAATTTTTTTTCCTTCAAGGCTTTATATATGCCATCCCATTGCCTTCTTGCTTGCATGGTTTCTTCTGAGTAGTCTGAGCTTAGTTTTATTGACTCTTCTTTGTAGATGAGTTTTCATTTATCCTTAGCTGCTCTTAAAATTCTACCTTTGGTTTTGGCAAGTTTGATTATAATATGTCTTGGTGACTTTCTTTTGGAATCTACCTTATGTGGGGTTCGATGAGCATCTTGGATAGATATCTTGTCATCTTTCATGCTATCAGGGAAGTTTTCTGCCAACAAATCTTCAACAATTCTCTCTGTATTTTCTGTTATCCCCCCCATTCTGGTACTCCAATCGCTTGTAGGTTATTCCTCTTGATAGAATCCCACGATTCTTAGCATTTCTTCATTTTTTAAAATCCTTTTATCTGATTTTTCCTCAAACAAATTGGTGTCAAGTGCTTTGTCTTCAAACTCACTATTTCTGACTTCCATTGCCTCAATTCTGCTCCTATGACTTTCTATTGAGTTATATAATTCTGAAAGTTTATTGTTAAATCTTCTGGATTTCTGTTTGCTGTCTTTTTATGGATTCTTGCAGCCTGTTAAATTTGTCATTATACTCTTCTCTAATTTTCTTAAGTTCCTCTATTGTGCGTTCTGCATTTTAATTTCCTTCCTGATATCTTGAAGAGTTCTGTATATTAACCTTTTGTATTCTGCCTTCAGTAATTCCAGGAAATTCTCTTCCTCTTAAAAGTTCTTTGATTCTTTATTTTGGGAGCTTGCTGTAGCCATCATGGTCTGCCTCTTTATGTGATTTGATATTGACTGTTGTCTTTGAGCCATAAATAAGTTGTTATATTTATTTATTTATGTGTTCTTACTGTGTCCTAGCTTCTTGTTTTGTTTTGATAGGCCCAAATAGGCTGCTCGTGTAAGCTAGCCAGATCACTGGTGACCCTGAAGCTCCAGTGTCCTACCACCAGGTGGCCAGACCTGCCACTAAGTATATGAGCCCAGGAG
Organism: Trichechus manatus latirostris; assembly: GCF_000243295.1. NCBI lineage: Eukaryota > Metazoa > Chordata > Mammalia > Sirenia > Trichechidae > Trichechus > Trichechus manatus. Next base: position 3,428,167 of record NW_004444011.1, on the reverse strand, counting down.
TCCACCCACTCCTCCTGTACGGATTCAACTCAGTTGTCCAGGCAGTTGGCCACCAAGTGTGTAGTGGAGGCTCTCACCAATCAGTCCTAGACACGCACGGGCGACTGGTGTAGGCACAGGCATCCAGCTGCAGCAGGGGGACACACACTGAGCAAGGCAGGGGTTTGGTGGCCACCCCGAAGTGTCCAGGAGGAAAGTCTGTCCCTAGAGGAAAGTCCCTGTTCCCTAGAGCATGTAGGCAAGTGAGTTTTGCAGCTGGACTATGAGCACCCAATGCTGTTGACTGTAAGGACTGGGGAACACCTCTTATTCTTGGGCCCCTATTGCATGTGGCTAGGTGGCATGGGTGGAACCACCAGGCCTCAGACCCCTGATGTGGGTAGGTGAAGACCCTGCTCAATGAGCAGAGCAGTGTCAAATGTCATGAACACTTCACAGATGAAACAGCTGAAGTTAGACTTCAGGTACATACCCTGTTGTACTGCGGTAATGAAGGCCTATGCTGTTGAAATAGGCCCACAGAAGTCTATGCGGGGGAAAGGCACTCAAAGTCCATGGATCCCTTATGCTTATGCCTAGGCAAAGGAGTTGTGCCTACCCTGAATTCCTGGCTTAGGGGAGCCAGCAGATTATTTTTTCCCGTTTGTTAATTTGTTCACTCTCCAAGGCCAGGAGAATGGCTCAGGGCTTGTGACGGGTCCTCCTTCCAGCCCAGGGGACTCAGCAATCGCAGAAGCCATCCCAGACCCAGTGCAGAGCAGGCAGCAGGGAGGTAAATGGGAGAGAGGTTTTTCCCTAAGGGGGGTGTTTTTGATCTGCATGGTAGGCTAGATGCAAGTATTTATCTTTCGCCAATTAAGGGCTGCTTCTCACTGGTTCTGGATGGCCGAGTAGACTCTCTGATGCTGGGTCTCTCCCAATATGGAAAGTGCCTCCCGAGCACTGCTGCTTGCTTACCTAACCATGCACGATGCACCAAGAGCAGATCTGGCCTGAAGGGCTCAGGCTCTCGCTGGGTCAGTTCTGGTAACACCTCGCTGCTTCCGAACAATCTGTCCCTCCCCCTGCAACCCAGTCTGATTCTTCAGCTTTGCCTTTGATGTTCAGGGCTCCTAAATTGTCACATATAATTGATTCAATTGTTTTTTCAGGTCTTTGTTGTAAGAGGTACCACCAGAAGCATCTGACTACTCTGCCATCTTGCCCCTGCCCTCTTAATCCTAAATTTTTTTAAATTTCCATTATGATTTCTTCTGATGTATGGTTCGTTTATGTTTGAAATTTTCCAAACATATGAAGTTTTTCTAGTTTATCTTTGTGAATTTTTTTTTTCCCTAAACTTAACATATTGTGGTAGAGTATGGTCTATATGATCCTTTCTTTCAATTTGTTGAGGCTGGTACACAGTCAATTTTTTTTTTAACTGTGCTTTAGGTGAAAGTTTACAGCTCAAGTCAATTTCTCATACAAAATTTGTACACATATTGTTTTGTGACATTAGTTGCAATCCCCACAATGTGACAGCACACTCCCTCTTTCCACTTCGGGTTCCCTGTGTCCACTCAGCCAGTTCCTGTTCCTTCCTGCCTTCTCATCTTGCCTCCAGACAGAAGCCACCTATTTGGTCTTGTGTATCTGATTGAACTAAAAAGCACACTCCTCATGTGTATTATTTTTTGTTTTATAGTCCTGTTTAATCTTTGTCTGAAGAGTGGGCTTCAGCAATGGTTTTAGTTCTGGGTTAACACAGTGTCCAGGGACATAGTTTTGGGGGTTCCTCCACTCTCTGTCATTAAGTCTGATTTTTCTGTGTGAATCTGAATTCTGCTCCATACTTTTCTCCTGCTCCATCTGGGACTCTCTGTTGTATTCCCTGTAAGAGCGCAGTCATTGTTAGTAGCCGGGCACTATCTAGTTCTTCTGGTCTTAGGCTGGTGGAGTCTCTGGTTTATGTGGTCCTTTAGTCTCTTGGGCTAATTCTTTCCTTATGTCTTTGCTGTTCTTCATTCTCCTTTGCTCCAAGTGGGTTGGGACTAACTGATAGATGGCCACTCGCAAGATTTTAAGACCCCAGGCACCACTCAGCAAAATGGGATACAGAAATTTTCTTAATAAACTTTGTTGTGCCAGTTGACCTAGATGTCCCCCGAAACTATGGTCCCAAGGCCCCATCCTCAGCTACTCTGTCCTTCAAAGTATTTGGATGTGTTCAGGAAACTTCTTAGCATTTGCTTTGGGCCAGTTGTGCTGACTTCCCCTGTAGCGTGTGCTGTCCTTCCCTTCACCGAAGATGATCCTTGTCTACTATCTACTTAGGGAATTCCCCTCTTTCTCCTTCCCCACCCTCATAACCATCAAAGAATGCTTTTTTCTGTGTTTAAACCTTTTCTTGAGTTCTTGTAATAGTGATCTCATACAATATTTGTCCTTTTGCAACTAATTTCACTAAGCATAATGCCCTCCAGATTAATACATGTTGTGAGATGTTTCACAGATTCATCATTGTTCTTTATTCTTGCATAATATTCCATTGTGTGTATATACCATGATTTGTTTGTCCATTCGTCTGTTGATGGGCACCTAGGTTCTTTCCATCTTTTTGCTATTGTGAACAATGTTGCAATGAACATGGGTGTGCATATGTCTATTTGTATGACAGCTTTTATTTCTCTAGGATATATTCCAAGGAGTGGGACTGCTGAATATTATGGTACTTGCATTTCTAGCCTGTGAAGGAAGCACTAAATGTTTTCTAAAGTGGTTGTACCATTTTATATTCCCACCAGCAGTGCTTAAGTGTTCCAGTCTCTCCACAACCTCTCCAACACTTATTATTTTATGTTTTTTGAATTAGTGCCAACCTTGTTGGGGTCAGATGGTATCTCATAGTAGTTTTGATTTGCATTTCTCTAATGGCTAATGATCGTGAGCATTTCCTCATGTGTCTGTCAGCCACCTGAATGTCTTCTTTGGTGAAGTTTCTGTTCATATCCTTTGCCCATTTTTTTAATTGGCTTATTTGCCTTTTTGTTGTTGAGGTGTTGCAGTAACTTGTAGGTTATAGAGATTAGACTCTTACTGGATATGTCATAGTCAAAATTTTTTTTCACAGTCTGTAGGTTCTCTTTTTACTCTTTTGGTGAAGTCTTTTGATGACCATAGGTACTTGATTTTTAAGAGCCTCCAGTTATCTAGTTTCTCTTCTGGTGCTTGTGCACTGCTAATTATGGATTGTATACTATTTATGACATGTATTAGGGCTCCTAGTGTTGTCCCTATTTTTTCTTCCATGATCTTTATCGTTTCAGATTTTATATTTAGGTCTTTGATCCATTTGGAGTTAGTTTTTGTACATGGTGTGAGATATAGGTCTTGTTTCTTTTTTTGCAAATGGATATCCAGTTATGCCAGCATCATTTGTCAAAGAGACTGTCTTTTCCCCATTTAACGGACTTTGGGCGTTTCTCAAATATAAGTTGCTAAAAGGTGGATGACTTTATGTCTGAGTTCTCAATTCTGTTTCATTGGTCTATGTATCTGTTGTGGTACCACTTCCAGGCTGTTTTGACTACCATGGCGGTATAATAGGTTCTGAAATCAGGTAGTGTGAGGTCTCCCACTTTGTTCTTCTTCTTGAGTGATGCTTTAGTTATCCAGGGCCTCTTCCCTTTCCATGTGAAGCTGGTGATTTGTTTCTCCATCTTGTTAAAAAATGCCATTGGAAGATTGAAAAGGTAACTTAAAAACTCCCAACAACAACAACAAAAAGCCCTGGACTGTATGGCTTCACTGGAGAATTCTACCAAACTTTCAGAGAAGAGTTAACACCACTACTACTAAAGGTATTTCAGAGCATAGAAAAAAATTGGAATACTCCCAAACTCATTCTGTGAAGCCAGCATAACCCTGATACCAAAACCAGGTAAAG